>NC_035177.2:13447054-13753022 GCF_001659605.2 Manihot esculenta
TATCCTAGATCTGAAGCATCTGTCTCTACAATTTTAAATGCATTCGGATTTGGGATATACAGATAAGGAATTTCCTTTACTAAAGATTTTATATGTCTTATAATGCTGGTATGCTCTTCAGTCCATGGCCCAACATTTTTCTTGAGTCTTTCATGTAATGGTTTTATTTTTCTATTTAAATTGGGATAAAAATCTAGAACATAGTTTAAACAACCTAAAAATCTCTGTAATTGGGTTTTATTAATTATTTCATTAGGAAATTTTTCTCCAAATGCCAATGTTCTTTTTCTATTGGTTGGATAATACCCTGTTCTATATAACGTCCTAAGAATCTAATCTTAGTTTGAAATAGATTTATTTTAGTTTTACTTAGTGCTAATCCATTTTTTTTATGACCATACAGAATGTTTTTAAATGTTTAAAATGTTCTTCTATACTATGGCTGAATACTAATACGTCATCAATATAGACTATACAAAATTTTGAATAAGGGTTAAAGATATCATTCATTATTCTCTGGAATTCTGACGGTGCATTTTTTAATTCGAAAGGCATTACATTCCATTCATACTGTCCAAATGGAACTGTAAATGCAGTTTTATATCTATCTTTAGGGTGAATTTGGATTTGCCAATAACCTGACTTTATATCAAATTTACTAAAAATATTTGCATTATATAATCTATTTAAAAAATCTTTTTTATTATGGATTAGATACCTAATCCATTTTAATGCTGTATTCAATGGCTTATAATTTATGACTAGTCTTGGTATACCTCTTTCTATTTTTGCATGTTTATTAACATAAAAAGCTGCACATGATCAATGACTTATTGATTTACTTATTAATTTTTTATCTTCTAGTTCTTTAATTTCTTTTTTACAGTGCTCTAGTAATTCTGGTGCCATTTGAATGGGTCTAGCCTTAGTTGCTGTTTTCTATTCCAAAAAGCATTCGGGTGATCTGCACATAATTCATTTTCCATATATCCTTTTAAGTTTTCTATTTTCTTCTTTATATATTCTTTTTCTAGTTGGCTTTTAATTCTATTAAAATGTACATTATTTTTTAAATCATTTAAATCAGAGCCATTGAAAGTTATTTATATGGGAAAGAATCCATTATTAAAAAATTTTGAAAGAATATGTTTTGGGTATGCCAACTGAACCCGTTTTAGTCAAGGTGTTGGTATAACAGGCAGTGACCGCGACATAATTCAAGATTTTTAAAAAAGGATTTTTTTTTTTTGTGTAAATCAACTAGTACAGTAAAATCTGATGATTCAGAGTCTTTAGAAATTAAAAGAGTCATAAATAAAAATGAGTTAATATTGGAATATTTTGTAAAAGTCATAGATGAATGGGAAATTCCTAAAGTAGATAAGGAATAAATTTATAAAATCCTAAAGTTTAATGTTTCTAAAATGGATTATGTGATAAAAACTGAAGAAATAGATTTTCAGTTAAGTAAACCTTTTGAGAAAAAACTCTTTTATCATCAAAGACACTAAGTCATCATAGGAATAAAAAGTACAAGTATATTCATATAGGATTAATTCAAGTAGGAATAAAACCATTGACCCGAGAAGGATTAAATACTAGTATATTGGCAGTAGTTAGAGATGCAAGATTTTTAAATTTTCAAGATTCTTTATTAGGATCTGTGGACCTATATCCTTTGAAGTATATCCAGACATGACAATCTCATTAAATGATTTAAATATTTTAGAAAGTATAGTTTTAGAAATAAAAACTCATAATTATAGGATGAAACAAGGTTCCATTCCGATAGCATTAATATATAAAATTCATTATAAAGCTATGAATTCAGCGTTTGGAACTAAGTATAAGTTGTAGCCTAAATTGGGAGAAACAAGATTTTTACAGATAGATTTGACTAAAACAAATACGGTAATTCCTAAAACAATTCAGTGGAAAGATATAACCTTGCCAGATAAATGGATATTAGAAGGTATAGTACCGCCTCCAGTACCAGAGAAGGTAAAACCAAATACAAATCTAAGTAAAATTGAGCAGTTTGAAGATGGTAAAGTATCGCTAAAATTTAATAGAAGTATAAGTAGTAGATATACAGGATCTTCATCTTCAGAAATAACAGAAGATATAGGAAGAGTTTCAAACCTACCATCAGTAATATGTACAACATATAAAGGAGATGAACCTAAACCAGCAATTTAGACTATAGTAAAACCCAGATTTTCAGCATCGGATATTCCAGATAGACATCTTAAAATGAAAGGAGTGGATTATAATTCTTCAGTTCCACAGGCAGTATATAATTCGGTAGAAAATTATCTAAATTAGCAGGTTGAAATAGCGCCTTCACCACCATCATCACCATCAGCATCTACTATAACAGAAAATATAAATAATATAAATAGAGAATTAAATGTACTTAGTAAAGAGAAAATTGAAAAGAAATTTTTAAAGGAAATAACTAGAACAAAGAATTTAAGTAAACTAAATAAAATAGTTAAAGAATATAAATTTAAAGATTTAAAAGAAGAATATCTTGATTATATCAGCCAGAATAAAGAAGTAGGATTTTTTGAGTGGTTCAAGTTATGTAAAAGGAAAAGTATAAATCCAATAACAATAAGAGATAAAAGGCCCGAATGGATAGTAAATGATACAGTTGTTCAGAGTGAATTTTCGCCAAAAACAATGAGTAAAATATTACATGGGGATAAAGAAATAATTTGTGCACCATATAAAGTAGCTAAAGAAAATGATACAGATAAAAAAAAATAGAGCAAAATAATTTTAGTAATGCAAGTTTAATATGCATAGGTACCCAGTTAAAGAAAATGGAAAAACTTTTAAAAAATAAACAGATAGAAGAAAAGGAGGAAGGAAAACCAAAAATTAAATCACATATTTTTAAGCCATATCAAGTTCTAGCTCAAGTCAAAAAGAATTAAAAAATAATAAAAATGAACTTTTACAAAGTTTAAAAGATCAACTAAGTAGAGTAGAAACTTCTGAATCTAGTAAAAATATAGTACAGGAGACTCCACAGTCAAAAATTATAAATGTAATAGAGGAAGAAGAATTAGATACTGAAACTGAGTAGAGTCCGCCAGATTCAGAAGATATAGAACAATTTGAAGTAAATCCTATATCGCATAAGGAAATAGTCAATAGGGCACCAGACCTAGGGTTAATAGATAAACCAAGTATTAATTCCCAATTTAAGTATAATGTTTCAACAGTTTATGAATAGAATATAAATGGACTATCTGAATATAATATATTAAGTTTATTGCAACAGATGACTATGGCAGCTAATGCATATAAAACCCAGTCTTTTGCTTCAGATAGAGCAATAGCTGAGATTACTATAGCAGGTTTTACGGGACAGTTAAAAGGTTGGTGGGATTACCACTTAACTGATCAAGAACAGTTAGATATATTAAATTCAATTCAGGTAAATGGTGAAGGAGAACCAATATTAAATGAATTAGGGGAAACTATTCAATATGCAGTATCAACATTAATTTTAACTATTTCATTACATTTTATAGGAGATCCGTCCTATTTAAAAGATAAGAATGCTGAATTATTAAGTAATTTAAAATGTAAAAAACTAAGTGATTTTCAGTATTATAAAACCACATTTTTTACTAGATTAATGTTAAGAGAAGATTCAAACCAAGATTTTTGGAAGGAAAAGTTTTTAGCTGGACTTCCTTATTTTCTAGGAGAAAAAGTAAGAAACAATATAAAACAACAATATGGAAATCTGATACCTTATAGTAAATTAACCTATGGACAATTAGTAAGTATAGTTCAAAAGGAAGGTTTACAAATTTGTCATGATTTAAAATTGCAAAGAACATTAAAGTATGAAATGCATAAAACTAGAAAGGAATTAGGGTCTTTCTGTAAACAGTTTGACTATGGAATAGGTCAAGATAAAAAATGTAATGGTCAATGTTCAAGGGATAAATCCAGAAGATACCATAAAAAGTACCAATATTATAAAAAACGGTATATTAATAAACCAAGCAAAGAAGAGTTTTATAATAAAAAGAAAAGTTATAAACCCTACAAGAAATATAGGAAGAAGACCCCAATAAATAAGACTCAGAATAAAAAATCATTTAAGGATTTAACATGTTATAATTGTGGACAAAAGGGTCATACATCTAAATTTTGTAGGTTTAATAAAAAACTAAATGAGTTAAAATTAGATGAAGATATAATAAATAAAATTCAGAAATTATATATAGACTCAGAAAGTTCCACATCAGAACTAATAGAAAGTGAAAACCAGATATATGAGTTAGGAACTATCTCATCAGAAAAATCAATAAGTGTACTAACTAAAGAACAAGGTTCATTATTGGAATTAATAAATAATCTAGAAGACAATAGTACTAAGGAAAAATTTCTTAAAAAATTAATAAAAAGTTTTGATGAAGCAGAAGAAGTTAAAAATATTGTTCCTAAAATAGAAAAACAAACTTATGATTTAACTAAAATATTAAGTAAAAATAAGAAACTTAAAGAAACAGTATCTATAGAAAAATTGCAAAGAGAAATCAGAATAATAAAAGCTGAAGTAAAAGATTTAAAGTATCAGTTTCAAAAGAATTCAAAAATGATAAAATTTTTGGAAGAACAATTAATTTCTGAATCATCATCTTCATCTGAAACAGAAGAAGAAGATGACCAGAATGAAATAAGTCAATTAGATAGTAAAAAAGTAGATAGTAATTTTATATTATTGTTATAGGAAATAACTTCTAGAAAATATTTAATAAAATTAACAATAAAATTGTCAGAAGAATTTGTGATAAACACTATAGCATTATTTGATACAGGAGCATATTTAAATTGTATAAAATCAACCCTAGTACCTAAGAGATTTTGGATTAAAACTAAAGAAAAATTATCTGCAGCTCATAGGACTAAATTAAATATATTAGGTAAGACAGAAGCATTGGTACTAAACCACGATTTGGAAATAAAAACTGTATTTTTATTATCCCAGCAGATAAATCATATGGTAATATTAGGAACTCCTTTTATAAGCCTTATCACCCCCTATTCAGTAAAAGATGATTGTATAAAGTTTAAAACAAGAAATAAAACAATTAAGTTGGAATTCACAGAAAAACCTAAAAAGAAAAATTTAAATCTAATAAAAGCACATTCTATTAGAACAATGGAAATAAATTCAATGATAAAATCTAAAACAGAAGATTTAAAAGATTTAAAAAATATAAAAAATAATGTACATTTTAATAGAATTAAAAGCCAACTAGAAAAAGAATATATAAAGAAGAAAATAGAAAACTTAAAAGGATATGTTGTCCCTTGAAGCAACCCAAGAGGGGGGGTGAATTGGGTTTATAAAAAAAATTAAGGCAAAAGAACAAATTAGAAGGCAAAGGAGAAGAAGAAAATCAACACAAGGATTTATAGAGGTTCAGCTATCTCAAGCCTACGTCCTCTCCTCAAGACCCACCTTGAGAGTTCAACTCCACTATCAAATCTTCTTTGGATGAAGATTAAAACCCTTATAATCTTAGAGCAAGCCTTTGCTCTTTACAAATCTCTTTTTCATTTAAGAGCAATCCTTTGCTCAATACCACACTCACTACAATAGAATCACTCAACAACCTTTACTCACTCTGTAAACCCAACCAATTACAACTCAAAACAAGCTTTCAAGAAATTAATGCTTTGCCTCAAGGTTTTGAGAGAGAGTGAGTGAAAAATGCTGTAATCTCAATAAATACTTGCTTAGATGGTTGTTGTAACCTTTTCATATCAAAAACTCATTGTATTTATAGTTCAGTCATAAATATGGCCATTGGGAGTGCATTAAATGCAAATAGAGTCGTTTATGTTCAGAAATAACCGTTATATCTTTCTCAGAAAAATTCAGGTTCGGCGGTCTAAGCTAAAGTTCGGCGGCCAAACCATTTGAGGCGAAGAACATCACTCTTTAAAAAAGGACTTTCGGCGGCCTAAAGTCATAGTTCGGCGGCCGAACTTGTGTGACTTTCGTCTCTGTCCCTCTCTTTCGGAAGCCGAACTTTTGGCTTCGGATGCAGACTTAAAAGCACACTTTCGGCGGCCAAAGGTAATGTTCGGCGGCCGAACATAGGTGACTTTTGCCTCTGTCCTTAACTTTCAGAAGCCAAACATTTAGCTTAGGGAGCAAACCACCTTCGGCGGCCAAAAGCCAATGTTCGGCGGCCGAACATACAGGACTTTCGTCTCTGTTCCTCACTTTCGGAAGCCGAAGGTTGCACTTTAGGGGGCAGGCTGAAAACACACTTTCGGCGGCGGAAATTCAATGTTCGGCGGCCGAACATGTGGGACTTTCGTCTTTGTCCCTGACTTTCGGAAGCCGAAAGATGACTTTAGGGGGCACAAAAAATAAATCTTTAAATCTTTGAAAAATCATAACTTAGGCTGTAAAATTCCTTTTTTCAATCCGTCTGAATTTTTGTAACCCATATTTTTAGATCTTTAATTTTGATAAAGAATAATTTCAAAATCGCTTCTTTTGGAAAATTTTATTTTAGTCCCTAAAAGTCAATTACTTAAAATTTGGCCATATAAAAAAAACTTTTAGAGATGAAAGAAATCTTGAGCCATCACAATTAATTAATTGAAATTCACAATGAATAGAATTTAACAAAGTATAAACAAAAATACTTTCTTATCCCTTTCTTGTGGTATGCTTCCAAAATAGCCACTTTTCTCATTTGAGATTGAAGCAATTTCATTCTTGTTAGTAAGGGACCTACAAGCTCAACATAAACACTTTTGAAGGTAATTAGTAGCATACCAATCGTTTATTAATCATCAAAACAAGGATTAGAACATTTAAGTTCAACAATCTCCCCCTTTTTGATGATGACAAACAATTGGTAAACAATAAAATAATAATCATAGGTGTAGTGTGTGCATTTTAAAAATTACTCCCCCTTAATGTGCTCCCCCTGTCAAAGTTACTTTATGCCATATTTAAAAAAAATGAGAAGGCACATAAGGGAGGTTTTGACTCGATGCAATGAATCCTATATGAATGAATGAACAAACAAAACAAAAAGGATGCATCTCAAGAGAGGCTATAGCCATACACAATAATCATGAGTCAAAGAGATATCAAGGTATCAACATCCATAAAACCCAAAAAAATATCAAAAATATACATATATGATACCATTATACCATTCTCCCCCTTTTGACATCATCAAAATCAAAAAAAATATCACAATAACAAAAGAGGAAAAACAAAAGCAACTATATAAACAAAAAAAAGATCACTGAGGAGGCTAAGGAGGTGGCACTCCAGATGACTGCTGAAGGAAGTGCAAAATCTGTCTTTGTTGCTCGATCATGGTCTGCTGCTGGTCTGTAAGTCGTGCTAACTACTGCTCCATCTGAGTCTGGCGATCAGATATCTGAGTCTGGTGATCAGACATCTGAGCCTGGCGATCAAACATCTGAGTCTGGCGATCAGACATCTGAGCAACCTGCAGCTCCAGACGACCCATGGCATCATACAGATCAGATGCAGTCCGAGAAGATGTACCCTGCTCGATGGACCGCCCGGTACTAGCATCGCCTCTGGGAGCTCGCTCTGTCTCAAGATCAACAGGAGAAACATCATCTGACTCCTCATCAGAAACATCATGTGCCTGTGCTGCTGCATGTGCTGCTCTACGGGCTGCAAAATCTCTCCTAGAATTATAAAATTCATTGCCTCTCCTAGTCAGACCCATGTGGAGGAGGGTAGCCTCAGTGTAAGGGGTATACTCACTAGACAAGGGTAAGGCAGACTCGGTACCTGGGTCAACCCCTAGAGCTCGAAGAAGAAGAGTAAGATGACGACCAAAGGGGAGACAACCTCGACTCAGCCTAAGGGAGTCTGCTATAGAGTGAATCATAATATGTGGCAGGTTAAGGGCTCGACCCTCTAGCAGACAGGACACTACAAACATGTCAGAGTAGGAGAGTGCAGTCCTATGACCCACTCTAGGGAGAATCTCATAGGTGACTATGTGGTGAACAACTTTAGGGAGAGTGGTGAGGTCACAGGCCTTAAGCCTAGAGGGCTCCTCACGTTCTACGTCTCCTGAAATAATCCTAGTCTGGTGAAGGGAAGAGACCTCACCAGTGATCCTCTTATGAGTGGTAGAGACAACAGCTCCAGAGTTGGAGACACCTAGATGCCGAGCAATGATGTCAGGAGTGAGGTAAACTTCTGACCATTTACAAAACTGACCAGGTGGGGGGGAGTGTGACGGGTAAAGGTGTGTAGGTTTGCATAGAACTCCCTAACAATCCTAGGATGGGTGTCTGAGGGAGTGATCAGAAGATGCTCCCAACCCTGGACTCTGAAGAGCTGAAGGAATCCCTGAGAGCGAAAGAGCTGAACACTGTTAGCATGAACAGTTCTCCCAGGATGAACAAACCTGAGAGAAAAAGGCTGAAAAGCTGGATCCTCCTCTCTAACTATAGGGAACTCAAAGGGAGGAGAGGCAGGAGGGTCTAGGGAGGGGGACCTAGGAGCCTCAGACTGTCTACTGGATTGACCTCTAAAATATGGATGTCTACGTGCTGTGGATTTTCTACCCATTTTTAGACAGACAAACACAGCTAAAGAGGCAATGACAAAAACAGAAAAGCTAACCATAAGCAACACATTACCACAGACTCAACCCATAATCAACACAAAATCACAACCAATAAGCATCACAGTCTCATATTCAAAACCAGGCATTGATATATATATATATATATATATATATATATATATATATGTACTCAGCTAACAATAGGATAACCCAGCTAACCAGTTATTGCACCATATCCATATTAAAAAAAAAAACATTCGGATTGCTTCATAATTTGCAGAGCCATAAAAAAAATTGTAACCCAAAACAAACCAAATAACATAACCCAGCTAACAACATGCATATATTAAGAGAAAAAAAAAATATACCCAGCAGATTTTATATGCCAAAAAAAAATTATCAAAACCATAGCCCTAGGCAGATAGGAGATCTAAAGACAATAACAAATCAACAAAAATAAGGAAAAAAACTCATACAAATAGAGAGAGAAAACAAAAACTTATCCAAATGAAAAAGCTCCAAACGGGTTCCTTGAGAAGAAAAGAAACCGATTTTTGGTGT
Organism: Manihot esculenta; assembly: GCF_001659605.2. NCBI lineage: Eukaryota > Viridiplantae > Streptophyta > Magnoliopsida > Malpighiales > Euphorbiaceae > Manihot > Manihot esculenta. The sequence goes on from NC_035177.2 coordinate 13,456,240, forward strand.
TTCAGAGAAGAAAAAAGAGTAAAAATGGAGGTTTTTGAGGGAAAATGGCTCAGAAACAGCAGATTTTTGAGAGGGAGAACGAAGGGAGCTTCGGGGAGAGAGAGAAAGCTTTGGGGGAGAGAGAGAGTCGCGCGAGGAAGACGATGAGCTGTCGCGGGGGGTTTTAAGGAACACGCAATTTCGGCGGCCGAACTAAGCTTCGGGGGCCGAAACTGGACAAGTTTAGGAGGCCGAACTTAAACTTCAGCGGCCGAAATTCAACAATGTTCGGCGGCCGAATAAAAGGTTAGGCGGCCGAATAAAAGGTTAGGCGGCCGAATAAAAGGTTAGGCGGCCGAAAAGGAGAAAAGAAAAAGACAAAAAAAATTTCCCGCTTTTCATATTGCCCTTGAAATTGAAGGTTAGGGGGCCGAATGTGCCTCTGAACCTGGAATTTTTGGGCTTCCCCCCTTTTTTTTTTAATAAAAAGAAAGAATTAAAACTATATCAAACAAACTGACAAACTTTCAAAGAGATAAACACATAATAATAAAAAATAAAAACACTCAACAAGCAACACCATCTAACATTCCCAATTCCCTTTTAATGAAGTTAAATCTTTCTTCATTTAAGGGTTTAGTGAAAATATCAGCTAATTGGTTGTTTGTATCCACAAATTCAAGAACAACATCACCATTTAACACATGATCACGAATGAAATGATGTCTAATGTCAATATGCTTAGTTCTAGAATGTTGAATGGGGTTCTTGGTTAGATTGATTACACTTGTATTATCACATTTAATAGGAATGTGATCAAGAGACACTTCAAAGTCTCTTAATTGTTGCTTAATCCAAAGGATTTGACTACAACAAAGACCCGCCGCCACATATTCAGCTTCGGCGGTTGAAAGTGCAACCGAATTTTGTTTCTTGCTACACCAAGAAACAAGAGATTGTCCTAGAAGTTGACAAGTACCCGAGGTACTTTTCCTATCAAGAATGCTTCCGGCAAAGTCGGCATCCGAGTAGGAACATAAACTAAAAGATGTACTTCTAGGATACCATAACCCCAAATGCAATGAACCATTTAAATATCTAAGAATGCATTTAACAGCATGCAAATGAGACTCTTTAGGACAAGATTGAAAACGTGCACATAAGCATACGGAAAACATAATATCCGGTCTAGATGCGGTGAGATATAAAAGGCTTCCGATCATACCTCTATAGAGCTTTTCATCAATTGGCTTACCCTTTTCATCCTTGTCAAGCTTGGTGTTTGTGCTCATTGGAGTTCTACTAGGCTTGCTATTCTCCATTCCAAACCTTTTTATTAGCTCCTTTGTGTATTTGGCTTGGTTGATGAAGATGCCATCCTTAGCTTGTGACAAGAGCGGTTGTCGAAGCCGGTCAAAAATAACCTTTCTGGTTATCAACAATTTTACAACTGCAGATAGTGGTGAAAGGATCGAATCCACAGAGAATTGATTACTTACCTATTTTCCTTATCAAGACCAATAAAATAAACTAAAATAAAAATAAACTGCAAAAGAAGAAAACTGAAAACGAGATAAACTGAAATAAGATAAAACTGAAACGAGATAAAACTGAAACGAGATAAAACTGAAATGAGATAAAACTGAAAGAGAAATAAACGGAAAGCAAAATAAACTAAAACGAGATAAAACTGAAACCAACTAAACTGTAAGTAAAATGGGGGGTTTTGAGATTGATTTAATTAATCTAAAACTGAAAGCAATAAAAATAAGGCAAATAATAAAAATAAAGAGAAATAAATAATGAGAAAGATCTAGTTGAAGAGTTGGATCCACTTTAATTGTTGGGATTGATCATTGACACTTAGTTTCCTTTGGGTTGATTCAATAGATTAGTTATGGAGATGGAAGACGCTTCTCACCACCATTATCTCTCCTTATGATTAAACCAATTAGGGAACGTCCTCTAATTAATTACTAATTAACAAATTGCCAAGGAACGTCCTTGGGCCTTAGGCATCAAAACAATTGTCAATTGCATTAAGAAATAGAGAGATCCAATCCTAGCTACCCAAACGTATGGAGATAACGCTAGATCATACAATTTCCTTGGGTTTTATCCCAAGTGTTCTCATGTAAGAATAATCTAAGCAATTACGGACTTAAATCATCCAAACTAACATATTATTACTTTGCAATCAAGAATCAACGTAGATCTAAACAACAAAGCAATATTGAAATCAAGCATGAAATTGCATAAATATTGAACAACCAAAAGTTAAACAATGTTTGATCAAGTCTCCCAATCCATAAAACAACCAAAGTATCACCTAATCTTCAACTAGAATAAAATATTTCAGCCTCTCATGGCTGAAACAAAACCAAAAATAAAAGAAAAGAAAAAGGTAGAAGAAGAGATGTGAATTTCGTAGGTGTCTCCCAAGGGGAGCTTAAGGGCCGTCTAGAGGCTTCTTATGTGGCTTTTTATAGTTGAGAAGTGTTGCCCTAGGTCATACTTACTGCCCAAGAGGTATTTTCTGCCCAAGATGTGTCTGAAAAGGAAAGAATCGCGCTTTTCGGCTTTAGAAGGAAGGCTGCGCGAAAATGCACTGCGGAAGGAAGTTGGTGCGCGCGGTTTGGTCTCAGAAAGGGAAGGAGGCGCAGATTGTGCTTCCTAAATAAGTTTACATGCTGACCTTACTTCCTAATTAGTGTAGAGGCTGCCCAAGATGCTGCCCATGTGTAACTTGCTGCCCAAGTTGTTGCAGAAAAGGAAGGTGGCGCGCAGATGGCTCTCAGAAGAGGAAAGCGTGCAGATTGTTTCTGAATAGGAAGGATGCACGAATTTTGATCTTAAAAGGGGAAGATATGCTTGTCCATACATTCCTTTTTAGGTGGAGCCTCTTTTGAAATTTGAATATTGAATGCAGAAGAGGAAGAGCATCTCTTTGAGATCTTGCTGCCTAAATAGGAAGATATGACTGCTGCAGTGTGTGCACATCTTTGAACAAGGAAAGAAAGATCTGCGATTTGAATTTCAAATAATCTTCTGACTGAGCTTTCCATGTTTGCTTTTGCTTCTGCACTTTCCTCATTTGAAAACTTTCCTTTTCTGGAAACTTCCCTTATTTGGAAACTTTCCTTTTTTGGCACTTTCCATATTTGGCACTTTTTGGCAGTTTTAAGAGCATTTTCTCCAGATTGTCTCTTTACAACTAATATCTGCAAAACATAATTAAAACCACAAAATTAAGCAGAAAAGATGTAAATAAACATCAAGAACATAATGATAAAATGGACTAAAATATGCTCTATCAAATACCCCCACACCTAGCCTTTTGCTTGTCCTCAAGCAAATAAACATAGTCAAATAAGCTTTCTTTGCTACTTGATCCTTATTTCCACTTAAGCTCTTACTCTAGACACCTATTTTGAATCATTGCAGTGAAGAATATATGCATGAAGATTACTCACCTTCTTTCCTTGTTTCCCTTTACTTACCATGGCTAGGATTTGTTTTCCTCAAGAGAGACCATACATGCACATTTTGTTCAGATAAGACTTTTTCTAGCTTTCAGAGTGACTTGCCCTTACCTTGAAGTACTTTATTCAGGCTTTTTGCACTTTAGATCTTGCTTGAAGAAGTCACCAACCTTTTGACGTGAAGGTACATATTTGTGATACCCACCCCCAGTTACTCAGTTGGTCACCTTTCCAAGTGGCTACTAGCTCTGTTCTTAGTCTTTTGACCATTGGAACAGTTTTTTATTTGTGCTTTTGAGGTCTTTGCCTTTGCTGAATTTTCTTTCTCTCAATAATTTGGGCAAATCAACACCAATTGCTAAATCAAGTCACATTAAGTTCATTCACACAATTTTCAATTTATTCTCATCAATTGAGGGTCATCAATATATTTTTTACCATGGCAAACTCAAAGATTCAATTCAAAAGGCAATTCTCAAACATGAATATAACTCACTGCAATTGATTCAACATAAGTTTAAAGAGTCATAACATCAATGGGGTCATGGAAAGAAAAGCTCATCCAACATAGTCTATATGATGAGTAAAGCATCTCAAAAACGGAAACAAAAATAAATAAATAAAAAAACTGTGGCTATCTGTGTGTGTTATTGAAAGCAAAACGAAAAATTGAAAATCACACTGAAAAATGAAAAATAAAAATTCAAACTGAAAATCAAAGCAAAAATTTAAAAATTCAGAAATATGCACCCCCACACCTAAATCATGCATTGTCCTCAATGTGTAAAAAAACATAAAAGAACAAAGGAAACTGAGTACTCCCCTGGGTGTGGTGTGCATGGTGCGATCCACTTGATCAAGGCTCAAGTAATTGGGGAAGGGAAAAGAGTCCCAACTGCATTGAGCAAAAAGTGTAGCACTCCTTTTGATTTTGTCATAGCCCATCCTACTTTTTCCATGTACTCATGAAGTAACATGATTAGCTTCTCCTCTTTTAGATGAGGTGTGCCTCTAGCCCTTATGTTTGCATTTTTGAGCACTTCCAACTTCAATTGATATTTCTCCATGGGTGGCTGCAATTTGGCATTAAGTTCAGGCAAAACAAATTCTACCTTATCTGGAGGTTTGGGCAAGCATTGATCTACATGCTCCTTTGGTTTGGACCATTGGACTACCATTTGTTCCTCCTGGGCATGGACTGTTTGCATTGGAAGGATGAAAGGAGTTTCAGTTTTTTCATCTTGCGCAAGAATAGTCTTCAATGGAGGACTGGAGAGGGTTTCAGGCGATGGAAGTTGAAGAGGTGCAACTAGAAGAGTTGCAGGACTGTCCTGCGGTCCAAGCTGAGGTGGTTCAGTTGGAGTTCCTTCTGACTGCGCAAGATTGATCTGAAGAGGTGCGATTGGCTCTCCTTTGTTCTGTGCGTGTTCACAGTCCACCTGTTGGATGTAACAGTTAGTTTCTTTCAGTTCTGGCTCTTTTTGGCTCTCTTCCCTGCAAGGATCATTGTTTAGTATATCATCTTGATTTGTATAAAAAACATCTTTGCTCAAATAATCAATGATATCTAAATCAACAACAGGTTCTGTTTGATCAGTTGGGTTGAACAAACAGTATTCTGGTTGTGCCTCTTTAGCAGCTTGTTCTTGTACTTGCCAACTTTCATCATTTATCTCATCAGCTTGAAGCTCTTCCTCTTTTCTTACCATGTCTGCTCTCCATTTGGCAGCTATTCGATCAGTTTCCTGTCGGACATATTGCAAAGTCTCCATCATCTCATAAAGATCAATTCTGTGACTTTGAGGTATTGCTTGGGCTTGATAGTTTTTGTCATAGCCATAATTCGGATGATCTCCCCAACATGGATTGTAAGTGTCAAGGCGGAGTTGTTGTTCTTCAAAAGCTCGTTCAGCTTGGTCTATAATAAAACTTTTTGCAGCATCGATTTTTTCATAAAGTTGACAAAGGAAAAAAGGTATACTTACCTCATCCATGATTCAGATCTGGTCATGAAAGAAAAATAAACAAGTAAAATCAATTCCCCGGCAACGGCGCCAATTTTTGACAAGAGCGGTTGTCGAAGCCGGTCAAAAATAACCTTTCTGGTTATCAACAATTTTACAACTGCAGATAGTGGTGAAAGGATCGAATCCACAGAGAATTGATTACTTACCTATTTTCCTTATCAAGACCAATAAAATAAACTAAAATAAAAATAAACTGCAAAAGAAGAAAACTGAAAACGAGATAAACTGAAACGAGATAAAACTGAAATAAGATAAAACTGAAACGAGATAAAACTGAAATGAGATAAAACTGAAAGAGAAATAAACGGAAAGCAAAATAAACTAAAACGAGATAAAACTGAAACCAACTAAACTGTAAGTAAAATGGGGGGTTTTGAGATTGATTTAATTAATCTAAAACTGAAAGCAATAAAAATAAGGCAAATAATAAAAATAAAGAGAAATAAATAATGAGAAAGATCTAGTTGAAGAGTTGGATCCACTTTAATTGTTGGGATTGATCATTGACACTTAGTTTCCTTTGGGTTGATTCAATAGATTAGTTATGGAGATGGAAGACGCTTCTCACCACCATTATCTCTCCTTATGATTAAACCAATTAGGGAACGTCCTCTAATTAATTACTAATTAACAAATTGCCAAGGAACGTCCTTGGGCCTTAGGCATCAAAACAATTGTCAATTGCATTAAGAAATAGAGAGATCCAATCCTAGCTACCCAAACGTATGGAGATAACGCTAGATCATACAATTTCCTTGGGTTTTATCCCAAGTGTTCTCATGTAAGAATAATCTAAGCAATTATGGACTTAAATCATCCAAACTAACATATTATTACTTTGCAATCAAGAATCAACGTAGATCTAAACAACAAAGCAATATTGAAATCAAGCATGAAATTGCATAAATATTGAACAACCAAAAGTTAAACAATGTTTGATCAAGTCTCCCAATCCATAAAACAACCAAAGTATCACCTAATCTTCAACTAGAATAAAATATTTCAGCCTCTCATGGCTGAAACAAAACCAAAAATAAAAGAAAAGAAAAAGGTAGAAGAAGAGATGTGAATTTCGTAGGTGTCTCCCAAGGGGAGCTTAAGGGCCGTCTAGAGGCTTCTTATGTGGCTTTTTATAGTTGAGAAGTGTTGCCCTAGGTCATACTTACTGCCCAAGAGGTATTTTCTGCCCAAGATGTGTCTGAAAAGGAAAGAATCGCGCTTTTCGGCTTTAGAAGGAAGGCTGCGCGAAAATGCACTGCGGAAGGAAGTTGGTGCGCGCGGTTTAGTCTCAGAAAGGGAAGGAGGCGCAGATTGTGCTTCCTAAATAAGTTTACATGCTGACCTTACTTCCTAATTAGTGTAGAGGCTGCCCAAGATGCTGCCCATGTGTAACTTGCTGCCCAAGTTGTTGCAGAAAAGGAAGGTGGCGCGCAGATGGCTCTCAGAAGAGGAAAGCGTGCAGATTGTTTCTGAATAGGAAGGATGCACGAATTTTGATCTTCAAAGGGGAAGATATGCTTGTCCATACATTCCTTTTTAGGTGGAGCCTCTTTTGAAATTTGAATATTGAATGCAGAAGAGGAAGAGCATCTCTTTGAGATCTTGCTGCCTAAATAGGAAGATATGATTGCTGCAGTGTGTGCACATCTTTGAACAAGGAAAGAAAGATCTGCGATTTGAATTTCAAATAATCTTCTGACTGAGCTTTCCATGTTTGCTTTTGTTTCTGCACTTTCCTCATTTGAAAACTTTCCTTTTCTGGAAACTTCCCTTATTTGGAAACTTTCCTTTTTTGGCACTTTCCATATTTGGCACTTTTTGGCAGTTTTAAGAGCATTTTCTCCAGATTGTCTCTTTACAACTAATATCTGCAAAACATAATTAAAACCACAAAATTAAGCAGAAAAGATGTAAATAAACATCAAGAACATAATGATAAAATGGACTAAAATATGCTCTATCAGCTTGTTTGATTTGAAGCCCAAGGAAGAATTTGAGTTCTCCCATCATGCTCATCTCAAACTCACTTTTCATAACTTTTGAAAACTCTTCACACAAACACACATTAGTAGCACCAAATATGATATCATCAACATATATTTGCACTACAAGGATGTCATTTTCATGATTTTTGACAAAGAGTGTTGTATCCACTTTGCCTTTTGAAAAACCATTTTGCAAAAGAAAATTGCTTAGTCTTTCATACCAAGCTCTTGGAGCTTGTTTTAAACCATATAAAGCTTTAGACAATTTAAAAACATGATTTGGAAGGTCATGATTTTCAAACCCCGGAGGTTGCTCAACATAAACCTCCTCCTCAATAAAACCATTTAAAAAAGCACTTTTCACATCCATTTGAAAGAGATTAAAATTCATGTATGATGCATATGCAAGCAAGATTCTAATGGCTTCTAATCTAGCTACGGAGGCAAATGTTTCATCATAGTATATGCCCTCCTCTTGGTTATAGCCTTTAGCTATCAACCTAGCTTTGTTTCTAATGATGTTGCCATCTTCATCAAGCTTATTTCTAAACACCCATTTGGTGCCTATGGTGGGGTGATATTTTGGTCTAGAAACTAAGGTCCAAACCTTGTTTCTTTCAAATTGGTTGAGTTCTTCTTGCATAGCAAGAACCCAACTCTCATCACTAATAGCCTCATCTATAGATTTAGGTTCAATATGAGATATGAAAGCAATATTATTACATACATGTCTAATAAAGGATCTAGTTGTTACCCCTTGTGATGCATCACCAATTATTTGATCCTTGGGGTGATCCTTTTTGTAGGTCCAATCCTTTGGCAAGTCATGTTGGACTCCTTGACTTTGTGTAATTTGCATTTGTTGCTCTTGAAGTCCAACTTCATCTTCTATTGCCTCTATTGAATCCTCCTTGGGTTGACTTTGATCTCCATGAGGTTGAGGATCTTCAATGGTCAACTCATCAAGGTTACCTACAAGATCATCATCACAAGATACCTCCTTTCTAGGAGCAAAGGGATTAGATTCATCAAAAACAACATGCATTGACTCTTCAACTATCAAGGTTCTTTTATTGAATACTCTATATGATTTACTAGATATAGAGTATCCTAAGAAGATACCTTCATCAGTTTTGGAGTCAAATTTGCCTAGATTATCCTTGTTGTTTAATATGAGGCATTTACAATCAAAAACTCTAAAATAACTAACTCTAGGTTTCCTTTCATTCCAAAGCTCATAAGGAGTCTTATTTAAGAGAGGTCTAATTAAAACTCTATTTGAAACATAACAAGCCGTATTTATGGCTTCCGCCCAAAAATAAGTAGGTAAATTATACTATCTTAACATAGTCCTCCCCATATCTAAAAGAGTTCTATTTTTTCTTTCAACAACACCATTTTGTTGGGGAGTCCTAGGAGATGAGAAATTATGAGTGATCCCTAACTTATTACAAAAGACTTCAAATTTTTCATTTTCAAATTCTCTACTATGATCACTCCTTATTGAAGAAATTTGAAAACCCTTTTCATTTTGAACTTTCTTTGAAAAACTTTTAAAAGCATCAAAACAATCATCCTTATGAGCAAGGAACACAACCCAAGTATACCTAGAGTAGTCATCAACTATAACAAAACCATAATGCATGCCACCAAGACTAGCTACTCTAGTTGGACCAAATAAATCCATATGCAAGAGTTGCAAAGGTCTAGAAGAGATTACCTTATTAATAGCTTTAAAAGAACTCTTAACTTGCTTACCCATTTGACATGCATCACATACTTTGTCCTTTTCATATTTGATCTTTGGAAGGCCATCAACTAGCTCATCTTTGCTCAAATTTTTGAGGAGATCCATGCTAGCATGAGAAAGCCTTCTATGCCAAATCCAAGAGTTATCACTAATAGACACAAAGCACTTCATATCTAGGTTAGTCATAGCTTGTAAATCAATAAGATAAATATTTTCAACTCTATCACCAACAAACAATATTTTGTTATCCGACATTCTAGAAACAAAACATGATTTTGGTTCAAAGATAACTCTACAACCTTTATCACATAATTGACTTACACTTAATAAATTATGCTTTAAACCATCAACTAAGAGAACTTTATCAAGAATAGGAGAGTTTTCCTTACCGACTTTACCTATGCCAACAATTTTACCTTTTCCATTGTCTCCAAAAGTTACTTGTCCACTTCCGTCTTTCTTTTCAAGAGAGATGAAGTGACTTGAATTTCCGGTCATGTGCCTTGAACATCCACTATCTAGATATCATTTGCTTTCAATTTTTGAGGATTTCAAGCACACCTAAAAAAAGAATTCAAATACTTTTAGGTACCCAAATGTACTTGGGTCCTTGCGGGTTAGTCATTCCACTATCCAATTTCCATATGCTACCATATCCAAAATGCAATTTTCTAATAGTACACTTATAATTGGTATGACTAAACTTGCCACAATAATGACAATGACCATTGAACCTTCTTATTCTAGGTCCATAGGTGAGTGAGTGTGTTTGAGTTCTCATGTGGCCATTTCTCCTTTGTTTATTAAAAGCATGTGAGCAAGAGATATGATTAGAGTGGTGATTTTGTGAACTAGAAGTGTGTGTTCTATAATGATCATTTCTCTTATATGCAAATTGCCTAGGTGTGTGTCTTATATGAGTGTTGTAACTAGTGGATTTGTGTACATGTGCACTCCTTATAGTCATATTACTACTAGAAACTTTAGGCATACTTCCATTAGAGCTAGATACCTTAGGTTCATTTGAGTTAGTAGCTTTAACAAAAACGGTTTTAGAAGAGTTTGCTTGAGTTGATTTATCATAGCCAAGGCCATACTTGATGCTAGGAGACCTTTGAGAGTCTAATATTTCATCAAGTTTGTCCTTGCCTTTTAAAAATTTTGAAAGAGAATTTTTCAACTCAAGGATTTCATTTTTCAAATTTTTATTTTCTAGTGAGAGCTCATCTAAGGATTTTTGTAAAGAATTATTTGAGGGTAAAGATTCCTTAGGTGAGTTCTCACTTTCCCTTTTAAAGCTAGCTAACTCACATTTCAAAATTTTATTTTTCTTATGACTCTTTTCAAGCTCATCATTCATTAATTTTAAAGCACCTACAAGTTCATCATATGAAAACTCAACAATATCATCACATAAAGTAAAGTCATCAAGTATAGCTACCTCATCGGAGCTTTCCTCTAGAGCCATGAAGCACATGTTGGCAATTTCATCCCCAACGTCCTCCTCTTCAGTATCACTTGACTCATTCCATGTTGCTTTGAAGGCCTTCTTTTTGAACTTTTTGATAGGCTTCTTCAACTTGGAACAATCCACTTTGTAGTGACCCGGCTTATTGCACTCATAGCAAATGACTACTTCCTTTTTGCTTGATTCACCCTTTTCCTTTCTAAAATTCTTCCTTGGGATGAACTTTTATTTTGGAGAAGCAACTTCCTTATCCTCCTAGTTACCAAGGCCAATTCTTCCTCACTTATCTCTTCTTCTTCCTCACTAGTATCTTCGGAGGCTACCCTTAGAGCAATGTTCTTTTTCATCTTGCTAGGTTCCTCCACTTGCTCTCTCTTTAGAGTCATCTCATAGTCAATGAGATTCCCCAAGAGTTCATCCAATTGCACTTTGCTCAAGTCTTTGGCATCCTTTAAAGAAGTTACCTTTGGTAGCCATTCTTTAGGTAGACATCTAAGGATTTTCTTCACCAACTCTTCATTTGTGAATGTCTTCCCAAGAGATTTCATCCCTCCAATAATCTCAAAGAACCTATCATACATTTGGCTAATAGTTTCATCGGATTTCATTTTGAACATCTCATATTGGTAAATGAGGGATTCCATCTTATTTTCTTTGACTTGATTAGTTCCTTCATGAGTGACAACCAAAAAATCCCAAATTTCCTTTGCGGTAGACTTCATGCACACTTTGTTGTACTCACTTCTAGTAAGAGCACAATATAAGATGTGAATGGCTTTGTCATTTAGGGCTACCCTTCTCTTCTCTAGTTCACTCCATTCACTCTTAGGTTTTTGCTCTTGGTTTCCATCTATCACTCTTGTGGGAAAGAAGGGACCATTCTCTACAATATCCCACAAATCAACTCCTTCCGATTTGAGGAAATAATACATTCTATTTTTCCAATATAGAAAGTTATTTCCATCAAAGAAAAGTGGTCTCACAACCGATTGACCTTCTTGAGAATTGATGGCTGCCATTTGATCTTTACTCCAAGATAATTATATCTTCAAGATAGGGAGACTTAGCTCTGATACCACTTGTTGTCCCTTGAAGCAACCCAAGAGGGGAGGTGAATTGGGTTTATAAAAAAAATTAAGGCAAAAGAACAAATTAGAAGGCAAAGGAGAAGAAGAAAATCAACACAAGGATTTATAGAGGTTCAGCTATCTCAAGCCTACGTCCTCTCCTCAAGACCCACCTTGAGAGTTCAACTCCACTATCAAATCTTCTTTGGGTGAAGATTAAAACCCTTACAATCTTAGAGCAAGCCTTTGCTCTTTACAAATCTCTTTTTCACTTAAGAGCAATCCTTTGCTCAATACCACACTCACTACAATAGAATCACTCAACAACCTTTACTCACTCTGTAAACCCAACCAATTACAACTCAAAACAAGCTTTCAAGAAATTAATGCTTTGGCTCAAGGTTTTGAGAGAGAGAGAGTGAAAAATGTTGTAATCTCAATAAATATTTGCTTAGATGGTTGTTGTAACCTTTTCATATAAAAAACTCATTGTATTTATAGTTCAGTCATAAATATGGCCGTTGGGAGTGCATTAAATGCAAATAGAGCCGTTTATGTTCAGAAATAACCGTTATATCTTTCTCAGAAAAATTCAGGTTCGGCGGCCTAAGCTAAAGTTCGGCGGCCGAACCATTTGAGGCGAAGAACATCACTCTTTAAAAAAGGACTTTCGGCGGCCTAAAGTCATAGTTCGGTGGCCGAACTTGTGAGACTTTCGTCTCTGTCCCTCTCTTTCGGAAGCCGAACTTTTGGCTTCGGAGGCAGACTTAAAAGCACACTTTCGGCGGTAGAAGGTAATGTTCGGCGGCCGAACATAGGTGACTTTTGCCTCTGTCCTTAACTTTCGGAAGCCAAACATTTAGCTTAGGGAGCAAATCACCTTCGGCGGCCAAAAGCCAATGTTCGGCGGCCGAAAGCCAATGTTCGGCGGCCGAACATACAGGACTTTCGTCTCTGTTCCTCACTTTCGGAAGCTGAAGGTTGCACTTTAGGGGGCAGGCTGAAAACACACTTTCGGCGGCCGAAAGTCAATGTTCGGCGGCCGAACATGTGGGACTTTCGTCTCTGTCCCTGACTTTCGGAAGCCGAAAGATGACTTTAGGGGGCACAAAAAATAAATCTTTAAATTTTTCAAAAATCATAACTTAGGCTGTAAAATTCCTTTTTTCAATCCGTCTGAATTTTTGTAACCCATATTTTTAGATCTTTAATTTTGATAAAGAATAATTTCAAAATCGCTTCTTTTGGAAAATTTCATTTTAGTCCCTAAAAGTCAATTACTTAAAATTTGGCCATATAAAAAAAAACTTTTAGAGATGAAAGAAATCTTGAGCCATCACAATTAATTAATTGAAATTCACAATGAATAGAATTTAACAAAGTATAAACAAAAATACTTTCTTATCCCTTTCTTGTGGTATGCTTCCAAAATAGCCACTTTTCTCATTTGAGATTGAAGCAATTTCATTCTTGTTAGTAAGGGACCTACAAGCTCAACATAAACACTTTTGAAGGTAATTAGTAGCATACCAATCGTTTATTAATCATCAAAACAAGGATTAGAACATTTAGGTTTAACAGGATATATGCAAAAGGAATTATATGCAGATCACCCGAATGCTTTTTGGAATAAAAAACAACATTTGATAGATTTGCCATATAAAGAAAACTTTAATGAAAAAATTATTTCAACTAAGGCTAGACCCATTCAAATGGCACCAGAATTACTAGAGCACTGTAAAAAAGAAATTAAAGAACTAGAAGATAAAAAATTAATAAGTAAATCAAGAAGTTCTTAGTCATGTGCAGCTTTTTATGTTAATAAACATGCAGAAATAGAAAGAGGTATACCAAGACTAGTCATAAATTATAAGCCATTGAATACAACATTAAAATGGATTAGGTATTCAATCCTTAATAAAAAAATATCTTTTAAATAGATTATATAATGCAAATATTTTTAGTAAATTTGATATGAAGTCAGGTTATTGGCAAATCCAAATTCACCCTAAAGATAGATATAAAACTGCATTTACAGTTCCATTTGGATAGTATGAATGGAATGTAATGCCTTTCGAATTAAAAAATGCACCGTCAGAATTCCAGAGAATAATGGATGATATCTTTAACCCTTATTCAAAATTTTGTATAGTCTATATTGATGATGTATTAGTATTCAGGCATAGTATAGAAGAACATTTTAAACATTTAAAAACATTCTGTATGGTCATAAAAAAGAATGGATTAGCAATAAGTAAAACTAAAATGAATCTATTTCAAACTAAGATTAGATTCTTAGGACGTTATATAGAACAGGGTATTATCCAACCAATAGAAAAAGAACATTGGCATTTGGAGAAAAATTTCCTAATGAAATAACTAATAAAACCCAATTACAGAGATTTTTAGGTTGTTTAAACTATGTTATAGATTTTTATCCCAATTTAAATAGAAAAATAAAACCATTACATGAAAGACTCAAGAAAAATGCTGGGTTATGGACTGAAGAGCATACCAGCATTATAAGACATATAAAATCTTTAGTAAAGGAAATTCCTTATCTATATATCCCAAATCCAAATGCATTTAAAATTGTAGAGACAGATGCTTCAGATCTAAAATATGGAGGAATTTTAAAACAAAAAATAGAGGATAAAGAAAGGATAATCCAATTTACTTCAGGACATTGGAATTCAGCTCAATTAAATTATTCTACTATTAAAAAAGAAATTTTAAGTATAGTGATTTGTATAAATAAATTTCAGTCTGATTTGTTAAATCAAAAGTTTTTAGTGAGAATTGATTGTAAATCAGCTAAAGATGTTTTAAAAAAGGATGTTAAAAACCTTGCCTCTAAACAGATTTTTGTTAGATGGCAAGCAATTTTAAGTATTTTTTATTTTGATATTGAGTATATTAAAGGTAGTAAAAATAATATTCCAGATTTTCTAACTAGAAAATTCTTACAGAATAATGGAAAGAAAGAAGAATAAGCAAAAGGAAGTAAAATCAAGCCCAAGTTTTACTCCTAAAGCCTTATTAGAACATTCGGAAGACCTGGATAAAAACATAAAACCACAAAACCTAAGCCCATCAGACCTAAAATCAAGCCCATCAGATCTAAAGAAATGGATACAGGAATTAAGTCAATCACTAGAGGTGATTAAAGCCCTGTAGCATATAGCCTCCTCTTCAGGAGATTCAGGTATAGCCTCTAAAACTAAAGCGATCGTACCCGCTCATGGTATGGCTAGTCTGTCTCAAACGGTAGACAGTAAAGATGTATCAAATCCATTAATGGTTGTGGATTTGCCAAAAATTCAATCTACTCATGGGTATAATATAACTTTTCATACATGGATTATAAAAAATATTTCTGATTTTGAAATTGTTATTGAAAATGGTTACAACGATGTAAACCCGTGGGGAGTTATTAAAAAATATTATCCTGAGAATTGGTATTTTACACCTAAGGATTTTTCAAAATCTCAGGAATACTATCATAGTATTTTGGAAGATACTGATAATTTTGATAAAAATGATAAAAATATAATAGCCTATTCTTCCATTAAAATAAAAAGGGTTATCCATCCTAAGGATAGGCCAACCTCGAATTTGTATACTGGTCTAACATTTAAAGCCTTAAAAAAACATTTTACTTCATATAATTATTTTGATTATATAGATGCTTGGCAAAATATTTTTAATATTCAAAATCCAAACCACACTCACTCATGGCTAATATATTTTGATCAGTTAAAAATTAAAGAAACCACCAGATTTCCAAACTGGTTTTTAAAATGGTGGTAGTATAAAGGTATTTCTGAAGAAATTCTTTCATCCGAAGTATCCCAAGTATATCAGCATTTCAAAAGTAATTATAAACCAAACCAAAATGAAACCTATATACCCCCTTTAATGTATTTTTGTATAAACTTTTTTATTCCTTGGGTATACCAATGGTTCTTCGACTTTCAGTATATGACGGGATCTTCTATTCCAGTCATAGTAAAGAAACACAAGATTAAATGGTGGGGATCATTTAAGAATACCACCACAGAAATGACTGTTAAAGAATGGATAATAAAAAAAGCACAGTTTCCAGCTATATCCTATGCTACTAAACTATCTCTGCAAGAAAATCCTTCATTCGGAGCACAAAAAGGCCCAATGTCAAGCATTACTTGCAACGGTAAAAACCCCTGAAGAATATAAGATAATTTGTCAACAAATGTTCAATCAGCTTACTTCAGGAGAAAAGGAAGAAATAAAGCAATCCTTTAGGAAAGAGTCATCTAGTAAAACAGCATCAAAGAAGACAGTTGACAGAAGGAAAACTAAAAAACAGTCAAGCTTGGATTCGGAGTCGACAGCGTCATCCCAGACGTCATCTTTCAGTAAAAACCAAACATCCTCATACTGTGATAGTAATGAAGATGACTGTTATGGAATACATCTGGCAATAAAAATCAAAAGCAAGACCGACAAAGTAAAAAGAAAAGAAAAGAAGAAGAAAGAAAAAAGAAAAAGGAAAAGGGAAGAAAAGACGAGACACTTCTTCATCCTCATTAGAATCAGAATAAAAGACAGACATAGTAAGTTTCGGTGGCAGACAGACTACTATTCATGAACAGTTAAAAACAAAAATAGTAAAGAAATGACAGACAAATTATTTATCCACAGTAAAAAGAAGCAGACAAGTTACTATTCATGAACAGTAAAAGGCCGCGTGAATCAACAGTAAAGGTTTCGTGACTTAACAGTAAAGGCTTAAAATTTTCTATAAAAGGAAGCCTCTCTCCTTGTGAAGGCACACATCTGAGATACCTTCTCTCTTTATTCTCTTTATTTTCTCTATCTTCACTTTCCTCTATATTTCCTTTGTAAATTCTCTTATGGTTTCCAGAAATTTTGTATGAGTTCTTAAGTTCTAAACATAGTAAGTTTTATTTTGCTACTTATAAAGCCCGTATTGACGGCACTTTTCTCTTCTCCCCACACTTATCTATATATATATATATATATATATATATATATATATATATATATATATATATATATATATATATATATATAGGTTGTAAATATTATGATGACATTAACTCTATACAATCAAGAATCACAACTTTTTCTTATTTAAAAAATTAATTATATTTGATATATCCATTCTAATTATATGAAAGTTAATAACCAATCTAATAAATTTAAAATGACTAAATTTATTAAATGACAAATAAATGACTAAATGTATTAAATGACAAATAAATTATAACTATAAATTAGACTAAATTTAATTATTTTCAATTAATTAGATCAACTATTACCTTTCAGCTTTATCAAAGCGATTCAACAAGTATGATTGACTTCTTAAGTTGGGATAGAATCATATTTTCTAAATTCAGTGTCACCGCAATACCTATAATGATATGAAAAAACACTTATTAATGTACTAAAATTGAACAAAATGAGCTATCGGCAACTTATAAAAATAATGTTGTTCAAAATTATAAATAAATTGAACTACAATTAAAAAATAAATTAAACTGAAAAATTATTTTTAAATTATATTATTAAAAAAATTTTATGGTATAATTATTAAAATTTATATAAAATATATTTTTTAAAATTATTTTTTTATTATATTTAAATATTAATTTAAGATACATGACAATTTTATTAAATTTAACCGTCTAGCTTAAATTTAAATGGATAATATATAGGGCTCAGTAGTATTCGGTTCAAATAAAAAAAATCAATCGAACTGAATTAATTTTAAAATTTAGTTCGCTTTTTTATTCAATTCTGTTCGGTTCAGTTTTTAATTTTAAAAATTTTGATTATTTTAATTTGATTCGGTTTTGATAAAAAAAATCGAAAAAACCGAACCAAACCGATTAGTGATAATAATATGTTATTTTCAATAATATAGATAAATTAAATTATATTAAGATTAAAATATTTTAATTAAATTTTAAAATATTAAAAATAAAGTGTAAAAAATAAAAAAATTTATTAAAAATTAAAATCGATCAAACCGAATCGAATCGAATCGAATCAGATCGGTTCGATTCGATTCGGTTTCTGATCAAAATCGATTCAGTTTGATTTTTATAAATACTAAAATTTCAGTTTTTAATTTATTCAATTCGGTTCGATTTTGAACAGAACCAACCGAATGCTAACTTTCGCTAATATATGTTATATTAATTAATTTTTATAATTTAAAATACATTTATTAAAAAATCTATAATTCTGGATTCTTTTCTGCCACAAGTTATATTAAAATTGAGTATAATTAAAAAATTAATAAAAAATTGATTTTTAATAAAATTTTTTATTATTTTCTAATTTTCTAAATTTTAAATTTTTACATTTTTGTATAAAATAAAATAAACAAAAATAATAAAATGGTGTTGGTATTATTATTATTATTGATTAATTAATTAATTAATTAATTAATCGAAACAGACAAGCTGCGCTCCATCGACGCTGGGGTTTTCTGGAAGAGGAGCCTCCGCTGGTTCTTCTTCTTATTCCAAATTCTCATTCATCTTCCTCTCCTGATCTCTTAAATCTGAGTTTTCAAAATGTACGGATTCGAGGCGCTAACTTTCAACATTCACGGAGGCTATCTCGAGGCAATCGTCAGGGGGCACAGATCAGGCCTTCTCACTGCCGCCGATTATAACAATTTATGCCAATGTGAAACCCTTGACGATATCAAGATGCATCTCTCTGCTACCGAGTACGGTCCTTACCTTCAAAACGGTGCGTTTTTCTGTTCTCTGATCGATTTCGTTTCTATTGAATTGGTGCTTTTTTGGTTTCTGGGAAAATTAGGGACATTTGAGCATGTGAGACTTTGGATCTCATGGCTGTTGGTTGATCATGTGATTTGATGCTATGGGAGCTTTAGAGAAATGTGATGATTTTGTGTCAGGAATGCGAATTATGCGCGCCTAAATGAAATTCAGTTGAATATCTGCTCAATTCTAATTTGCCATTTGGTTATTGATTTATCGGTTTGGCGGATTATTTCTTTATTAAAAATTGAAAACTATTTTGCGACTTATTTATTGATTCTGATAATATGAAAAGTGAGATCAGCACAAAGAAACTTGGTTTTGACTGGAATTCTTTTGGTAACTATCAAACTCTTCCTTTCTGGAACTCTTTTAAAAACGATGGATAGACAGATATTGAGAATCTTATATGCTAGGATTTTGCAAAGTGAGATGATATACCATATTTCTGGTACTTTATATAGTTGCCTGAGGAAGTTTTGAATTTTCAGCAAAGGGTTTAGAATAGATTTCAGCAGAGGCAGTTGGTTGGTCTTGTTCAAACACTGATCTCTCACCATTAAGGAATGAACTATATTAGGCACTTTTCCTAAGAATTTCTGAAGCACTGATAATGCAAGATTTAGTGTTGGGAAATTAGCAAAAGAATGAAAGAAAGCCTACTTCTTATTAAAAATTCTTTTCATGAGTAGGAGACCCTTCAAGCAAAAGTGGGTTTAAATAAAGAAAAGAAGATGAATGGTTATGGTCAAAGCAAATTTTATTGAATTCTCAATTATTGGCATTGATTTTCTTTATTCACCCTGCGGTGACTGGTTTTTGGGTCATGTGGGGTTGCCAACTTGTCATATTACTTATTCAGTACTCTGTTCTGGTTTCTATTTTAAGAACATAGGTGAATGAGCTAATTTCAATTATAACTTTATAATTGTACTTTCTGATTTCATAACATGCTTGCAGAGCCTTCTCCATTGCATACCACTACAATTGTGGAGAAATGCACGCTTAAACTTGTAGATGAGTACAAGCACATGTTATGTCAAGCAACAGAGCCCTTATCCACCTTCCTAGAGTACTGCACGTATGTGGACTTTGCTTTTTGCTGAAAATATAATTAATTACTTAATATTGTCAAATTTCCTTGTCGTTTATATGTTCATTAGAATTGATAAGACTCTATGCTACAATAAACAGAAGTGTTATGGAGAGTTATTCTTATTAATGAAAGACTCTTAAATATCAAATGATCTGCTCATTTTATTGGAAAAAAAAAACCTCTTGTATGGTGGAGGTTTTCATAATCTTAGTACTTCTAAGAAAAGTGGAAGTCTAATACAAGTTACCATTGGATAACAAATTACTGACTTCTAAGATAAGATAACAAGAATACTAGATAAAAACAATCTATTTATTATTGATAAAATATAATCTTAGTTGATAGACTTTTTTTTATCATTATAAATTTGAACATTGTTGAAGAATGGATATGGTCTCTCAATTGTCCATAACATTCATATTTAGTGTGGGATTTATTCCTAAATAGGTTGAAATTAGAGTAATTTATGTCTATATATATCTAAAAGGGGGAGATATTATATATTTCCTATTTAATTGGAGAATCCCTTAGTTTATGGATCTTCCACTATAAATAAGCAAGCCTGTGTATTATGATATAAATAATCTAATTAAATAAAGATATAGCCCTTTGAGGTTTTGTATCCATGGATGTAGGCTGTCATAGTCGAACCACGTAAATTTTCTCATGTTACTTTTAACATAATATCAGATTGATTTTTTAGCATGGGTGCTGTTCATGGATGCTATTCATGAGCACTATTCATCGGTGCTATTAATAGTCATTGTTCACACCTAAGTTTCTGTGTCTGATTGGTGTGATTTGTGCTACCCTATGAGTTGTTCTTTATTAATGTTTCCTTTTCGACATTGCCTTTGGAGAGGGACTTCGTATTGAATTTTTTTGCTGGCATTGCCTTGGAGAGGGACTTTATGACGATGTTTCCTTTCTGGCATTGTCTTTGGAGAGGGTTTTGTGTTAATGTTTTCTCGCCCACATCACCTTTGGAGAGGGAAGTGCAATTCTAAGGGTTGTTTTACCGTTTGATGTTTTGTGTGGATACCTTTGTGTGAACGTTCTGAATATGCTTATGAGTTGTTAGGTGTAAGCTGTTGCAAGTAAGCTTTTGGCTTCTACATAGAATTTAATCAAGGGAGAGCGTTAGAATTGATAAGTTTTCATGCTACTAAGGGAAAGTGTTATAACAAGTTATTCCTATTTAGTGTAGAATTTATGTTTGTGAATATGTAGAATAATTTATGTCTATATGTTCCTGAAATATGGGAATTTGATATATTCCTGTTTAGTTGGGTTTGTGAATATGTAGAATAATTTATGTCTATATGTTCCTGAAATATGGGAATTTGATATATTCCTGTTTAGTTGGTGAATCCCTTAATTTATAATATCCTACCATATATGTGTTGGTACCATTATAAATAGGCAAGCCTTTTGTCAAGAACAGAGACTAAAAACTGAATTTAGAGACAAGAAAGAGAATAAATTGAGATGAGGAGCAGAAGATTAAAGTGAGATGAGAGGAAGTATCAGATGAAATGAGACGAGAAAATAGAATTGAGAAAGAGAGAGGGGTGGGTGGGGAGAGAAATAGAGAGAGAAGGAATTGTTGTATTACTGAATTCTTTACTTCTGAAATCAGTTACAATGCTCCCAATTTATACATGTTATATATATTCTCACAGCCCTTATTCTCATATTAGTATTATTGTAACATTTCCCACTGCTTGAGATTATTCTTGTCCTCAAGAATGAATGTCACAGAAAAGTTCTATGAATAAAAGGTCTTCTGTGAAGTATCTGGAATGCCAATGTTGGAGCTGCACTTGAATGCTAGAACTGAATTGGCATGACATTTATTTGAACTAATTTCTTTGAATTGAAATGTGGATGTGCTGAAAATGTTCTGCAATTATTTCTTATGACAATCATCCACTGTACCTTCTCTCTCCAATGACAAACATTCAATTTCATTTTGTTTCTCTGTCATCTCTCATACTCATCGTCTTTGAGACGTACAATCTCTGAGGAAACCCTCTCCAACTCATAATAATGAAACTCAAGATCAATCTCTTCAACAATCTTGATTGCCATTGAGCCATCCAACTTATGCCATGAATTTGTAGAGGATTGTAAGTAGCAAGTAATGCCCAAAGTAAGTAAAACTTGGTCAGCTTTCAACACATTATCAGGGCTGAAAACATCTACCTGTTCACCTTCTGAGTTCATTAGTTCAAGACACATTCCCTCTATCCTACTACCATTAAAAATCATTTTGGATTGTTTTTCTGGGATATTGTGACTGAAAATATTCAGGTTGGAGGTATCAGCCTTGACACCCACCTCTTGATTGCAAGAACACTTTGAATTTTCTTCTACAGTAGCAGTAGCAAGTGGAACATGAACTTTCACTTGCTCATCTAAATTCAACATCTGCATATCAAATTTTTCTTTATTGGAATCTATTGTCACATTTTCCATATTTCTTTGAACTGAACTTTCTAATTTCCCCACTTTTTCTTGAGACAATATTTCTCCCATCTTTTATCCAGCCTCTCATCCATTCTTTTAAATGCTCTATCAATAGCTTCAGCAATGGCTTGTTAAAGTTCCAGCAACTTTTGTTCCCAAAATTGGTCTTCCATAATCATCAGGAGCGAGAAATAGACACAGAACCCTAGAATGGTCTGAGGAAAAGATTGGATGAGAAAAGAAATAGAAGGAGAAGAGACGAGTCTAATTGTTACACATTCAAGAACTTCAAGAAAGAGAGGAAAGGGGAGAGAAATAGAAGAAATAGTAGAGAAAGAAAGGAAAGAAATTCAGAGTAGAGAGAATTAGAAAGAGAAAATGATTAGAATCTTGATATTTCTTGGATTTCCAGGAAATTCAAGAAAGAAAGAAGAATTCAAGAAAGAAGAAGAAAAATTATAGAAAAGAAGAGAAGTAACATGGATTCCAAGAAAAGAAGCAAAAGAAGAGAACATAAGAAAAACCTGGAATTTACTACCTGACAATCGTAGCTGCTCTGATACCAATTTGTCAAGAACAGGGATTGAACAGAATTTAGAGATGAGAAAGAGAAGAAATTGAGATGAGAGGCAGAAGATTAGAGTGAGATGAGGGAAAGAATCATATTAGATGAGAAGAGAAAATGGAATTGAGAAGGGGGAGGGGGGGAAGAGAGAGAGAAATAGAGAGAGAAATAGAGAGAGAAGTAATTGTTGTATACTTCACTTTTGAAATAAGTTACAAGCTCCCTATTTATGCATGTTATCTATATTCTAATAGCCCTTATTCTCTTATTAGTATTATTGCAACACCTTTGTATTATATATGAATCCAATTAAAATAAGGTCTATTGGCCCAAAAAGATAACAACTTTATGGTTTTTTATATTTATAGCTAAAAACTTTTAATTTTGGATAAAAAATCCTTAACTTTCAAATTTGTTGTAATTATAGCAACTTCTTAAATTAATTTTGATCAGATTTAAATTAGTTTACATAGCATCTATATGTTATTATTTTTATCACACAAACAACTTGATTAACTTGAATGAAATATTAGTCAAGACCCTAAACTCCTAATTATCTGAAATCTCCAAACGACTTTCTTATTTAAGCAATAGAGATTATGTAATTTGGGGATTTCAGGTAATTAAGAGTTTAGAGTCTTAATCAAATATTCACTCCAGTTAATCAAGTTGTTTATGTGATAAAAATAATGACACGTGGCGTTCCATGTAAGCTAATTTAAATCTGGTTAAAATTAGATTAAGAAATTGCTACAATTACAACAAATTTGAAAGTTGGAATTTTTTGATCCAAGATTAAAAGTCTTGATTATAAATGTGAAAAACTGCAAAGTTGTGATATTTTTGAGCTAATAGGCCTTAAGATGAAGATGTAGCCTTTGAGGCTTTATGTCTGTGGATGAAGGCTCTCGTATCCGAATCACGTGATCTCCTCTTGTTACTTTGACAATTTTTTTTGGCAAATAATTCAATACTCTAGGCATATGTCTTATATAATTTAGACTCCAAGGAGTTCAATATTATCTACATCTTTCTAGAAGAGCTTTAATGGTTTCTGACAGAAAGGTTAGATAGTTGAGGTGCAGGAATAGTTAAAATTCAGTACTAGGCACATTATAGTAACTGGGTTCATTCCAAAACCGTTGGTTTCAAAACTTCATAAACATACTACTTACTTTGTTCCTTTTAATATCTAGGAATAGGTAAATATGGTTCATGCATTGGTTGTATATTTTTGTTGTATCCTCTATTTGATTCACCTATATTATTATTATTATCTTCTCATATCTTTTGATGCCTCAATAACAACAAAAACAATAGCAGCAGCAATAATAATTAAGCCTTAATCTCAAACTAGCTGGGGTCAGCTGTGTATCCTTCATCACCATTTAGCTCTGTTAAACACCAAGTCCGTATTAATATTCAAGAATTGTAAATCCTTTGGTGGTGTTGCTTTCCTCCATGTCATTCTAGTCTCCCTCCTCCCCTTCTCACTTCTTTTCCTACCAACTTATTGATTGATGCTTCACAATAGAGAAATTTTCATATAATCATATGGATATTCTCTTAAAGGTAGAGTTCTCCTGATCTGAGATTTGACAAGTCAATTTTGCATGATCTTGTTTGGACTCCCTAATCCCTACCTACTCTACTTGGCAGTTATTTTACTAATGGGAGTTCCTCTTGCTCAATCCAATGAAGTGCATTCTCATTATTGGATAGTTATGTGGAATTCATGGTTGGTTGTGGTTCTAAAGATAATCAGATAAAAGAATAATCCTTCTGTTTAATCAGATATGGTCACATGATCGACAATGTTGTCTTGATAGTCACTGGAACCTTGCATGAGAGGGATGTTCAGGAGCTACTAGAGAAATGCCATCCTTTGGGCATGTTTGACAGGTTTTTGTCCCTTGAACATTTTGTGCTTTACTTTTTGGAATGAATTTTGATGGTCTATAAAGTCTTTCCTTTATTTTTTTTTTCAATTTCCTTTCTTCTTTAGCATTGCTACCCTTGCTGTTGCTCAAAATATGCGAGAGCTCTATAGATTGGTGCTTGTTGACACACCATTGGCTCCATACTTCTCAGAGTGCATCACATCAGAGGTACAAGCTGCAGTTATTTGTATCACTTTTATTTATTTATTCTTTCACACATGGGCATACTTGAATATTTCGTGTTCACTTCGCATTGGTTCTTTATGACTATATATTGTAGGGTTAGGGTAACTGATAACAGTGCATTGGCACTGGAATGATTAACCATTTGAAGGAATTCAACTTTGTTATTTTTGACAAGTTGTTGGTAAATGCATGACTAATAGCCATTGATACTCTAAAATTTGGTTTTATTAGATTATCTTAAAACTGAATATTCTTTCCCTAACCCCTACTTCAAGTCGTTATCATGGTAAATGCATTTTGCAATTAGCGTGTACAATTTTTGGTGCTGCATGCCTGTATGTGCACCGTGATCTCTTCTCATCAGCATGGCAGTAAATTATAGCATGAATTGTCTATTTCTTTTTAAAAGGAAAAAGAAAATGATTTTTTTGGATATTATTGTATTGCTAGGACTTGGATGACATGAATATCGAAATTATGAGGAATACTCTTTACAAGGCTTACCTTGAGGACTTCTATAGGTTTTGTCAGGTGAGGATGGCTTCTTATATCAGGAGATTGAAGTTTCTGTATATACATATGTGATGTTCTTTGTTTTTGTGTTTTACTTATATAAGCGTTAATGTGATGTTATCTCTAAACAGAAACTTGGTGGCGCCACAGCTGAGATAATGTCTGATCTCCTTGCCTTTGAAGCTGATAGAAGAGCTGTTAATATCACAATAAATAGGTATCATTTGTGCCTCTAGTTATATGCATGCTTCCTCCCTTTTCTTTCGAAGGGGAAAAAAAAGAGAAAGGGAAAATTAACGGATACAATTTTGATTATTTACTTGCAATTATCTTTTGTTTTATGGCAATAATTTGCCAATTTCTTTGTTCTTCTGACATTGGTGTGTTTATCTTTCTTTAGCATTGGCACAGAGCTTACCAGGGATGATCGTAGAAAATTGTACTCTAATTTCGGCTTACTGTAAGCTATTTATTAATACTTCAATTTTCATTTTCTATTTTTATTTTTGGATTATATAGCTGTACTGTTTTTGATACATCTCTAACAATGGTGTATTTATGTGAAACAGTTATCCCTATGGGCATGAAGAACTTGCTGTCTGTGAGGATTTAGATCAGGTTTGCTATTTTTTTTAAATAGTGAATTAAAAAAGGTTCATTTCTCTGTCAAGAATGCTCTTTTTCCCCATTTTGGCCTTCTCATTTCATGCTTAACGACCAAAAAATGATTTGAAACATTGAACAAACTTTTTAACTTTTGTCAATTTTAGCTTGATTTGAAACCTTAGTCGCAATTGTGCTTAGCCAGTCAAAGTTGGTCAAACTTGAAATACATAAGATTTGTTACTAATAGTATAAAAAAAATTGTGTATTTTTTCCCTTTCCTTCACTTCCCCTCTCTCCCCCAACATTATAGGCCCCCCCAAAACAAAGCGACACTGCTTCTGACAATTCGGTCCTAATCTTTCTTTTTGAATAGGTCTACCCTGTATTATGCCAGTTGAATTAGTTACACCTTACTATTAATTGTTTCTGCTAAGTTTAATCTCCATTGCCACATCAACGTCCTAATTACTGCCATTCCAGCGTTCCAAGTTAAATCCTGATTAGCTTTAACTCCTAAATTTAATGAATATTTTAGTTTATAATAAAATATGAGAGCTAGAAGAATTTCATATTTAAATATATATAATTTAATGTTATTTAAAATAATGTAGTTTATTTTTATTTTTCAAACAAAATATGTTTCATGCATTTAAAATCGAAAACAAACTAATATTGTAAAATTAAAGCTAATCTGAACAAAATTTAAATGAAAATCAAATCATAAATCTCTTTTATCTCTAAATTAAAATCTAACATCAGACATTACTAATTTTAGGATTAGAGCTAATTAGGTTTTTATTTGGGATAAGTAGTGATTAGAGAGCTGATGTGGTAATAAGGAATAAGGATTAAGTTCAACACGAGGAATTAACAGCAGTATACAATTAATTAAATTGGCATAATTCATGGTAGGTTTGTTCATTAATAAAAGAAAGTTTAGAATGTTAAAAAACATTAACAGCAGTATACAATTAAAAAACATGGTCTATGTCTTATGTTTGGTTGGTGTTGCAGGTTCGTGCTGCGATGGAAAAATATCCTCCTTACCAGTCTATTTTTTCTAGATTGTCTTATGGCGAGAGCCAGCTGCTTGACAAGGCATTTTATGAAGAGGAGGTGAAAAGGCTTTGCTTAGCTTTTGAGCAACAGGTTTGTATTAGTGGCTAAATAATGGCTAATATCATGATTCATCTCTTGATCTTGGTTCCTTGAGAAGTAGCAATGTATACAAAGAAAAAGAGTAGAATTGCATGTGTGATTGACTCTCTCATTCTTTAAAAAAAAAGTTTTTTAATCATTTTTATGGTATAGAAAAATGTATATTCACAAATAAAGACTACCTTTAAATGAACTACGCTAAACTTGCAATGCAAATTTAATGACTCATTAGGCTGTTATTTAGTTCATTCTGTCCTAATGCCTATTATTTTGCCAAACTGCAGTTTCATTATGCCGTCTTCTTTGCATACGTGAGGTTGAGGGAGCAAGAGATTCGGAACCTGATGTGGATATCAGAATGTGTGGCTCAGAACCAGAAGTCGAGAGTCCACGACAGTGTTGTCTTTATATTTTAGCTGCTTTACAAGCCATTAGAAATAATCACCTTTCCTTTTCGCGTAAACTGCTGTAAATTGCTCTTTT
Organism: Manihot esculenta; assembly: GCF_001659605.2. Lineage (NCBI taxonomy): Eukaryota > Viridiplantae > Streptophyta > Magnoliopsida > Malpighiales > Euphorbiaceae > Manihot > Manihot esculenta. Next base: position 13,483,817 of record NC_035177.2, read on the forward strand.
ATTGAGAATACTTAAGTTGTGGAGATTGCCAGCTTCACCAATTCCAGCATTTGTGTTAAAAATAAATTTTTTTAATTTGTGTTTCCTGGGATAAGCCATGTATTCAAATTCATCAGGTAAAAGCCAATGATCTTGCTTGTTGGTGTTATCTTTTCCTACAATAGAAACGGTGCCAAGTTTTGATGCTTGAAATGAAGGTTGGCCAAAATGGCTTTTTTTTTTTTTTTTTTTTAAATGTTTTTATGTTTATTTTATTTTATTTTGGTCACAGTGCGGGAATATCATTGCGAGATTTTTTTCTTATTTTTGTTAAAAGGAAAATTTTATTGAAAAAGCTTGGAAACTATTAGCATGATAAGCTAAACCCAATCGACGGACACCTTTAAAACACCCGATCCTAGAATTAAAATGTGCTAAGAGAAAAAATCCAGTACTTAAGTTACAATGACAAAATCGAGATTAACCCAAAAGTCAAGGACCCGACAAAGCCTCAAAAAGATTACAAGAAACAAAAGCGCGGAGGCGTTGGACCAACACCTGTGGCTTTGGAGAGCTATTCAACATAAGTTTGACACGCATAACAGTAAGGATTACACAATTAAATTAAATTAGAATTAAGCACAAATGCCAATCTCCAAGGATATGAATATAAAAAAACTGACAGATTTGGCTATCAAAGAAATAGATTTAAACAAAAAAATCCAACTTAGGGCCCCGCACATCCGATCTTGCCGTAAGAAAAATAAATAAGGCCTATCAATATGCAAGCATCTCAGCCCCATTAGAGCCTTTTATACCAAAATATGTTGATCTACTTTCAAAGATAGTAACTCCGGAGATTCAAATCCGGCTTTCCATCCTGTTTTATATATCTACAAATTTGATTCAACAAATCCAAAACCTCTAAATAACATACTTTCAGTTTCTAATGCAGAAACTTAATATTGAAAAACGAAACACCCAAAAATTTCTAGAGAATTCTTTCCCAAAAATACCACAAGAGAACAAACCAAAATGGCTCTTAACATATGAATTTTACTAGGTAAAATTATGATCACAAAGACCTAAGATCACAAGAGAGTGAATCAAGTTTCTGATTTGAAAACCTGAACCCACGAGCTCAAAAGCATCCGCTTCGCCCATCCAAGGCACTCATGACTTGGTTAAAATCACCTATGGGCAAAAAAGAACCTAAACTTGAAAGCTCATATAATAAGACATTTCATATCATTAATTGTTCCTATTCATTACTTTCATAAGCTTTCCCAAGCTTTTATGCCTTGAAAAAAAAAAAAAAGAAAGTCACACCTGCATATGAGAGGGAAGTATCCGTGGCACAAACACAATGGAGAACAGAGAGAGGTCTAATGGAGCACATGTGGAACACTTTTATCATAAAAACCTTATCATTCCTTGAGAACAAAATTATCAAAAAAATAATGCATAGCCTAGACAGTTCTAAAAATAAACTTGAGATGTCTTAATAACCCATAAATTCTATTCAAGAAACTATAAAATAATGCAGAATTCCCTACTAATTAAAGAGCCAAGACCAAAGAAAGATATAACCCCTCAACACAAGCAAAAAAAAACATGCACTTAGGAAAGAGAGGAAGAAAGATAACACTCGGAGAGAAATAAATTCTTAAACCGTGGTGTTCTTACGACGGTGGATATCTCACTCGATTCCTAACTTATAAAGACAAATGTAATTGAACAAACTGATGGAATCTCTCATGAAAATTTACTAATTTAAACATGGTAACTTGTTGAATTATGGAAAATACATAGATATATGGAAATAGTTTCATGACAAATATGTATAATCATATAATAATAACATGCTTATCCTCTCTATGAGGATCAAAAGAATATATTTTTACTTTTAAAAAAATGACTAGCAGCCTAAGTATGTAAAGATAAGTATGTAAAGATGTATATACATCCATCTCCAAATAATGAAAGTTAACAAATGCAGGTGATAAAGTTGATGAAAAGATAATGCTCAAAATGAGACTACTAGACTGGATCACAAAAAATAATATGAAATGTTAACAATATATGGGGTGAGCATGACTACTAAGTAAGCGAAAAAGTAAACAATAAAGGGAGAATAAATAAAATTTTGATACTTAATAATACCACATAATATGCTAAAAAAAGTCAACTAAATAAATATCATTTAATTTAAACAACATTATCAAGCTGAAATAAAATTTTTGCTGAAATTATATTGCTAAAGTTTTTATCCAAATAGTATAAAATTCATAAAAAAATTTACATACACTCAATAATATATTCCTATAAATAATGTTATCACCTCTAGGTGCAATAAATAAAAATGTTGGTATCCTAAAACCAACGCTAGCATCTTAAGATTTATTATAACAGTATTGGTTTAAGAGCAAAAAGAAATATGTTGATCATATATATGCGCAGAGCTATCTCCAAAAAGTGACCTTCCAATGTATACCTAAAGGCTATATAATTATAAGCTGATCTGAAAAAATAAATTATATGTCATTGGGTACTATCTATTTTGTATGTATATATAGTGTAGTAAGCTATTTATTCAGTTTTAATATAAAATTTATTTCCATTTATTTAAAGATAATGTAATTACCATTATCCACTCTAATTTTCTATAATAACATATTACATATCGAAAAGTAGTCGCCTGTACTGTATAGAAAATTTATTTTTATTTATTTAATAAAATTGTGAGTGTTATAAATTTATTCATTCATTTCTACTATAGATGATGTAAAACCTAAGTACTTGGAACACCCATAGTCTCTACTATAGGAGCTAGATCCTCTTCTAGAATAATAGAAAAGTAAATTACATTAAAAAATTGGAATTTAAGTCTAAGAATGCGATGTGAGGAATGAAATGCATGATTTATCTTCAAAAACTTTAAAAGAAACTTTGGCAGCATTTCAATATAAACGGGATCTCCTAAATTTTTAAAGACTCAACTAATTCAACAAAACACAATAGATATCACAAATAAATTAAAATGCTTATTTGGAGCCTTCAACAATATTTACAATAATCTCACATTTTTTCATTTATTTTTACTTGTTTATTTTAACTGTATCTACTCATTCCCTTTTATTATATATGCTTAATTTTTCTTTCAAAAAAAAATATTAAACTTAACTTTTGCAACATTAATATAACACCCAATAGTAACAATAGCATCAAAATCGAATAAATTACACTTTACGTCTCAACCAAGCTTAAACGCTTAAAGATTTCAAACTCCAAATTCTCAAAATATATAAAAAGATTATCCTTTTAATATCTCTTAGAAATCCATTTTAAAAAATTAAAAATTTAACTACAACTTCTAAAAATAAAATCTCATCCACCCATTCAATCAAAATTTATCTCATCATATTCTCAAATTACAAATCATCACTTAATATACTAAGAAAACATATAAAACTTAAGAAATCTACAAAGAAAAGAGAGAATCTTGCCTATTAAAAGCTTGATTCTCTTGAAAGAGAAAAATAGATTTTAGGTTAGAGTTTTGATTGAAATTAAAATAAAAGATTGATTTGGAGCTTAGGGTTGAATTTGGATAGATTAAAATGAAAGATGGAGGAGGAGATGAGAGATTAAGAAGAGGAATTATATATATATATGTGTGTGTATAGCAAATGGGGGGAAAAGGTTTCACATGTTCTGGTTTTGGGAACTCTCCCAAAACTAGAGCAAGAAGAAGATTTAAATCCTCTTTTCTTTTTTTTTTTAAAAAAAAGTAAAGCTAATCGCCCTACTTCTTTTGTTTTTTCGTGGCTAAGGGTTACAATTATCTCCTCTTAAATGAAATTTCGTTCTTGAAATTTACATACATAGTGAAACAAACAAGTGCAGATATTGAAGTCACATATCCTTCTTTCACTCCCAAGTAGCTCCTTTTCTACAGTGGTTGCTCCAACAAATTTTAATTAGAGGAATTATCTTGTTTTTTAAAACTTTCTCTTCTCTTGCTATAATCTCCACTAGTTCTTCCTCATACGTTAAATATTCTCTCAACTCAATCAGTTGCTTCTGAAGGACATGAGAATGATCACTTCTATGTCTCCTTAATATGAACACGTGAAAGACATCATGAATTGTGATGACTCTAGAAGTAGAGCTAAACGATAAGCAATTGGTCTAATTCTCTTTAAAATCTTATAGGACCCAATGAACTGAGGACTCAACTTTCCATGCTTACCAAGTCATACGTCCTTTTTCCATGGAGAGATCTTCAAGACTACTTTATCACCTGTATTGTATTTGATATCCCTTCTCTTTAAATCTGCATAATTCTTTTGTCTATCTTAGAACTGTCAGGAAAAGCCCATCCAGCAAATTCATTGGCGAACTCTTCCCATGTCATACTCTCAAGTCTCGGGTCCACATAGTTCTTGAACCATTCTCTAGCTTTCTTGCACTTTAACGTGAACCCTGCCATCTCAATGGCTCTACCATCATCTGCTCCCAACTCACTTGTTATCATTCTGACTGCACTGAGATACTCAAAGGGATCATCTCCTGTATTGAATTTCGGAGCATCCAACTTTAAGTACTCGGTCATCTTCACCTTACTTCCCCCTGACGAACTGGGTTGCTGTGCTTCCACAACAGGGGCTACTGGTTCAGGAGGTGGTGGTGGAGGAACTGATTCCCTCACTTCAGGCTGTACTGGACTTGGATGAACAGGTGGGGGTGGATACATGTGATAGGGTGGATAAAAGGAAGGATAGGGCATATATGGCATGTAGGGTGGATATGGGGCAAAACTGGAGTAATCCGACGTGCCTCCCATCGGATACTCTGGGCCCTGTGGAAAGGGTGGATAGCCAAATCCCGAGGCCTGCATGCCTCCCTGGGACTCCCCCATACCTTCTTCTGACCTTCCTATACCCATGCTTGCATCTCTACTCTGATCCTCTTCCCTCACACCTCTTTCTTCTACTGACCTTCCCCCTCTACTTACTCCTCTCCTGCTCTCGTCAGAAGACCTTCTAGGGTCTCGTGACGTTCCTTCCCTGCTTGACCTGTGAGATCTTGCCCTTGGCAAGGCAGGTGGACGAGCAGCTGTACCCTCACTTACGGGTGGGACTCCTGTCAATCTCGCGGATCGACGAGTTCCTCGCATCTTCACTCTCTGGAACACAACATCACATAACACATCAGCAACACATCAAAAACATGCACATGCATAACTCAGGGCATTGCACATCAGCATATAGACAGGACTGACATCCTATCCTAGTGGACATGTTTTCCTATGGTGCTTGACCTACTAAACTTCTCTATGAGCCCAACTCTCTCTATAGGTCCGACCATGTGAACCTAGGGCTCTGATACCAATCTGTAACAGCCCGGAAACCGAACTGCCACCGGCACTAGGATCCAGATCGACTTAAGGTCGCCGGGACCCGTAGTAAGCCTGCTATCCTGTCTGTAGACCTGTGAACTCCCATACATGATCATACATTTTCTGTAAAACCATAAAACTTTTCTTTAGTCCAAGGCTTAACCTGTGCATGCACTCTCTCTGTGCTCTACTAATCCCTACTAGAGCTCCTCATGGCTCTAGGCGGATCAAGCTCATAATGTTAAGCCTGGTTTTACTCATAAACATACAACAATAAAGAAACATACATAAACTGATCATGTGACTCCAAGGGATTACAAGTCTTATAAATCAAGCACCATTCTATACACTGTGGATCAATGCAATGCATCATCTTTGTGTACACTAATGCACTCACCCTAAAGCATATTCATGATGCATGAAGCATGATAAAATATCAGTTTTCATATTAAAACATTAAGTTAAATTCCACTCACCTGTAGTTCTCTCTGAACTGACTCTGCAGGTTCTGACACTGAACTCACTGCTGATGTCCCTGATTCCTCTGGTCCGTACCTACACAGGTGGACTCAAATGAGGGACTAAACTCACTCAAGAACATCTCTAAGAAACTCCCCAAAACCCCTCTAAACAATCCTCAAACCATCACATAAAACATGCAAAAGGAAGCTGGACAGGGCACTTTCGGCGGCAGGTTCGGCGGCCGAAACCCCACTCCAGAGACGAAACTCATGCATGTTCGGCGGCACCTTCGGCGGCCGAAGGTCTCGTCCAGAGACGAAACTCACACACTTTCGGCGGCCGAACTCCCTCTTTCGGCGGCCGAAAGTCCCTTTCTAAACCGAAAGCCTAGCTTTCGGGGGCAACCTTTGGCAGCCGAACTGCCTCCACAAAGGGTTCGGCGGCCGAACCTTCCTTCGGCGGCCGAACCTGGTTTTGCCCGAAGGGCAGAACCCTGCTCTGTTTCATGCAAACTTTGCCCAAAAACCTACCAACATGCATAGCAACTACTCCCAACTAGCATATATGCACAAAGGGGTCTAAAACTATCCTAAAACCCCAAACAAACATAGCACATAACACTTAATCATGCTAGAACACCACAAATCACCAAAACCTCACCTAAACCTAAACATGCATACTACCCATACAAACTTCATAAAACCTTTCAAAATCATCAAAGAAGCTCAGGATCTTCACTTACCTCTTACACAACTTGAGGATGAAGGATCCTAACGTGGAGATATGAAGAAAAGCTCTTCCAAAGCTCCAAGCTTCAAAACTTGGTTCTTTTGCTCAAAACCTTCATAAATCACCAAAACTCTTAAAACTCTTGAAAGATTTGATGAAAATCATGGAAAACAGGAAAGTCAACGTAGGAGAGGCTGGAACTCACCTCTGGCTGCAAGTGGAGGAGAAATAACCTCCTTCCACCGACCCTTGGCCCTTTTATAGGTGGCTGGCCAGACCACCTTCGGCAGCCGAACGTGAAGCCGCAACCATGCAATGTTCGGCGGCCGAAAGTTACCTTCGGCGGCCGAACCTTTGCATTTCTCCCTTGTTGCTTTTCTTTCAAAACTCAAGTCTTTTAACCCTTCAAACCATGAAAACAAATGAAAAGACTTTAGAAAACATATGCATTACCCTTCTCGAGGGTTCCGACACCCGAGATTCCACCGGACTACAGGAATTCCGATGCCGGACTCGAGCCGGGTATTACAATCTTGTACTGCTTTTAATCTATTCCTGATTATCTAAATTTTATCTATAGTATATTGCATCATTTCTAGACCCTTTATCTTTCTTTCCCCTACTTCAGTCTAACACACTAGTATTTTGCACCTTCTCCCATATAAGGTTTCATAAGGAGTCATGCCAATACTAGTATGATAACTATTATTATAAGAGAACTCCATAATTGTATATATTCCTCCCAACTTCCTTTAAACTCATCACATACTCTAAGCATATCCTTTAATGTTTAGATAGTTCTTTATGACTGGCCGGTTTTTTGAAGGTGAAAGGAAGTACTAACTTCAACTTGTGTCTAAAGTATTTTGCAAAATAAGCTAAAATTGAGATGGATCTCTATCTAAACTAATGGAGACTAGGGCACCATGAAGTTTTGTAATCTCATTATCATAGATCTCTACAAACTTATCTAGAGAATAATCCATCTTGATAGGCAAAAAGTGTGATGACTTGGTTAATTTATCGACTGTTACCCATACTTCATCGTGTCCACGTGAAATACAAGGCAATCCACAAACAAAATCCATAGTAATGTGCTCCCACTTCCATTATGGAATAGGAAGTGGTTGCAACTTCTCTATTGGATGATGATGCCTTGCTTTAATTTGTTGGCACATCAAACATATTGATACAAAATCAGTTAGTTCCTTCTTCATACCTAGCCACCAATATTTTTTCTTAAGATCTCTACACATCTTAATTGTAACGACCCGGAAATCGGACCGCTACCGGCGCTAGGATCCAGATCGGCTTAAGGCCGCCGGGACCCGTAGCAAGCCAAACATTCATCCTGTATACCTGTTTAATCCCATACATGATCAACAATTACATAAAAAAAATTTAAAACTTTTCTTTTCATTCAATCACTCGTTCATTCATTCATTCTTTCACCAAGCTTAACCTGTGCATACACAAATCATAACATAAAGCCTCGCACTGGAGTCCTCATCAAATACTCCAATGGGGTAACATAACATACATTAAGCTTGGTTTACAATAATCATCATTAAACATTTAAGATCATGTACTAGAAAGGGATTAACAATCATACTATGGTCAAGCACAACTCTAAACTTCCATAAACATCAATACATTACATTTCTATACTATACTTTTACATTACATTTCAATATTTATCATGTTCACCACTAGCTATTACAAGACCATGACTTTACTCTTCTTGACCTCCTGTTCTATCCCGTACCTGCAAACCTGGGGTTAAGGGAGTGGGGTGAGCTACTAGAGCCCAGTGAGCAGAATAATAAAACATTTAAATCATATGCTACAATGGAATGCATCACATCACAGACAAATCACATCAAGGATAGTTTTGTCACCAATAGTCCTCAACATACCCAATAGTGCCAGGGGCGTAGAATGGGCCTCGACCTGGTCTTTCTCTTAGCATAACATACATGACATAACATTCCTATAATGCCAGGGGCGTAGAATGGGCCTCGACCTGGTCTTTCTCTTAACATAGTGCCAGGGGCGTAGAATGGGCCTCGACCTGGACTTCCATACCATACCATATCATATCACATCATATCATACGAGGACTAAAGGATTATCCAACACCCATCCACATCATCATCATATTATGCAATGCAACATATTCGTGAATTCTAATGCAAACAACCTAGTATATCTCATGGCATACGTGATGCATGTATCATGCTCAAAATTTATTTATTTGCTTTAAAACATAAGGAGTTATTCCACTCACCTCTGGTTGAAGCTCTAATGACTCTGAAGCAGCTATCTCACTGCTGAGGTCCTCGGTTCCTCGGGTCCGAACCTACACAAGGGGACTCAAATGAGGGACCAAACATCCATGAACATGACTCTAAAATACTCCCCAAAAACCCCCTAAAACACCTTAAAACAATCATAGAAATCATGCAAAGGAGGACTGAACAGGGCACTTTCGGCGGCAGGTTCGGCGGCCGAAAGTCCCTCCAGAGCCGAAAGTCATGCACCTTCGGCGGCACTTTCGGCGGCCGAAGGTTCCCTCCAGAGACGAAACTCATGCATGTTCGGCGGCACCTTCGGCGGCCGAAACTCCCTTCCAGAGCTGAAAGTCCTCTTTTGGGGGCAGGGTTCGGCAGCCGATACATGCTACTACAGGCAGGTTCGGGGGCCGAAAGAGCCTTCGACTGCCGAACCTGAGTTCTTTCCAAAGGGCAGAAACTCAGCTCCAACATGCACAAAAGCCTCCCAACTCATTCAACATGCATTTTCCTATTCTACCACATGCATACTCAAGCATATAAGCTCCTAGAGGCTTCAAACTATCCTAAACCCCAACTACCACACATCAAACATGCATATTCAACATACATTGTTCATAAACACACATTTAACCAAAAACTCATCATAAACCTACACATGCATTTCTACCCCAAGAAACTTCATAAAACTTGCTTAAAACATGAAATGAACTATGGATCTACTCTTACCTCTTGAAGAACGAGAGGGAAGACGATCCTAGCTCGGAGATGGGGAGAAATCAACTCTTTGGTCTCCAAGCTTCAAAACTTGCTCTTTTGTTCAAATAACTTCAAATCAACATAAAGCTTGTTAAAACGTGAAAGATCGGAGGAAAAACATCAAAGATCAACCATGGGAGAGCAAGAACTCACCGTGGCCGAAAATGGGGAGAAAACTCGCCCGTTTCGACCATGGAGCTCTTATATAGGGACTGCCAGACCACCTTTCGGCAGATAAAGTGCCTCCAAAACGCATGCAAGTTCGGCGGCCGAACATGAGCTTCGGCGGCCGAACCTTTGAAACTTTCGGAAGCCTAACTTGCCCCCCTAAACCATCCAATGTTCGGCGGCCGAACTTGAGGTTCGGCGGCCGAACTTGGAAATGCCTCCTTGGTCTTTTTCATTCAAAACTCAATTCCTTTCTTGCTTAAAACCATAAAATACATTAAAACATTTTATGAAAACATGGTTTTACCCTTCTAGAGGTTTCCGACATCCGAGATTCCACCGGACGGTAGGAATTCCTATACCGGAGTCTAGCCGGGTATTACATTAATGATACCTGGATAAATAGAGTATGCAGAACAATGAGCTTCTTTTATAATCTCTCTCTTTAAACTTTCTACCTTAGTTACACATAATCTGTCACAAAACATCAAGGTTCCATCCTCCTTTAGAATAAAGTCAATATGGGTTCCCTTCCTAACTTCATCACTAATCTTACTTAACTTCTCATCTTGGTTTTGAGCTTCCCTAACCCTTTTCACCAAAATTGGTCTAACTTTTAAAGTTATCAACAATGCTCTTGAATCATCCACTATTAACTCTACTCTTAAGGATCTAATATCCAATAACAACAGAAGTCAAATTGTCTTGAGATAATCTATATTACCAAAGGACTTGTGACTAAGGGCATCAACTGCCATATTAGTCTTGCTTGGGTGATATTCAATGGTATAATCATAGTCCTTCATCAATTCAATCAATTGCCTTTGCCTCATATTCAACTCTTTCTAGGTGAGGAAATACTTTAAACTCTTATGATCTGTAAAAATATAACAATTCTCACCATAGAGGTAGTGCCTCCAAGTCTTTAAAGCACCACTGCAGATAACTCTAGATCATGGTTAGGGTAATTTAATTTATATAGTATAAGTTTTCTAAAAATATAAGCTATTATCTTCCCATGTTGCACTAACATACAACCGAAACCCTTGCAAGAAGCATTACTATACACAACAAACCTACCTACACCTGAAGGTAAGGTAAGGACTGGAGCTGAGGTGAGAAAAGCCTTAATCTTCTCAAAACTCTTTTGTATGGGTAAGCAATATTCTATTTAAAATAAAATAACTAATCAAACCGATCAATTTTTGAATTTGGTTCAATTTTATTTTTGGTTCGGTTTGGTACTGATTTTTTTAAAAATTCGGTTTTGGTAAAAAAAATTTCAGTTAAATCGAACCAAACCAAATACGAAACAAGACTTCATCATTTTGATTAAGAAACCTACTCTCAACCTTATTTCCACACACCTCAGCACCTCATGTGTCCCAACTCTTGATTTTTGGCAGAATCCTATTCTCCTCTCTTCTCTCCTCCACTCTCACCTCACGCAGTCCCAACCTTATTTCCTTACTCCCTTTGCCCCCAATCCCTATCTCCCCTTTCATCTCCTCCATTCTCACCTCAAAATCAGATTTGCTAGTCTCGCCATCACCCAAGAGAGGATCTTGTTGATTCAACATCATCATTGTTGTCACCGAAGAGAGGTTCTTATTGTCACCCCCTCTTTGCTAGTTCAGCTCATGTCATGGCCACCTACTAACGTGGTGTCATCGTTCTGCTCATCTTTACATCAAACTAGTCATCACCCCTTCTATCTCATCTCTGTCGACCAGCTTGAATGCATAGATTTGCTATCTATCCTTCATGCTCATCATAACTACTCTTTTTTCTGTTTAAATCAATTTGTGGCCTATTGGTGATGTGTTGGTGTTGAGCTTTGCATGTGGGTTTTGAAATTTTAATATTTGATTACATGTATGTGGATTTTGTTATGTGGTATTTGGTTGTTTGTTCTTGAAATTTTGTGATTTTTCCTCTTTGAAATGGATCAGTTGATTGTTGATTATTGTTTTTTTTTTAATCTTGCAAATTGCATGTAATATATTTATTTACTATATATATTTTTTAATTCTCTATCTAGATTTTCAGATTGCTTATGTAAAATAAATTTGAGAGTTTTCTTATTCCATCGATATATTTTAATTGTGAAAGAGAAGGAAAAATCTAAAAAATCGAACCGAATCAAATTGAATTTTCAGTTTGATTCGATTTTCATAATTCTTCAAGTTTGATTTTTGACTTTTTTCGGTTCAATTTGATTTGAAACCAAACCGACCAATTGTACACCTCTACTCTTTTGGTATTCATATGTCTAGTTAAGCTTTGCATTTTTTATAAGCAGTTTAGTCAATGGTGCTGCAATGATAGAGAAATCCTAAATAAAGTGGCAATAATATCCTACTAAGCCTAAGAAACTTCTAACTTCTATCGCATTAGTTGGAGGATCCCAGTTGACTACTCCCTCAATCTTTTAGAATCAATAAGTACTCTATTTATTGAGATAATATGTCTTAGGAAGACCACTCTATCAAGCCAAAATATACATTTATTCAACTTAGTATTTGGTTGCTCCCTTCTCAAAATTTACAGTACAATATGCAAATGCTTCTACTATGAGAATACACTAAAATATCATCAATAAATACAATAACAAACATTATCCAAGTAGGTTTGAACACCCGATTATGAGACCCATAAAAGCAGCATGTACATTGGTTAACCCGAAAAACATAACAATAAACTCATAATGCCCATAATTAGTTCTAAAAGCTGGCTTACCATTTTCAGACATCTCGGATGTGTTCCAAGTGTCAGAATTAACATTAGTAAGCTCGAACTCAAATTATCATTTTATTATAATATTTATGCTTAGCTTAATACATTGTTGAATATATTAGGATGACTATAATTGAATAAAATTATTTGCTATAGCAATATATTATAATTAAAGACTTGAAGAAAAATTTGTGGAATTTTTTTTTAGAATGTATTCAATATTTGTAGAATTGTAGAGGATTTTAAATGTGAGTTAAAATTTATAATTCGCTATTGTTGATTTGTTTTGAGAATACTCAGAAAATTTATGTATTATTATGTTGTGAGCCTGAAGCCTTTGGGCTTTTGAGAAATATAAATTATATTATTTTGCACGGGGATTAGATCATAGGTATAGGGAAAACTCTGCTGAAATTTCGGCGCAGATTTGTAAAGTGTTTGTCTCGTAATTTCTTTATTGATCGTATGTTTTTTATTATTTTATCGTATTTCTATATAGGTAATCTAAATCAGCTATCTTCTTTCTAGTAGGACTATTAGGCAATGAGTCATAACGTTTTGTGAGTTAGATATTGATTATTTTTATAATTTCAATATTTATAAATATTTTGGCATATCCATGCATCATGAATAAATGTATATGTAGTTATATTATCAGAAATATTATATTTATTGCATAAATAATTTGTGATATTATTTGTGGGTGTCGCCTTGGAGTTAATTTGGAGCTGAGTGAGTGAGTGTGTATATGGGTAATTTGCAAATATGAATTAGAGGGGCAGATTGGCTTGAGTTAATCTTGCTTGGGGCATGGTCCTTATGGATATATAAGTCGAGGTAGATCGGCTTGAATTGAGCTCGTTGTCCCTCGCCTTTGGAATTAAGAGGAAATGGCTTGAGTTGATCTCACTGGACCTGTTGGATTAAGAGAGTTGTATAGGAGTCAGCTCCCACATATATGCATATGGTATAATGGATGCATGTGTGGGTGCGTGAGTGACTCCAAATCATCTCCTTATGCAAAATGCTATATTTTATTTTTTACTATATGATTTGTGATCATTACATGGAAGAATTGCATTAGAATTAGATAGCTATAGAAATTGTATTAGTAATCAATGTCTATACTCATTGAGTTGAACGCTCACCCTGTTCAAACATTTTTCTCTAGATGACAGGTGGACTTCCTTGAAAAATTGACCTGCAAATCTTTTTCGCAGAATTATTATATTTTCCATTTCATTTTCTTTTGATAAATTTTAACTCTATAACTCTACAGTGACTGTAGGATTTAATACTTGAAAAGTAAGCATTATTCTTCAAACTAATGTATATTTTATGATATTGGATTTCTCCTAGTGAGTTGAGCTCTCTATTGTGCTAATGCATATTATATAAATTGTTATGTATGGAATATGAGGCGATCTGAGCTCCCCGTGTCTGAAAATATTTTTCATCTTCCTTACAGGTTGGGTGAGTTTTCTCCTTATTGATATGTCACATTTATAACGAAACTCTGTCCATTTAATTTCTTAAGTTTGGGTTTTTTTTTTCTTTTGGGCTTTAGTTGAAGATTAACAGATGATAGGCTTACTACAGGCTTTGGAGGCTTTAGGATGGCCCAAGTCCTAGTACTAGTTCGGTCCATAGTTGGGTCATGATAAAGTTGGTATCAGAGCTTAGGCTTACTTGTTCTTGATAGTTTCACTTGCTTCTAGTTTCACCGTGGTGCATTCTTTGTTCTATTTGGTCTAATTAATAATATATATATATAAATACTTATTATGTCTTTGTATTTCTTTTCTTTTCTTTTCTTATTTCTTTGGGGACTAATGTGGTGTATTTTAGGAAAAATACGTCTAGGTAGATGACCACCTATGACTGATGAGCTAGAGGCTCAAGATGAGGTGTCTCTACCAAATGAGGCACCAGCCCCTAGACGACAGGGTAGATGACCTAGAGCTGTCCAATCTGAGGAACATACATTCCCACAAATGACTCATGGTCCTGCAGACCCATGGTGGATGCTCTACAAGGACTATAACAAATCATAGCAATATTTCAGCGACCCTCCGCACCACAAGAGCAATATAAGCAGATTATTGCGTTCAAGAAATTGGTGACTAAGAGGGATGATGGCACTGGTGATGCATATAGATTTTTGGACATGGTCAGACAAGCAGATACATAAATGCAGTTATCTTATAGGAGACTAATAGAATGTGTACAATATGTTATGGGACTAGTATTGAGGTAGTGGATGTCTAATTATGTCATTCCATAGATAGAGGGCATGACTTGGGGCCAATTTTCAGAACTATTCACTCATAGATTCATTCTTAAGAGCTTTAGAGATATGGAGTAGTGGGCTTTTGAAGCTTTACAGCAAGGTGGTAGGACTATAGATGTAACAACCCGAAAATCCGGACCGCTACCGGCGTTAGGATCCAGGTCGGCATAAGGCCGCCGGGACCCGTAGCAAGCCTAACATTCATCCTGTAAACCTGTTTAATCCCATACATGATCAACACATACATAAAAATTTTGAACTTTTTCTTACATCCATTCATTCTTTCGTTCATTCACCAAACTCAATCTGTGCATGCACTAGACATAAACATAATCATAAACGTTAACCCCTCTTTGGAGTCTCATTAGTGCCCCAATGGGGTGACATAACATGTATTGAGTTTGGTTACATAAGCATCATTAAAATCATGTACTCAAAGGGATTAACAACATACTAGGGTCAAGCACAACTATGAACCTCAATAGACATCATTACATTAAAAATCTCATAAACAACTCCCCAAAAACCCCCCTAAAACATCACCAAAGCATGCATAGAAAACACCTAAGAAAAGGCTGGACAGGGCACTTTCGGCGGCAGGTTCGGCGGCCGAAAGTCCCTCCAGAGCCGAAACTCAGCCACTTTCGGCGGCACTTTCGGCAGCTGAAAGCCTCTTCCAGAGACAAAACTCATGCATGTTCGGCGGCACCTTCGGCGGCCGAAAGCCTCTTCTAGAGCCGAAAGTCCAACTTTCGGGGGCAAGGTTCGGCAACCAAAACAAGCCACCACAGGCAGGTTCGGCTGCTGAACCTGAGTTCATCCAGAACTCAGCCTCATGCACAAACAAGCCTCCAAACACCCAAAACATGCATCTAACCTCTTAAAAATGTGCATAACCCTTAGACATGCACAAAGGAGCTTAAAACAAGCTTAAACTCCAACAAAGAACATCATAAAGCATACATAAATAGCTCATGACCCACATAAGTCAAAACCATCAAAACAACCGAAAACTTCACTTGCTTTCTCCCAAACATGCATACACTCTCCCACAAGCATAAAGGGGCATAAACTAACTTAAACCCCAACACAAGCATCACATAAACATACATTGGGCATAAAACCCACATAAACCCTAACATGCATATCTACCTATACTCAAGCATTAAACTTCTTTAAAACTTACTTAAAACCTCATTAAAACATAAAAGGTGGCAAGGATCTACACTTACCTCTTGGAGATCGAGGGTTGGTGCGACCCAAAGCTAGAGATATGGAGAACCCAAGCTCCAAAAGTCTCCAAGCTCTCAAACCTTGATCCAAGCTTTAAAACTCTTCAAAACAACCATAAAACTTATAAAAACCTTGGGAGATTGAAGGAAAGACATGAAATCAACCAAAGGAGACATGAACTCACCTATGACCGAAATGGGGAGAGAAAACTCGCCCATTTCCGATCTGGGGGCCTTTTATAGGTGGCTGAGCAGAACACCTTCGGAAGCCAAACCTGCTTCCGAAACACCCCCATGTTCGGCGGCCGAACCTGGTTTCTGCCCTCAAAGCTTTCGGAGGCCTAAAGCACTCCCAAAACATCCCCACGTTCGGCGGCCGAACTTAAGGTTCGGCGGCCGAACCTGGGTCCTTCCTCCTTGGCCTTTTCTTTTCAAAACTCTATTTCTTTTCCATTTAAAAACCATAAAATCATGTGAAAACATTTTAGAAACACATTTTACCCCTCTAGAAGACTCTGGCATCTTTAGAAATTCCAGATTCCAACGGAGATTCCGCCGGAAGGTAGGGATTCTGATGCCGGAATCTAGCCGGGTATTACATTCTTCCCCCCTTTAAGAACATTCATCCCCGAATGTTCAAACAAACAGGCATTCTCAAATCATAGCATCAAGCATACATAAACAAGCAAGCAAACAAGCAAGCAAAACCTAAAACCTCTCTCCAAAGAGAGACACAGGTACTGCTGGAGTATGAACTCCCGGGTCTCTCAGGCACACTTTTCCATTATGTGGTGATTCCAAAGGGCTACCACCATCGGGATTTTCTTGTTCCTTCTTTTTTCTGACTTGTGTGTCAATGATCCGCACTAGCTGCTCAGCATAGGTGAGACCCCTTTGAGATCTCCACCTCTAGTCCTTTAAGAACCTCACTTGGATCTGACACTGTAACAACCCGAAAATCAGACCGCTACCGGCGCTAGGATCCAGATCAGCTTGAGGCCGCTGGGACCCGTAGCAAGCCTGACATATAACTTGTAACCTGTATAATCCCATACATGATCAACAACATACATAAATTTTAAAACTTCTCTTTCCATTCATACACCAAACTCAACCTGTGCATGCACTGTATATAACATAAATCATAAACATTGATCCCTCAGTGGGATCTCATCAGTGCCCCCAATGGGTGACATAACATATGTTGAGTTGGTTTACATAAACATCATAAAAATCTCTAAGATCATGTATTAAAAGGGATAACAACAATCTACGGTCAAGCACGCCTCTAACATCCATAAACATCATCTCATACATATCTATACTGATTAAGACATTACATTACAATTTGATCATGTCCATTGCTAGCTATTACATAAACATGACTTCTTTACTCTATCCGGACTCCTGCTCTATACTGCACCTGCAAGCCTGGGGGTAAAGGGTGAGGGGTGAGCTAAAAGCCCAGTGAGTAGAACTATAAAACATATTAACACTATGCTCTATGAAATGCATCATAACACAGACAATTCACATAAGGGTTGGGTGAACTTGTCACCAATTAGTCCAAGCTAACTCTGTGCCAGGCCGTAGCATGGGGTCCTGGTCTTCCTGTCATAACATACATTACTTACCATTGCCCCAGGGCCTCCTCTGGGCTCCTGGTCTTCGAGTCCCATAACCGTGCCAGGCCGTAGAATGGGGTCCTGGTCTTTCCTTACTCTGTGCCAGGCCGTAGAATGGGGTCCTGGTCTTCCTGTCATGGACTAATTGGGTCATCCAATATTCACCCACATCAACAACAATCGATGCAATGCGGCATATTCGTGAAAACTAATGCAATCATCCTATTGCATAATCATGATGCATGAAACATGATAAAACATTTAATTTCTCAATTTAAAAGATTAAGTTTAGTTCTACTCACCTCTGGCTGACTCTGACAACACCGAAGCAGCTGAACTCACTGCTGGGGTCCTCGGTTCCTCGGGTCCGAACCTACACAGGTGGACTCAAATGAGGGACCAAACATACCTGAACATAACTATAAACTACTCCCCAAAAACCCCCTAAAACATCATGAAACAATCATAGAAAAACATGCAAAAGAGGCCTGGACAGGGCACTTTCGGCGGCCGAAAGTCCCTCCAGAGCCAAAAGTCAGGCAGGTTCGGCGGCACCTTCGGCGGCCGAATCTCCCAGACAGAGACGAAACTCATGCATGTTCGGCGGCACTTTCGGCGGCCGAAACTGCCAGACAGAGACGAAAGTCTCCTTTCGGGGGCAGGCTTCGGCAGCCGAAAGGCTTGCCTCCCCAGCCATGTTCGGCGGCCGAAAGTCCTTCGGCTGCCGAACCTGGTTTCTGCCAAAGGGCAGAAACTTGGCTCCTTTTGCACATTTCGCCTCCCAACCTTCCAAACATGCATCAAACCTATTCTAAAACACACATACACAAGCATACATGTTCCTAGGGGCCTCAAACCATCATAAACCCCATCTACAACACATCAAGCATCCACATTGTTCATGAACATACATTTATACCCATAAACATACCCATAACCTAAACATGCATTCTACCCCATAAATCTACTTAAAACTTACTTAAAACATGCAATGAGCTTAAGATCGGCTCTTACCTCTTGAAGATCGAGAGAGAGACGACCTAAAACTCAGAGGTGGGAGAGATTGGGTTCTTGAACCTCCAAGCTCCAAAACTTTGCTCAAAAGCTCAAATCTTCAAAGCAGAGTTAAAACAAATGAAAATCTTGAAAGATCTAGAGGAAGAACATCAAAGATTGGTGAGGGACGGAGGAGAACTCACCTTGGCCGACAACGGGGAGAAAAGCTCGCCCGTTTTCGGCTAAGGGACCCTTTTATAGTGGCTGGCCAGGCCACGTTCGGGGGCCGAACGTGCCTCTGCATGCATGGCATGTTCGGCGGCCGAACTTGAGGTTCAGCGGCCGAACCTGGACTTCCCTCACTTATGCCTTCGGGGGCCTAAAGCACTCCCGAAGTGCATGCATGTTCGGCGCCCGAACTTGGGGTTCGGCGACCGAACCTGAGTTTTCCTCCAAAGCTATTTTCATGCAAAAACTCATTTTCTTCCATGCTTAAAGCATAAAACACATTAAAACATTTTATAAAAATATGGTCCTACCCTTCTAGAGGTCTCCGACATCCGAGATTCCACCGGACGGTAGGAATTCCGATACCGGAGTCTAGCCGGGTATTACATTCTCCCCCCCTTAAGAACATTCGTCCCCGAATGTTCGTCAACTAGCACATGCATAGAGTCATCACAACATACACATAAAACACATAGAGACTAACCTTAGAAAAGATAAGGGTACTGCTGGAGCATGGACTCCCGTGTCTCCCAGGTGCATTCTTCCATATTGTGGTGGTTCCAAAGGACTTTCACCATCGGGATTTCCTTGTTTCTCAGCTTTCTGATCTGGGTGTCTAGGATCCATACTGGCTGCTCCACATAGGTGAGATCTTCTTGGATCTCCACATCAAGCTCACTAAGAACCTTGCCCGGATCTGACACAAACTTTCTCAACATAGAAACATGGAAAACCGGATGGATTCTTTCCATTGAAGCAGGTAAATCCAGCTTGTACGATACATTCCCAATCTTTTGCAACACTTCAAAGGGTCCGATGTATCGTGGAGCCAGTTTACCTTTCTTCCCGAAGCGAACCACTCCTTTCATTGGAGACACCTTGAGCAATACCAGATCCCCCTCCTGGAACTCTACTTGCCTTATGCGGATGTCTGCATAACTCTTCTGTCTGCTTGCAGCCGTCTTGATTCTTTCTCTGATTATGGGTACCACCCTGCTGGTAATCTCTACTAGCTCAGGCCCTGCCAAGGCCTTCTCTCCAACTTCCTCCCAGCAAACCGGTGACCTGCACTTCCTTCCGTACAAAGCTTCATATGGAGCCATCCCGATGCTAGCATGATGGCTGTTATTGTAGGCAAACTCCACCAAAGGTAGATGCTGCCTCCAAGAACCGCCAAAGTCCAGCACACACATTCTGAGCATATCCTCGATAGTCTGGATGGTCCTTTCTGACTGTCCATCAGTCTGGGGGTGGAAGGCAGTACTGAAATCCAACCTAGTACCCATGGCATTCTGCAGACTCCGCCAAAACCTGGAGGTGAACTGGGGTCTTCTATCTGACACTATAGAAACAGGAACCCCATGCAGTCTGACAATCTCATCAACATACACCTGCGCCAACTTGTCCACAGAATAGCCACTCCTGACAGGGATGAAGTGAGTAGATTTGGTGAGTCTGTCCACAATCACCCATATGGAGTCCAATCTGTTGGACGTCGCCGGTAACCCCACTACGAAGTCCATAGCTATATTTTCCCATTTCCACTCTGGAATAGGTAGCGGGTTAAGCATTCCAGCCGGCTTCTGATGTTCCAGCTTCACCCTCTGACACACTTCGCAGGCTGACACAAACTGTGCCACTTCTCTCTTCATAGCTGGCCACCAATAAACCTTCTTCAGATCTTGATACATCTTGGTGGCTCCGGGGTGAACGCTGTATCTTGCATTATGAGCCTCTCTCATAATGTCTCCTTTTAGCCCTATGTCATCTGGTACACACAATCGACTCCCATAGCGGAGGATCCCCTTACTGTCAAATCTGAACTCGCTGTCTTTGCCTGACTGAACAGTCCTGGCAATCTTCACTAACTCTGGGTCCTCATGCTGTTTCTGAGCCACCTGCTCCAGAAACACGGGTGTCACTCTCATCTGAGCAACTAAAGCACCTGTACCCGACAACTCCAACTGTAGACCTTCATTAATGAGCTTGTAGAACTCCTTCACTACTGGTCTCCTCTCTGCCGTGATGTGGGATAGACTGCCTAGTGACTTCCGGCTTAGGGCGTCTGCCACGACATTCGCCTTACCCGGATGATACTGGATCTTGCAATCGTAGTCACTCAGCAGCTCTACCCATCTCCTCTGTCTCAAATTCAAATCCCTCTGACTCAAGATGTATTGCAGGCTCTTATGATCTGTGAAGATCTCACATTTAACCCCATAGAGGTAGTGCCTCCACATCTTGAGTGCAAAGATAACGGCTGCCATTTCCAGGTCATGTGTGGGGTAATTCAACTCATGCTTCTTTAGCTGCCTAGAAGCATAAGCAATCACCCTTTCATTCTGCATAAGCACACAACCCAATCCCACTCGGGATGCATCACAGAAAACCGTGAAGTCCTCATTGCTAGCTGGCAAAGCTAACACTGGTGCTGACGTCAACCTCTTCTTAAGCTCTTCAAAACTCTCTTCGCACTGGTCGGTCCACACAAACTTCTGATTCTTCCTGGTTAACCTGGTCAGAGGAGCTGCAATTTTTGAGAAGTCCTGAACGAACCTCCTGTAGTAACCTGCCAATCCCAAGAAACTCCTGATCTCTGTCACTGAAGTGGGTCTAGGCCAGTTAGCCACAGCTTCTACCTTCTTGGGGTCTACCTCTATTCCATCTTCTGACACCACATGCCCCAAAAATGAAATGCTCCTCAGCCAGAACTCACACTTGGAGAACTTGGCATACAAGCCATGCTCCCTCAAGGTCTGTAGAACCAACCTCAGATGATGGGCATGCTCCTCTGCATTCCTGGAATACACTAAGATATCATCTATGAAGACAATAACAAAGTGATCCAGGTACTGACTAAACACTTTGTTCATGAGATCCATGAATGCTGCAGGGGCGTTGGTTAACCCGAACGGCATCACAAGGAACTCAAAATGCCCATATCTGGTCCTAAAAGCTGTCTTTGGCACATCTTCTTCTCTGATCCTCAGCTGATGATACCCAGATCTCAGATCTATTTTGGAGAAACAACCCGCTCCTGCTAGCTGGTCGAATAGATTGTCGATCCTTGGCAATGGGTACCTATTTTTGGTAGTGACTTTGTTCAACTGCCTGTAGTCGATACAAAGTCTGAGGGATCCATCCTTCTTTCTTACAAACAAAACTGGAGCACCCCAGGGTGAGGTACTCGGTCGGATGAAGCCCTTGTCTACCAGCTCCTGTAACTGGTCCTTCAACTCTTTCAATTCTGCTGGCGCCATCCTGTAAGGAGGGAGGGATAGAGATCGGTCGGGTTCCAGGCATCAATTCTATCTCGAACTCTATCTCCCTAGCAGGTGGTAAACCTGGCAGCTCGTCTGGGAAAACGTCTAAGAACTCTCTAACCACTGGCACCGAGGCGGGCTCTCTAACCTGACTGTTAAGCTCTCTCACATGAGCCAAATACCCCTGACATCCCCTCCTGAGCAACCTACGAGCCTGAAGAGCTGATATCAGACCTCTAGGTGTACCCCTCCTGTCTCCCCTGAAGACGACCTCTGACCCATCCTGACCTCTGAACCTGACTACCTTGTCCCTGCAGTTCAAGGTAGCACCATGGGTAGATAGCCAGTCCATCCCTAGAATGACGTCAAAGTCTGTCAAATCTAGAACCACCAGGTCGGCGGACAAGCATCTTCCCTCAACAAACACAGGACTACACTGGCAGACTGACTCTGCCACTAATGGATCACACTTGGGTCCACTGACCCAGAGAGGACACTCTAACCCAGAGATCATCAACCCCAACCTCTCAACGGCTCTCGGTACAATAAAAGAATGAGATGCACCAGGGTCCATCAAGGCATAAACATCTGAACAACCAATGATTAAGTTACCTGCCACTACGGTGTTAGATGCATCTGCCTCCTGCTGTGTCATTGTGAAGATTCGTGCTGGAGCTGATGGACCTTCACCTCTGAAACCCGTTGAAGAAGAGGCTGCCCCTCTCCCTCTGCCTCTGCCACTGGCCTGAGTCGTGGCTGGAGCTGCTGGCTGCGCTACACTGCCTGAGGCTGTCTGCTGGGACTGAGCCATCGGGACTGCTCTTGGACATTCTCGAGCCATATGTCCTTCCTGACCACATCTGAAACAGGCTGTCGTCCCAAACCGACACACTCCCTTGTGTGGCTTACCACACCTTTCACAAACTGCATTATCCGCACCAGAGCTTGAGCCACTCCCAAATCCCAGACTGGACTTGACTTTGCTCCAGAACTTGTTCTTCTTACCCTTGGCCTTACTCCATCTCTTACTGCCTGAAGCTGCTGCACTCAGGGTAGAGGGATCTAACCTTCCCCCACCCGGAGTTTTAGAACTAGAAGGCTGTGCCACTGTTTGCTTAATTGTCCCCTGAATGATGGCACTGGCCTCCATTTTCCTGGCCATATCTACTATGGCATGGAAGCTCTCCCTGTCCACTGACTGAATCAAGGAGGAATACCTAGAATGAAGTTTCATGACATACCTCCTTGACTTCTTCGAATCTGTATCCAGACTCTGCCCAGCAAAAGGCAACAGCTCCAAGAATCTGTCGGTGTACTCCTCTACACTCATTTCATCTGTCTGCCTCAACTGCTCAAATTCTATCATTTTCAGCTCCCTTGAACTATCAGGAAAAGCCCATCCTGCAAACTCGTTTGCAAACTCTTCCCAAGACAAGCTTTCCACTCTCGGGCTCACATAACTCTTAAACCACTCTCGGGCTTTCTTGCATTTTAATGTGAACCCAGCCATCTGAATGGCTCTACTGTCATCTGCCCCTAACTCCTCTGTAATAGTCTTGACCCTCTCAAGATACATAAACGGGTCATCACCTGACTCAAACTGGGGAGCACCCAGCTTCATGTATTCAGTCATCTTGACCTTGCTCCCACTAGCTGAGCTAGGTCTCGAAGGTTGAGTAACTGGGGCTGCTGGTTCTGTAGGTGGTGGAGGTGGTGCAACATTTTCTGAGGTAGGGTTTGCTGGATTTTGATAGTAAGGTGGGGGTGGATACATTGGGTACTGTGAGTATGGTGGGTAGTATGGTGGGTATGGCATCTGTGTGGGATAAGGGGTGAAGCTAGGGTAATCCGATGTACCTCCCATCGAATACCCGGGATGTTGTGAGGAGTGTGGGTAGTGGGGTGGCTGAACAAATCCCGAGGCCTGAGTGCCTCCTTGGGACTCTCCCATACCTTCTTCTGACATGCTAACTCCCAAACTGCCATCCCTTCTCTGCTCTACATCCATATCATCCCTCATATCCTCTGACATTCCTCCCTGAACTGTTCCCCTCACTGATCTGCTTCTACCCAGATCCAAAGACCTTCTAGGGTCTCTTGCTGTTCTTTCTCTGTTAGACCTGCTAGACATTGCCCTAGGCAATGTTGGAGGACGGGCGCTCATGCCCTTATCCTCAGGTGGCACTCCAGTCAATCGTGCAGATCGAAGAGTTCCTCTCATCCTGTTTCTGAAAAATAGCACATAACAACCAAACATTAACATCATATGGTTCATGTGGGAATACATGAACCCGCATCACATACATCACATATCATAGCATATCATTAATGCACATGCGTATCATCATGGCATTTCACATCATCATACAAGACAGGACTCCACATCCTATCCTAGTGGACATGATCTTTCCTATTGTGCTTGACCTTCTATAACATCTATGAGCCCGACACTTTAGGTCCGACCATATGAACCTAGGGCTCTGATACCACTCTGTAACGACCCGAAAATCAGACCGCTACCGGCGCTAGGATCCAGATCGGCTTAAGGCCGCCGGGACCCGTAGCAAGCCTGACATATAACCTGTAACCTGTATAATCCCATACATGATCAACAACATACATAAATTTTAAAACTTCTCTTTCCATTCATACACCAAACTCAACCTGTGCATGCACTGTATATAACATAAATCATAAACATTGATCCCTCTGTGGGATCTCATCAGTGCCCCCAATGGGTGACATAACATATGTTGAGTTGGTTTACATAAACATCATAAAAATCTCTAAGATCATGTATTAAAAGGGATAACAACAATCTACGGTCAAGCACGCCTCTAACATCCATAAACATCATCTCATACATATCTATACTGATTAAGACATTACATTACAATTTGATCATGTCTATTGCTAGCTATTACATAAACATGACTTCTTTACTCCATCCGGACTCCTGCTCTATACTGTACCTGCAAGCCTGGGGGTAAAGGGTGAAGGGTGAGCTAAAAGCCCAGTGAGTAGAACTATAAAACATATTAACACTATGCTCTATGAAATGCATCATAACACAGACAATTCACATAAGGGTTGGGTGAACTTGTCACCAATTAGTCCAAGCTAACTCTGTGCCAGGCCGTAGCATGGGGTCCTGGTCTTCTTGTCATAACATACATTACTTACCATTGCCCCAGGGCCTCCTCTAGGCTCCTGGTCTTCGAGTCCCATAACCGTGCCAGGCCGTAGAATGGGGTCCTGGTCTTTCCTTACTCTGTGCCAGGCCGTAGAATGGGGTCCTGGTCTTCCTGTCATGGACTAATTGGGTCATCCAATATTCACCCACATCAACAACAATCGATGCAATGCGGCATATTCGTGAAAACTAATGCAATCATCCTATTGCATAATCATGATGCATGAAACATGATAAAACATTTAATTTCTCAATTTAAAAGATTAAGTTTAGTTCCACTCACCTCTGGCTGACTCTGACAACACCGAAGCAACTGAACTCACTGCTGGGGTCCTCGGTTCCTCGGGTCCGAACCTACACAGGTGACTCAAATGAGGGACCAAACATACCTGAACATAACTATAAACTACTCCCCAAAAACCCCCTAAAACATCATGAAACAATCATAGAAAAACATGCAAAAGAGGCCTGGACAGGGCACTTTCGGCGGCAGGTTCGGCGGCCGAAAGTCCCTCCAGAGCCGAAAGTCAAGCAGGTTCGGCGGCACCTTCGGCGGCCGAAACTCCCAGACAGAGACGAAACTCATGCATGTTCGGCGGCACTTTCGGCGGCCGAAACTGCCAGACAGAGACGAAAGTCTCCTTTCGGGGGCAGGCTTCGGCAGCCGAAAGGCTTGCCTCCCCAGCCATGTTCGGCGGCCGAAAGTCCTTCGGCTGCCGAACCTGGTTTCTGCCAAAGGGCAGAAACTTGGCTCCTTTTGCACATTTCGCCTCCCAACCTTCCAAACATGCATCAAACCTATTCTACAACACACATACACAAGCATACATGTTCCTAGGGGCCTCAAACCATCATAAACCCCATCTACAACACATCAAGCATCCACATTGTTCATGAACATACATTTATACCCATAAACATACCCATAACCTAAACATGCATTCTACCCCATAAATCTACTTAAAACTTACTTAAAACATGCAATGACCTTAAGATCGGCTCTTACCTCTTGAAGATCGAGAGAGAGACGACCTAAAACTCGGAGGTGGGAGAGATTGGGTTCTTGAACCTCCAAGCTCCAAAACTTTGCTCAAAAGCTCAAATCTTCAAAGCAGAGTTAAAACAAATGAAAATCTTGAAAGATCTAGAGGAAGAACATCAAAGATTGGTGAGGGACGGCGGAGAACTCACCTTGGCCACAACGAGGAGAAAAGCTCGCCCGTTTTCGGCTAAGGGACCCTTTTATAGTGGCTGGCCAAGCCACGTTCGGGGGCCGAACGTGCCTCCGCATGCATGCCATGTTCGGCGGCCGAACTTGAGGTTCGGCGGCTGAACCTGGACTTCCCTCACTTATGCCTTCGGGGGCCTAAAGCACTCCAGAAGTGCATGCATGTTCGGCGGCCGAACTTGAGTTTTCCTCCAAAGCTATTTTCATGCAAAAACTCATTTTCTTCCATGCTTAAAGCATAAAACACATTAAAACATTTTATAAAAACATGGTCCTACCCTTCTAGAGGTCTCTGACATCCGAGATTCCACCGGATGGTAGAAATTCCGATACTGGAGTCTAGCCGGGTATTACATTCTCCCCCCCTTAAGAACATTCGTCCCCGAATGTTCGTCAACTAGCACATGCATAGAGTCATCACAACATACACATAAAACACATAGAGGACTAACCTTAGAAAAGATAAGGGTACTGCTGGAGCATGGGACTCCCGTGTCTCCCAGGTGCATTCTTCCATATTGTGGTGGTTCCAAAGGACTTTCACCATCGGGATTTCCTTGTTTCTCAGCTTTCTGATCTGGGTGTCTAGGATCCATACTGGCTGCTCCAACATAGGTGAGATCTTCTTGGATCTCCACATCAAGCTCACTAAGAACCTTGCCCGGATCTGACACAAACTTTCTCAACATAGAAACATGGAAAACCGGATGGATTCTTTCCATTGAAGCAGGTAAATCCAGCTTGTACGATACATTCCCAATCTTTTGCAACACTTCAAAGGGTCCGATGTATCGTGGAGCCAGTTTACCTTTCTTCCCGAAGCGAACCACTCCTTTCATTGGAGACACCTTGAGCAATACCAGATCCCCCTCCTGGAACTCTACTTGCCTTATGCGGATGTCTGCATAACTCTTCTGTCTGCTTGCAGCCGTCTTGATTCTTTCTCTGATTATGGGTACCACCCTGCTGGTAATCTCTACTAGCTCAGGCCCTGCCAAGGCCTTCTCTCCAACTTCCTCCCAGCAAACCGGTGACCTGCACTTCCTTCCGTACAAAGCTTCATATGGAGCCATCCCGATGCTAGCATGATGGCTGTTATTGTAGGCAAACTCCACCAAAGGTAGATGCTGCCTCCAAGAACCGCCAAAGTCCAGCACACACATTCTGAGCATATCCTCGATAGTCTGGATGGTCCTTTCTGACTGTCCATCAGTCTGGGGTGGAAGGCAGTACTGAAATCCAACCTAGTACCCATGGCATTCTGCAGACTCCGCCAAAACCTGGAGGTGAACTGGGGTCTTCTATCTGACACTATAGAAACAGGAACCCCATGCAGTCTGACAATCTCATCAACATACACCTGCGCCAACTTGTCCACAGAATAGCCACTCCTGACAGGGATGAAGTGAGTAGATTTGGTGAGTCTGTCCACAATCACCCATATGGAGTCCAATCTGTTGGACGTCGCCGGTAACCCCACTACGAAGTCCATAGCTATATTTCCCATTTCCACTCTGGAATAGGTAGCGGGTTAAGCATTCCAGCCGGCTTCTGATGTTCCAGCTTCACCCTCTGACACACTTCGCAGGCTGACACAAACTGTGCCACTTCTCTCTTCATAGCTGGCCACCAATAAACCTTCTTCAGATCTTGATACATCTTGGTGGCTCCGGGGTGAACGCTGTATCTTGCATTATGAGCCTCTCTCATAATGTCTCCTTTAGCCCTATGTCATCTGGTACACACAATCGACTCCCATAGCGGAGGATCCCCTTACTGTCAAATCTGAACTCGCTGTCTTTGCCTGACTGAACAGTCCTGGCAATCTTCACTAACTCTGGGTCCTCATGCTGTTTCTGAGCCACCTGCTCCAGAAACACGGGTGTCACTCTCATCTGAGCAACTAAAGCACCTGTACCCGACAACTCCAACTGTAGACCTTCATTAATGAGCTTGTAGAACTCCTTCACTACTGGTCTCCTCTCTGCCGTGATGTGGGATAGACTGCCTAGTGACTTCCGGCTTAGGGCGTCTGCCACGACATTCGCCTTACCCGGATGATACTGGATCTTGCAATCGTAGTCACTCAGCAGCTCTACCCATCTCCTCTGTCTCAAATTCAAATCCCTCTGACTCAAGATGTATTGCAGGCTCTTATGATCTGTGAAGATCTCACATTTAACCCCATAGAGGTAGTGCCTCCACATCTTGAGTGCAAAGATAACGGCTGCCATTTCCAGGTCATGTGTGGGGTAATTCAACTCATGCTTCTTTAGCTGCCTAGAAGCATAAGCAATCACCCTTTCATTCTGCATAAGCACACAACCCAATCCCACTCGGGATGCATCACAGAAAACCGTGAAGTCCTCATTGCTAGCTGGCAAAGCTAACACTGGTGCTGACGTCAACCTCTTCTTAAGCTCTTCAAAACTCTCTTCGCACTGGTCGGTCCACACAAACTTCTGATTCTTCCTGGTTAACCTGGTCAGAGGAGCTGCAATTTTTGAGAAGTCCTGAACGAACCTCCTGTAGTAACCTGCCAATCCCAAGAAACTCCTGATCTCTGTCACTGAAGTGGGTCTAGGCCAGTTAGCCACAGCTTCTACCTTCTTGGGGTCTACCTCTATTCCATCTTCTGACACCACATGCCCCAAAAATGAAATGCTCCTCAGCCAGAACTCACACTTGGAGAACTTGGCATACAAGCCATGCTCCCTCAAGGTCTGTAGAACCAACCTCAGATGATGGGCATGCTCCTCTGCATTCCTGGAATACACTAAGATATCATCTATGAAGACAATAACAAAGTGATCCAGGTACTGACTAAACACTTTGTTCATGAGATCCATGAATGCTGCAGGGGCGTTGGTTAACCCGAACGGCATCACAAGGAACTCAAAATGCCCATATCTGGTCCTAAAAGCTGTCTTTGGCACATCTTCTTCTCTGATCCTCAGCTGATGATACCCAGATCTCAGATCTATTTTGGAGAAACAACCCGCTCCTGCTAGCTGGTCGAATAGATTGTCGATCCTTGGCAATGGGTACCTATTTTTGGTAGTGACTTTGTTCAACTGCCTGTAGTCGATACAAAGTCTGAGGGATCCATCCTTCTTTCTTACAAACAAAACTGGAGCACCCCAGGGTGAGGTACTCGGTCGGATGAAGCCCTTGTCTACCAGCTCCTGTAACTGGTCCTTCAACTCTTTCAATTCTGCTGGCGCCATCCTGTAAGGAGGGAGGGATAGAGATCGGTCGGGTTCCAGGCATCAATTCTATCTCGAACTCTATCTCCCTAGCAGGTGGTAAACCTGGCAGCTCGTCTGGGAAAACGTCTAAGAACTCTCTAACCACTGGCACCGAGGCGGGCTCTCTAACCTGACTGTTAAGCTCTCTCACATGAGCCAAATACCCCTGACATCCCCTCCTGAGCAACCTACGAGCCTGAAGAGCTGATATCAGACCTCTAGGTGTACCCCTCCTGTCTCCCCTGAAGACGACCTCTGACCCATCCTGACCTCTGAACCTGACTACCTTGTCCCTGCAGTTCAAGGTAGCACCATGGGTAGATAGCCAGTCCATCCCTAGAATGACGTCAAAGTCTGTCAAATCTAGAACCACCAGGTCGGCGGACAAGCATCTTCCCTCAACAAACACAGGACTACACTGGCAGACTGACTCTGCCACTAATGGATCACACTTGGGTCCACTGACCCAGAGAGGACACTCTAACCCAGAGATCATCAACCCCAACCTCTCAACGGCTCTCGGTACAATAAAAGAATGAGATGCACCAGGGTCCATCAAGGCATAAACATCTGAACAACCAATGATTAAGTTACCTGCCACTACGGTGTTAGATGCATCTGCCTCCTGCTGTGTCATTGTGAAGATTCGTGCTGGAGCTGATGGACCTTCACCTCTGAAACCCGTTGAAGAAGAGGCTGCCCCTCTCCCTCTGCCTCTGCCACTGGCCTGAGTCGTGGCTGGAGCTGCTGGCTGCGCTACACTGCCTGAGGCTGTCTGCTGGGACTGAGCCATCGGGACTGCTCTTGGACATTCTCGAGCCATATGTCCTTCCTGACCACATCTGAAACAGGCTGTCGTCCCAAACCGACACACTCCCTTGTGTGGCTTACCACACCTTTCACAAACTGCATTATCCGCACCAGAGCTTGAGCCACTCCCAAATCCCAGACTGGACTTGACTTTGCTCCAGAACTTGTTCTTCTTACCCTTGGCCTTACTCCATCTCTTACTGCCTGAAGCTGCTGCACTCAGGGTAGAGGGATCTAACCTTCCCCCACCCGGAGTTTTAGAACTAGAAGGCTGTGCCACTGTTTGCTTAATTGTCCCCTGAATGATGGCACTGGCCTCCATTTTCCTGGCCATATCTACTATGGCATGGAAGCTCTCCCTGTCCACTGACTGAATCAAGGAGGAATACCTAGAATGAAGTTTCATGACATACCTCCTTGACTTCTTCGAATCTGTATCCAGACTCTGCCCAGCAAAAGGCAACAGCTCCAAGAATCTGTCGGTGTACTCCTCTACACTCATTTCATCTGTCTGCCTCAACTGCTCAAATTCTATCATTTTCAGCTCCCTTGAACTATCAGGAAAAGCCCATCCTGCAAACTCGTTTGCAAACTCTTCCCAAGACAAGCTTTCCACTCTCGGGCTCACATAACTCTTAAACCACTCTCGGGCTTTCTTGCATTTTAATGTGAACCCAGCCATCTGAATGGCTCTACTGTCATCTGCCCCTAACTCCTCTGTAATAGTCTTGACCCTCTCAAGATACATAAACGGGTCATCACCTGACTCAAACTGGGGAGCACCCAGCTTCATGTATTCAGTCATCTTGACCTTGCTCCCACTAGCTGAGCTAGGTCTCGAAGGTTGAGTAACTGGGGCTGCTGGTTCTGTAGGTGGTGGAGGTGGTGCAACATTTTCTGAGGTAGGGTTTGCTGGATTTTGATAGTAAGGTGGGGGTGGATACATTGGGTACTGTGAGTATGGTGGGTAGTATGGTGGGTATGGCATCTGTGTGGGATAAGGGGTGAAGCTAGGGTAATCCGATGTACCTCCCATCGAATACCCGGGATGTTGTGAGGAGTGTGGGTAGTGGGGTGGCTGAACAAATCCCGAGGCCTGAGTGCCTCCTTGGGACTCTCCCATACCTTCTTCTGACATGCTAACTCCCAAACTGCCATCCCTTCTCTGCTCTACATCCATATCATCCCTCATATCCTCTGACATTCCTCCCTGAACTGTTCCCCTCACTGATCTGCTTCTACCCAGATCCAAAGACCTTCTAGGGTCTCTTGCTGTTCTTTCTCTGTTAGACCTGCTAGACATTGCCCTAGGCAATGTTGGAGGACGGGCGCTCATGCCCTTATCCTCAGGTGGCACTCCAGTCAATCGTGCAGATCGAAGAGTTCCTCTCATCCTGTTTCTGAAAAATAGCACATAACAACCAAACATTAACATCATATGGTTCATGTGGGAATACATGAACCCGCATCACATACATCACATATCATAGCATATCATTAATGCACATGCGTATCATCATGGCATTTCACATCATCATACAAGACAGGACTCCACATCCTATCCTAGTGGACATGATCTTTCCTATTGTGCTTGACCTTCTATAACATCTATGAGCCCGACACTTTAGGTCCGACCATATGAACCTAGGGCTCTGATACCACTCTGTAACGACCCGAAAATCAGACCGCTACCGGCGCTAGGATCCAGATCGGCTTAAGGCCGCCGGGACCCGTAGCAAGCCTGACATATAACCTGTAACCTGTATAATCCCATACATGATCAACAACATACATAAATTTTAAAACTTCTCTTTCCATTCATACACCAAACTCAACCTGTGCATGCACTGTATATAACATAAATCATAAACATTGATCCCTCTGTGGGATCTCATCAGTGCCCCCAATGGGTGACATAACATATGTTGAGTTGGTTTACATAAACATCATAAAAATCTCTAAGATCATGTATTAAAAGGGATAACAACAATCTACGGTCAAGCACGCCTCTAACATCCATAAACATCATCTCATACATATCTATACTGATTAAGACATTACATTACAATTTGATCATGTCTATTGCTAGCTATTACATAAACATGACTTCTTTACTCCATCCGGACTCCTGCTCTATACTGTACCTGCAAGCCTGGGGGTAAAGGGTGAAGGGTGAGCTAAAAGCCCAGTGAGTAGAACTATAAAACATATTAACACTATGCTCTATGAAATGCATCATAACACAGACAATTCACATAAGGGTTGGGTGAACTTGTCACCAATTAGTCCAAGCTAACTCTGTGCCAGGCCGTAGCATGGGGTCCTGGTCTTCTTGTCATAACATACATTACTTACCATTGCCCCAGGGCCTCCTCTAGGCTCCTGGTCTTCGAGTCCCATAACCGTGCCAGGCCGTAGAATGGGGTCCTGGTCTTTCCTTACTCTGTGCCAGGCCGTAGAATGGGGTCCTGGTCTTCCTGTCATGGACTAATTGGGTCATCCAATATTCACCCACATCAACAACAATCGATGCAATGCGGCATATTCGTGAAAACTAATGCAATCATCCTATTGCATAATCATGATGCATGAAACATGATAAAACATTTAATTTCTCAATTTAAAAGATTAAGTTTAGTTCCACTCACCTCTGGCTGACTCTGACAACACCGAAGCAACTGAACTCACTGCTGGGGTCCTCGGTTCCTCGGGTCCGAACCTACACAGGTGACTCAAATGAGGGACCAAACATACCTGAACATAACTATAAACTACTCCCCAAAAACCCCCTAAAACATCATGAAACAATCATAGAAAAACATGCAAAAGAGGCCTGGACAGGGCACTTTCGGCGGCAGGTTCGGCGGCCGAAAGTCCCTCCAGAGCCGAAAGTCAAGCAGGTTCGGCGGCACCTTCGGCGGCCGAAACTCCCAGACAGAGACGAAACTCATGCATGTTCGGCGGCACTTTCGGCGGCCGAAACTGCCAGACAGAGACGAAAGTCTCCTTTCGGGGGCAGGCTTCGGCAGCCGAAAGGCTTGCCTCCCCAGCCATGTTCGGCGGCCGAAAGTCCTTCGGCTGCCGAACCTGGTTTCTGCCAAAGGGCAGAAACTTGGCTCCTTTTGCACATTTCGCCTCCCAACCTTCCAAACATGCATCAAACCTATTCTACAACACACATACACAAGCATACATGTTCCTAGGGGCCTCAAACCATCATAAACCCCATCTACAACACATCAAGCATCCACATTGTTCATGAACATACATTTATACCCATAAACATACCCATAACCTAAACATGCATTCTACCCCATAAATCTACTTAAAACTTACTTAAAACATGCAATGACCTTAAGATCGGCTCTTACCTCTTGAAGATCGAGAGAGAGACGACCTAAAACTCGGAGGTGGGAGAGATTGGGTTCTTGAACCTCCAAGCTCCAAAACTTTGCTCAAAAGCTCAAATCTTCAAAGCAGAGTTAAAACAAATGAAAATCTTGAAAGATCTAGAGGAAGAACATCAAAGATTGGTGAGGGACGGCGGAGAACTCACCTTGGCCACAACGAGGAGAAAAGCTCGCCCGTTTTCGGCTAAGGGACCCTTTTATAGTGGCTGGCCAAGCCACGTTCGGGGGCCGAACGTGCCTCCGCATGCATGCCATGTTCGGCGGCCGAACTTGAGGTTCGGCGGCTGAACCTGGACTTCCCTCACTTATGCCTTCGGGGGCCTAAAGCACTCCAGAAGTGCATGCATGTTCGGCGGCCGAACTTGAGTTTTCCTCCAAAGCTATTTTCATGCAAAAACTCATTTTCTTCCATGCTTAAAGCATAAAACACATTAAAACATTTTATAAAAACATGGTCCTACCCTTCTAGAGGTCTCTGACATCCGAGATTCCACCGGATGGTAGAAATTCCGATACTGGAGTCTAGCCGGGTATTACAGACACGAACTTCCATAACACAGGAACATGGAAACCCAAATGGATTTTCTCTATCAAAGCAGGTAAATCGAGCTTATACGATACATCCCCAATCCTTTGCAGGACTTCAAAGGGTCCGACGTATCTTGGAGCCACTTTAGCCTTCAACCCACAACGAATCACCTCTTTAGTGGAGACACCTTAGCAATACCCCAACCTTCTACTGAACTCCGCAAGCTTCCGCTGCGCACTCTGATCCTTTCTCTTCTCCCTTCTTCTCTACTAAACTGACTTCTTCTCTAACCCCCAACAGGTAGGGAATACCTGTTCTTGGTAGTGACCTTGTTCAACTGCCTAAAGTCGACACAGGGTCTCAAGGATCCATCCCGCTTTTCCCACTACAACATTGGAGCAATCCAGGGTGAGGTACTAGGTCGGATAAAACCCTTGTCTACCAAGCTCTTGCAACTGCTCTAACTACTACCTCTCTCTCTGCAGGTGCCATCCTGTAGGGAAGAATAGAAATGGTTCTGGGTCCAGACACCACTCCTATTCCAAACTCTATCTCCCTGACAGATGGTAAACTTGACAGCTCGACAGAGAAGACATCTAAGAACTCTCTAACTACTAACACTAAGGCTGGTTCCCTGACCTGATTACTACACTCTCAAACAAGAGCTAGAACCCTCTGACAACCCCTCCTACGCACCCTATGAGCCTGACAGATTGACATCAAACCTCTAGGCATCAAAGCACTGTCCCCTCAACAGACTACCTCTAATCCATCCTGTCCTCTGAACCTGGCTACCTTGTCTCTGCAGACCAAGATAGCACCATGAGTAGAAAACCAGTCCATCCCTAGAATGACGTCCAGACAGTCAAGTCTAGGACCTCAAGGTCGGGTGGAAGGCATCTACCCTCAACGGACACTAAACTGAACCGGCAGACTGACTCTGCCACAGATGGATCACACTTGGGTCCACTGACCCCGAGAGAACACTCTAGCCTAGAAGCTATCAACTCAACCCCTCAACGGCTCCTAGAGTAACTAAAGAAAGAGAAACACCAGGGTTCATAAAAATATACACATCAGAACATTCAAAAGTGAGCATACCTGGCGCCACTGTGTTTGATGTGTCTGCCTCCTGCTGAGCTTGGGTGAAGATCCAAGCCGGAGCTGACGAACCTTCTCCACGGGAACCTGCTGAAGAAGAGGATGCACCTCTCTCTCTGCCTCGACTATTGGTCTGCAACATGGCTAGAGCTACTGGCTGAGCCGCTCTACCTGAAGCTGCTTGCTGGGACTGAGCCATCCAAGGCGCAGTGGGACACTCACGAACCATGTGCCCTTCCTGTCCGCACCTGAAACATGCTGTTGTCCCCGCCAGACAGACTCTCTTGTGCAGCCTTCCACACCTTGTGCATCTTGAACTGCCTGAGCCAGAGCTTGAGCCACCGCCTAATCCCAGACTAGACTTCAACCTCTTCCAAAACTTACTCTTCTTCCCCCTCAGGGTTCTGCCCCAGTTCTTACTTCTTGTGGCAGCTGTACTCAGAGTGGAGGGATCAATTCCTCCTGAACCCGAGATTCTGGAATCCTGAGTCTGAGCGTCTTCTTGAGACTCTCCCATGCCTTCTTCAAACATGCTTATTCTTAAACCTCCATCTCTTCTCTGAACATCCAACTCTATTCCCCTCATACTAGCTGACATCCTTCTTGGAGCCATTCCTTCTCTGCTCACATCAAAAGACCTTCTAGGGTCCCTTGATGTTCCCCATCTGCTGACTCTACACGACTGCGCTCTTGGCAAAGCAGAGGGAAAGGTGTCCATACCTTCCCTCACAAACGGAACTCCAGTCGATTCCACAGATCGATGAGTACCACGCATCCTAGCTCCTCTGAAGAACAACACACAAGCATACAAACATTAGCATCATATGGTTCATGTCGAAACACATGAACCTGCATCACATACATAGCATAACATTAATGCACACGCATAAAATCATGGCATTTCACATCATCATCATACAAGACAGGACTCGACATCCTATCCTAGTGGACATGATTTTGCCTATTGTGCTTGCCCTTTTATACCATCTATGAGCCCGACACACTCTAGGTCTGACCATATGAACCTAGGGCTCTGATACCAATCTGTAACGACCCGAAAACCGGACCTCTACCGGCGCTAGGATCTAGATCGGCATAAGGCCACCGGGACCCGTAGCAAGCCTAACATACATCTTATCACCTGGTCAAATCCCATACATGATCAAAACATTAACACAAAAACTTAAACATTTGATGTATATACTGAGCTTGACCTGCATGCTACATACTATAAACATAAAAGAACCCCATACTAGAGTCCTCATCAAAGCTCTAGCTGGGTCAACATTACATACATCAAGCTCGGATCACATCCGATGAACCAAAACCTAACCTGTGCATGCATCAAACCATAAACATAAAAACCTCCACTAGAGTGCTCATCAAATACTCTAGCATGGTAAACAACACATGCCACCAGTTTGGTTCAAACTCAACTCAACATTAAAATATAACATACATCATGTACTAAAAAGGACTAACCAAGCCTTAGGGCCAAGCACAAAACTAATCCATAAACATATTATCTTACAATCTATTACATCACATAACATTCCTTTAAACTACATCATGTCCACTACTCTATTACATAGCCAAAACCTTTACCCTTGACGTCTTCCTGGACTACCTCTGACCTGCAAAATTGGGATTAGGGGAGAGGGATGAGCTAAAAAGCCCAGTGAGTAGAAACAATAAAAACAGTTCATTTATTACATGCTGTCATGAAATGCGTCACAGCACAAACAATTCACATCACGAATTGGACATGACCTCAAAACTCCCTCTGTCGGTGCCCGGCCCCCAAAGGAGCTCACACAGAACTTTCAATCACATAGCATGGTGCCCGACCCTAAAAGGGCTCACACAGGACTTACCCAATATAGTGCCCGGCCCCCCTGAAGGAGCTCACACAGGACTTTCAATCATGACAGATCTATGGGCTATTGAAGTCGCCTTGGTCCATCCACATCAACAGTAAATAATGCAATGCGTCATATTTGTGAAACTAGTGCAATCCACCCATTACATAAAAACATGATGCATGAACATGCTTTAGGCATTTGATTTAATTGAAAAACATAAGGTTCAGTTCTACTCACCTCTGGCAGACGCTGGACTGACGCTGCAACAGCTAACACTGCTGGCCTCCTCGGTCCCTCGGGTCTGATCCTACAGAGGTGGACTCGAATGAGGTGCCAAATACACATTAAAAATCTCATAAACAACTCCCCAAAAACCCCCCCTAAAACATCACCAAAGCATGCATAGAAAACAACCAAGAAAAGGCTGGACAGGGCACTTTCGGCGGCAGGTTCGGCGGTCGAAAGTCCCTTTAGAGCCGAAACTCAGCCACTTTCGGCGGTACCTTCGGCGGCCGAAAGCCTATTCCAGAGACAAAACTCATGCATGTTCGGCGGCACCTTCGGCGGTCGAAAGCCTCTTCCAGAGCCGAAAGTGATGGAATCTCTCTTAAAAATTTGCTAATTTAAACATGGTAACTGGTTGAATTATGGAAAATACATAGATAGATGTGATTGGATAAACTATGGAATCTCTCTTGAAAATTTGCTAATTTAAACATGGTAACTTGTTGAATTATAGAAAATACATAGATATATGGAAATAGCTTCATGACAAATATGTATAATCATATAATAATTACATGCTTATCCTCTCTACGAGGATCAAAAGAATATATTTTTACTTTTTAAAAAATGACTAGCAGCCTAAGTATGTAAAGATAAGTATGTAAAGATGTATATACATCCATCTCCAAATAATGAAAGTTAACAAATGCAGGTGATAAAGTTGATGAAAAGATAATGATCAAAATGAGACTACTAGACTGGATCACAAAAAATAATATGAAATGTTAACAATATATGGGTGAGCATGACTATAAGTAAGAGAAAAAGTAAATAATAAGGGAGAATAAATAAAGTTTTGATACTTAATAATACCACATAATATGCTAGAAAAAGTCAGGTAAATAAATATCATTTAATTTAAACAACATTATCAAGCTGAAATAAAAATTTTGCTGAAATTATATTGCTAAAGTTTTTACCCAAATAGTATAAAATTCATAAAAAAATTTACATACACTCAATAATATATTCCTATAAATAATGTTATCACCTCTAGGTGCAATAAATAAAAATGTTGGTATCCTAAAACCAACGCTAACATCTTAAGATTTATGATAATAGTATTGGTTTAAGAGCAAAAAGAAATATGTTGATCATATATATGCGCAGAGCTATCTCCAAAAAGTGACCTTCCAATATATACCTAAAGGCTATATGTATATCAAGTGTTATTCCAAAGGCAATATAATTATAAGCTGATCTGAAAAAATAAATTATATGTCATTGGGTACTATCTATTTGGTATGTATACATAGAGTAGTAAGTTATTTATTCAGTTTTAATATAAAATTTATTTCCATTTATTTAAAGATAATATAATTACCATTATCCACTCCAATTTTCTATAATAACATATTACATGTAGAAAAGTAGCCGCTGTACTATATAGAAAATTTATTTTTATTTATTTAATAAAATTATGAGTGTTATAAATTTATTCATTCATTTCTACTATAGACGATATAAAACCTAAGTACTTGGAACACCCATAGTATCTACTATAGGAGCTAGATCCTCTTCTAGAATAATAGAAAAGTAAATTACATTAAAAAATTGGAATTTAAGTCTAAGAATACGATGTGAGGAATGAAATGCATGATTTATCTTCAAAAACTTTAAAAGAAAATTTGGCAGCATTTCGATATAAACGGGATCTCCTAAATTTTTAAAGACTCAACTAATTCAACAAAACACAATAGATATCACAAATAAATTAAAATGCTTATTTGGAGCCTTCAACAATATATTTACAATAATCTCACATTTTTTCATTTATTTTTACTTGTTTATTTTAACTGTATCTACTCATTCCCTTTTATTATATATGCTTAATTTTTCTTTTAAAAAAAAAAATTAAACGTAACTTTTGCAACATTAATATAACATCCAATAGTAACAATATAGTCAAAATCGAATAAATTACACTTTGAGTCTCAACCAAGCTTAGACGCTTAAAGATTTCATACTCCAAATTCTCAAAATATATAAAAAGATTATCCTTTTAATATCTCCTAGAAATCCATTTTAAAAAATTAAAAATTTAACTACAACTTCTAAAAATAAGATCTCATCCACCCATACAATCAAAATTTATCTCATCATATTCTCAAATTACAAATCATCACTTAATATACTAAGAAAACATATAAAACTTAAGAAATCTACAAAGAAAAGAGAGAATCTTGCCTATTAAAAGCTTGATTCTCTTGAAAGAGAAAAATAGATTTTAGGTTAGAGTTTTGATTGAAATTAAAATAAAAGATTGATTTGGAGTTTAGGGTTGAATTTGGATGGATTAAAATGAAAGATGGAGAGGAGATGAGAGATTAAGAAGAAATGGTTTCACATGTTCTGGTTTTGGGAACTCTCCCAAAACCAGAGTAAGAAGAGGGTTTAAATCCTCTTTCCTTTTTCTTTTATTTTTTTAAAAAAATTAAAGCTAATCGCCCTACTTCTTTTGTTTTTTTTTGTGGCTAAGGGTTACAATTATCTCTTCTTAAACGAAATTTCGTTCTTGAAATTTACATACATAGTGAAACAAACAAGTGCAGATATTGAAGCCGCATATCCTTCTCTCACTCCCAAGTAGCTCCTTTTCTATAGTGGTTGCTCCAACGAATTTTAATTAGAGGAATTATCTTGTTTTTTAAAACTTTCTCTTCTCTTACTATAATCTCCACTGGTTCTTCCTCATAAGTTAAATATTCTCCCAACTCAATTAGTTGCTTCTGAAGGACACGAGAATGATCACTTCTATATCTCCTTAATATGAACACGTGAAAAACATCATGAATTGTGATGACTCTAGAAGTAGAGCTAAACGATAAGTAATTGGTCTAATTCTCTTTAAAATCTTATAGGCCCCAATGAACTGAGGACTCAACTTTCCATGCTTACTAAGTCATACGTCCTTTTTCCATGTAGAGATCTTCAGGACTACCTTATCACCTGTATTGTATTTGATATCCTTTCTCTTTAAATCTGCATAATTCTTTTGTCTATCTTGTACTACTTTTAATCTATTCCTGATTATCTAAATTTTATCTATAGTATATTGCATCATTTCTAGACCCTTTATCTTTCTTTCCCCTACTTCAGTCTAACACATTAGTGTTTTGCACCTTCTTCCATATAAGGTTTCATAAGGAGTCATGCCAATACTAGTATGATAACTATTATTATAAGAGAACTCCATAATTGTATATATTTCTCCCAACTTCCTTTAAACTCATCACATACTCTAAGCATATCCTTTAATGTTTAGATAGTTCTTTATGACTGGCCGTTTTCTGAAGGTGAAAGGAAGTACTAACTTCAACTTGTGTCTAAAGTATTTTGCAAAATAAGCCAAAATTGAGATGGATCTCTATCTAAAACAATAGAGACTGGGGCACCATGAAGTTTTGTAATCTCATTATCATAGATCTCTACAAACTTATATAGAGAATAATCCATCTTGATAGGCAAAAAGTGTGCTGACTTGGTTAATTTATCGACTGTTACCCATACTTCATTGTGTCCACGCGAAGTACAAGGCAATCCACAAACAAAATCCATAGTAATGTGCTCCCACTTCCATTATGGAATAGGAAGTGGTTGCAACTTCTCTATTGGATGATGATGCCTTGCTTTAATTTGTTGGCACATCAAACATATTGATACAAAATCAGTTAGTTCCTTCTTCATACCTAGCCACCAATATTTTTTCTTAAGATCTCTACACATCTTAATGATACCTGGATAAATAGAGTATGCAAAACAATGAGCTTCTTTTATAATCTCTCTCTTTAAACTTTCTACCTTAGTTACACATAATCTGTCACAAAACATCAAGGTTCCATCCTCCTTTAGAATAAAGTCAATATGGGTTCCCTTCCTAACTTCATCACTAATCTTACTTAACTTCTCATCTTGGTTTTGAGCTTCCCTAACCCTTTTCACCAAAATTGGTCAAGTTATCAACAATGCTCTTGAATCATCCACTATTAACTCTACTCTTAAGGATCTAATATCCAATAACAATAGAAGTCAAATTGTCTTGAGATAATCTATATTACCAAAGGACTTGTGACTATGGGCATCAACTGCCATATTAGTCTTGCTTGGGTGATATTCAATGGTATAATC
The DNA here is from genome assembly GCF_001659605.2 of Manihot esculenta. Classification (NCBI taxonomy): domain Eukaryota; kingdom Viridiplantae; phylum Streptophyta; class Magnoliopsida; order Malpighiales; family Euphorbiaceae; genus Manihot; species Manihot esculenta. Next base: position 13,525,770 of record NC_035177.2, read on the forward strand.
ATAGTCCTTCATCAATTCAATCAATTGCCTTTGCCTCATATTCAACTCTTTCTAGGTGAGGAAATACTTTAAACTCTTATGATCTATAAAAATATAACAATTCTCACCGTAGAGGTAGTGCCTCCAAGTCTTTAAAGCACCACTGCAGATAACTCTAGATCATGGTTAGGGTAATTTAATTCATATAGTATAAGTTTTCTAAAAATATAAGCTATTATCTTCCCTTGTTGCATTAATATACAGCCGAAACCCTTGCAAGAAGCATTACTATACACAACAAACCAACCTACACCTAAAGGTAAGGTAAGGATTGGAGCTGAGGTGAGAAAAGCCTTAATCTTCTCAAAACTCTTTTGTATGTGTAAGCAATATTCTATTTAAAATAAAATAACTAATCAAACCGATCAATTTTTGAATTTTGGTTCAATTTTATTTTTGGTTCGGTTTGGTATTGATTTTTTTAAAAATTCAGTTTTGGTAAAAAATTTTCAGTTAAATCGAACCAAACCAAATACAAAACAAGACTTCGTCATTTTGATTAAGAAACCTACTCTCAACCTTATTTCCACACGCCTCAGCACCTCATGTGTCCCAACTCTCGATTTTTGGCAGAATCCTATTCTCCTCTCTTCTCTCCTCCACTCTCACCTCACGCAGTCCCAACCTTATTTCCTTACTCCTTTTGCCCCCAATCCCCATCTCCCCTTTCATCTCCTCCATTCTCACCTCAAAATCAAATTTGCTAGTCTCGCCATCACCCAAGAGAGGATCTTGTTGATTCAACATCATCGTTGTTGTCACCGAAGAGAGGTTCTTATTGTCACCCCCTCTCTGCTAGTTCAGCTCATGTCATGGCCACCTACTAATGTGGTGTCATCGTTCTGCTCATCTTTACCTCAAACTAGTCATCACCCCTTCTATCTCATCTCTGTCGACCAGTTTGAATGCATAGATTTGCCATCTATCCTTCATGCTCATCATAACTACTCTTTTTTCTGTTTAAATCAATTTGTGGCCTATTGGTGATGTGTTGGTGTTGAGCTTTGCATATGGGTTTTGAAATTTTGATATTTGATTACATGTATGTGGATTTTGTTATATGGTATTTGGTTGTTTGTTCTTGAAATTTTGTGATTTTTCCTCTTTGAAATGGATCAGTTGACTGTTGATTATTGTTTTTTTTTTTAATCTTGCAAATTGCATGTAATATATTTATTTACTATATATATTTTTTTAATTCTCTATTTAGATTTTCAGATTGCTTATGTAAAATAAATTTGAGAGTTTTCTTATTCCATCGATATATTTTAATTGTGAAAGAGAAGGAAAAAACTAAAAAATCAAACCGAATCAAATTGAATTTTCAGTTTGATTCGATTTTCATAATTCTAAAAGTTTGATTTTTGACTTTTTCGGTTCAATTTGATTTGAAACCAAACCGACCAATTGTCTACCTCTACTCTTTTGGTATTCATATGTCTAGTTAAGCTTTGCATTTTTTATAAGCAGTTTAGTCAATGGTGCTGCAATGATAGAGAAATCCTAAATAAACTGGCAATAATATCCTACTAAGCCTAAGAAACTTCTAACTTCTATCGCATTAGTTGGAGGATCCCAGGTGACTACTCCCTCAATCGTTTAGAATCAATAAGTACTCTATTTATTGAGATAATATGTCTTAGGAAGACCACTCTATCAAGCCAAAATATACATTTATTCAACTTAGTATTTGGTTGCTCCCTTCTCAAAATTTACAGTACAATATGTAAATGCTTCTCATGTTCCTTGCTATGAGAATACACTAAAATATCATCAATAAATACAATAACAAACATTATCCAAGTAGGTTTGAACACCCGATTATGAGACCTATAAAAGCAGCATGTACATTGGTTAACCCGAAAAACATAACAATAAACTCATAATGCCCATAATTAGTTCTAAAAGCTGGCTTACCATTTTCAGACATCTCGGATGTGTTCCAAGTGTCAGAATTAACATTAGTAAGCTCGAACTCAAATTATCATTTTATTATAATATTTATGCTTAGCTTAATACATTATTGAATATATTAGGATGACTATAATTAAATAAAATTATTTGCTGTAGCAATATATTATAATTAAAGACTTGAAGAAAAATTTGTGGAATTGTTTTTTAGAATGTATTCAATATTTGTAGAATTGTAGAGGATTTTAAATGTGAGTTAAAATTTATAATTCGCTATTGTTGATTTGTTTTGAGAATACTCAGAAAATTTATGTATTATTATGTTGTGAGCCTGAAGCCTTTGGGTTGTTGAGAAATATAAATTATATTATTTTGCATGGGGATTAGATCATAGGTATAGGGAAAACTCTGCTGAAATTTCGGCGCAGATTTGTAAAGTGTTTGTCTCGTAATTTCTTTATTAATCGTATATTTTTTATTATTTTATCGTATTTCTATATAGGTAATCTGAATCAGCCATCTTCTTCCTAGTAGGACTATTAGGCAATGAGTCATAACGTTTTGTGAGTTAGATATTGATTATTTTTATAATTTCAATATTATTAAATATTTTGGCATATCCATGCATCATGAATAAATGTATATGTAGTTATATTATCAAAAATATTTTATTTATTGCATAAATAATTTGTGATATTATTTGTGGGTGTCGCCTTGGAGTTAATTTTGAGCCGAGTGAGTGAGTGTGTATATGGGTAATTTGCAAATATGAATTAGAGGGGCAGATGGGCTTGAGTTAATCTTGCTTGGGGCATGGTCCTTATGGATATATAAGTCGAGGTAGATCGGCTTGAGTTGAGCTCGTTGTCCCTCGCCTTTGGAATTAAGGGGAAATGGCTTGAGTTGAAGATTAACAGATGATAGGCTTACTACAGGCTTTGGAGGCTTTAGGATGGCCCAAGTCCTAGTACTAGTTCGGTCCATAGTTGGGTCATGATAAAGTTGGTATCAGAGCTTAGGCTTGCTTGTTCTTGATAGTTTCACTTGCTTCTAGTTTCACCGTGGTGCATTCTTTGTTCTATTTGGTCTAATTAATAATATATATATAAATACTTCTTATGTCTTTGTATTTCTTTTCTTTTCTTTTCTTATTTCTTTGGGGACTAATGTGGTGTATTTTAGGAAAAATACGTCTAGGTAGATGACCACCTATGACTGATGAGCTAGAGGCTCAAGATGAGGTGTCTCTACCAAATGAGGCACCAGCCTCTAGACGACAGGGTAGATGACCTAGAGCTGTCCAATTTGAGGAACATACATTCCCATAAATGACTCATGGTCCTGTAGACCCATGGTGGATGCTCTACAAGGTCTATAACAAATCATAGCAATATTTCAGCGACCCTTCGCACCACAAGAGCAATATAAGCAGATTATTGCATTCAAGAAATTGGTGACTAAGAGGTATGATGGCACTGGTGATGCATATAGGTTTTTGGACATGGTCAGACAAGCAGATATAGAAATGCAGTTATCTTATAGGAGACTAATAGAATGTGTACAATATGTTATGGGACTAGTATTGAGGTAGTGGATGTCTAATTATGTCATTCCATAGATAAAGAGCATGACTTGGGGCCAATTTTCAGAACTATTCACTCATAGATTCATTCTAAAGAGCTTTAGAGATATGGAGTAGTGGGCTTTTGAAGCTTTACAGCAAGGTGGTAGGACTATAGATGAGTATGCTACTGAATTTCTTGAGTTAAGTGAATATGCCCCGACAACTATTGCCACAAAGACCATGAAGGTCAAGGGATTTCTTAAAGGCCTAAATCAGAGATAAGCTGCCCTAGCAATGTTAGCAGATCAACCATTTGACCCTGTTGTTGATCGAGCAAGATAGATTGAAGCAAAATACCAATCAGTGGATGTTGGAAGGCATAAAAAAGGTGGAACCAATGGAAAGACTAATCAGGGTTCTAGTCAAATTAGTGGATTCCATATGGATGCTAGTGAAAGGGCTGGGCAGAGTAACTTCAGTAGTAGGAATAGAGGCAGTAAGAAGGCAGGAATTAGGCATACCTTTGGAGTGCATAGATCAGGCTATAATTTCAGTCGTGGACAGGTTCAGGGCATAGTAGTTCTAGCTCTGCAGGATCATCTTTTGTACTTTGCTCTCAATGTGGTAGGACTCATCAAGGATCTTGTCCGATGAGAACAGGGAGTTGTTTCAGATGTGGACAAATGGGACATTTTGCCAAATTTTGCCCTATGTTTAATGAGCAGCAGACTAGATCACAGGGTTCAGTTGGTAATACACCTAGACCGATGTTTCTTAGTACTGTTAGTTTAAGCCCTAGTCCCATGTACATTGTAAAGACATTTTATCAATAATAAATAAAGATCAGGCATTTATTTTATCACTTTATTTATTACTGTACATATTAAATTGATAAAACATCCTTGAATGTTGGGTATGTTCAAGTTATCAAGTGTGAGGTACTTGGTAGTAAAACCTTGGAACTTTTAAGAACAACATTCTAAACTTCTCTAGTCAATCATTGTCATTGGAGTGACATCGATCTAAGGCTAGTATGGTCTCTGTGAGATTATCATATTTTACGGTCATAGGATATTGGATATCAATCAGAGAACATAAATACAAGTTAAGAACATTGTATTTGGAAACGATCCACTTACGAGAACACTACATGGTAGAAAGTCATAAGTGTCTCTCTAGTGATACTTGTACTAGAAGTCCTTAGACTAGAAATCTCTATGGATGCCTAGATGAGTCCTTGTATGCTTTGACTTACACCTAATGCACCCATAAATGGGTTGGCTAGTATGGGTATGATTAGCTATGACACGATTCATGCTAAGCAATATGAGAGAAGTGAAGGGATTGCCTTTCTCGAAGAAAGAGAAAATATCATTGGCCACTTGACTAGTGAAACTGAGAAGACTGTAGTCACACCCAAGTTGTATGATAAGAGTTATCATTAATTTGATTAATTCAGTATCACTAATAGGTCAAGAAAAATGATTTAGCAATGAGTAAGGATGACTTGCTCCATGCCTTATGAAAATCATGATATCTTATGGCAAAGGATTGTACTAGTTCACTAGTAGGGTGATTTTCTGAACAAATTCATAATTAATCAATTTGGATAATTATAATGTCTTGCTAGAGACCAATTATAATTTATGGACCATAAAAATCCATTTCCAACATTGAATAGTCCTACAGGATCGCACACAATGAAATTTGGACAAAGGGTACTGTAACGACCCGAAAACCGGACCGCTACCGGCGCTAGGATCCAGATCGACTTAAGGTCGCCGGGACCCGTAGCAAGCCTAACATACATCCTGTACATCTGGTATAATCCCATACATGATCAAACATAAACATAAACTTTAAAACATAAAGCTGTAAACTTTTTCTTTCTTTCATACACCAAGCTTAACCTGTGCATGCACAACTCATAAATCATAGACCCCGACATTAGAGTTCTCATCATCTACTCTCGTGGGGCAACATACATTAAGCTTGGTTTTCCTGTCTCATAATAAAACATACATAAGGACCATGTACAAAGGGATTAACCACACTTCTAGGGCAAAGCACAACTCTATCTATTACATTACATTAGAACATATTACATTTCGTTACATATCTTTACAAAACATCATGTCCGCTACTAATCTATTACATAAACGTGACCATAGACATAACCTTCTGATCTCCTGACTATCTCTGACCCTGCAAACCTGGGGTTAGGGGAGAGGGGTGAGCTATAAAGCCCAGTGAGCAGAACTATAGAGAAAAACAGTTTATTATATCATATGCTTTCATGACATGCATCACATCACAAACAATACACATCAAGGATGAATTCATCACCATTAGCCCTCTACATATAAATCTCATCTCATAACAAGTCCAATAATGCTCTATGCCAGGGGCGATACGGCCACGCCTGGACTTCACATAACTCTATGCCAGGGGCGATACGTCCACCCTGGTCTTTCATACTCTATGAGAGGGGCGATACGGCCACACCTGGTCTTTTCATGCTTTATGCCAGGGGCGATACGGCCACACCTGGTCTTATCATCTCATATCATGCCATACATGTCCTATCATGTCATATCATATCATATCATATCACATCATACAGAGGGCTAATGGATCATCCAAGATTCATCCACATCATCATTACCGTATTATGCAATGCAGCATATTCGTGAACTCTAATGCAAACAACCTATTACATAACATGGTATGCATGATTCATGAACATGCTTTAAACATTCAATTTCTTTAATATTAAAAGAGTTATGTTCTACTCACCTTGACTAGCTCTGGACCGACTCTGAAGCAGCTAACACTGCTAAACACCTTGGTTCCTCGGGTCCGATCCTACATAGGTGGACTCCAGTGAGGTGCCAAACATACTCTAAACAATACATAAACAACTCCCCAAAAACCCCCTAAAACATCGTCAAAAACATCATAGAAAACACCCACGAAAGGGCTGGACAGGGCACTTTCGGCGGCACTTTCGGCGGCCGAAGGTCCCTTCCAGAGACGAAAGTCATGCAGGTTCGGGGGCACTTTCGGCGGCCGAACCCTCTCTCCAGAGACGAAAGTCAGGCACTTTCGGCGGCCGAACATTACCTTCGGCGGCCGAAAGTCTGCTCCAGCTCCGAAACACAACTTTCGAGGGCAAGGTTAGGCGGCCAAACCATGCATCCATAGGCAGGTTCGGTGGCCGAAACCACCTTCGGCGGCCGAACCTGAGTTCTTCCAGAACTCAGCCCTTGTGCATACAAGCCTCCCAACCTCTCAAAATAAGCCTCCAACCTCTTAAAACATGCCTAAACTTCTCAAAACCAAGCATAAACCCTAGTCATGCATAAAGGAGCTTAACAACTAGATTAAACTCCAAAAACAACATCAGAAGCATACATAGGTAGCTTATGACCCACATAGGCCAAAACCACCAAAACATCCCATAATCTCACTTGCTCTTTCCCAATCATGCATACACTCTCCCACATGCATAAACTAGCTCAACCACATCACATAAACATACATTGGGCATAAAACCCACATAAACCCTATCATGCATATCTACCCATACTCAAGCATTAAAACTCCTTAAAACTTCATTAAAACATAAATGAAAGCATAGATCTACACTTACCTCTTGAAGATCGAGGGTTGGTGTGATCTCTAACTTGGAGATGGGAGAAAACAAACCTCTTGGGTCTCCAAGCTCCAAACTTGATCTTTGAACTCAAAACTCTTCAAAACAACCATGTAACTTATAAAAACGTGAAGGATTGAAGAAAAAGCATGAAAATGACTAGAGGAGGACATGAACACACCTGAGCTCGAGAATGGGGAGAAAACTCGCCCATTTTCGGTCTGAGGGCCTTTTATAGGTGGCCTGGTCGACGACCTTCGGCAGCCTAACGTGCCCCCTAAACTCATGCATGTTCGGCGGCCGAACTTGAGGTTCGGCGGCCGAACTTGATGTTCGGCGGCCGAACCTAGTTTCTGTCCTCACACTTTCGGAAGCCTAAAGCACTCCCGAAACAGCCCCATGTTCGGCGGCCGAACTTGACTTTCGGCGGCCGAACCTGGCAAATGCCTCCTTAGCCTATTCTTTTCAAAACTCAAATTCTTTTCCATTTAAAACCTTGAAATCATATGAAAACATTTTAGAAAACACATTTTTAACCCCCTAGAAGACTCTGGCATCTCCAGAATTCCAGATTTCAACAGAGATTCCGCCGAAAAGTCGGGATTCCAATGTCGGGATCTAGCCGGGTATTACATTCTTCCCCCCTTTAAGAACATTCGTCCTCGAATGTTCAAACAACAAACATGCTAAAAAACATAGCATCAAGCATACATAAACAAGCAAGCAACAAGCAAGCAAAGCCTAAAACCTCTCTCCAGGGAGAGACACGGGTATTTGCTGGAGTACGAACTCCCGGGTCTCCTATGCATACTTTTTTTCCATTAAATGGTGATTCCAAGGCTTTCACCATCGGGATTCCGTGTTCCTCAACTTCCTGACTTGTGTGTCTATGATCCGCACTAGCTGCTCAACATAGGTGGGATTCCCTGCGATCACCACCTCTGGTTCTTAAGAACCTCACTCGGATCCGACACGAATTCTCATAACCTGGGAACATGGAAACCGAATGGATTTCCTCCATTGAAGTAGGTAAATCTGACTCGTAGGGTACATTCCCGATCCTTTATAGGATCTCGAAGGGTCCGATGTATCTTAGAGCTAATTTACCTTCCTTCCCATAACGAATCACCCTCTTTAGGAGACACCTCCAGCAACCTCAACTTTCTCGAGAACCTCTACAAACTTCCGCTGCGCTTTCTGACAACTTTTCTCTCTTCTAAAACTCTACATACCTCTTGTGGACAACTTCATAACTCTCCTGCTGACTCTCAGCAGTTCTGACTCCTCTTTTTCTGACTATGCAGTTCTTACCCATATACTCTGCCTCAGATTTTCCTCCCTTGACTCAAGATGTATTGCAAGCTCTTTCGATCTGTAAGGATCTGTCCTCATACCTTATACAGGTACCGCCTCCACATCTTGAGTGCAAAGAGTACCATCGCCATCTCTAGATCATGTGTAGGATGATTCAACTCATGCTTCTTCAGCTACCTAGAAGCATAAGCAATCATCCTATCACTTTACAATAACACACAATCTAGTCCCACACGGGACGCATCACAGGACACTATGACACCTTCATTATTGGCGGACAGAGCCACCACTGGTGCTGACATCAACATTTCCTTCGGCTCTTCAAAGCCCTTTTCACACTGAGTAGACCACACAACCCTCTGATTCTTCTTGATCCCTCTGGCCATAGGAGCGGCAACTCTAAAGAAGTTCTATATGAACCTCCAGTAGGTAACCTGCCCAACCCGAAAAGCTCTTGATCTATGTCACTACAATGGGCCTGGGCTAGTTAGCTACAACTTCAACTTTCTCGGGTCTACCTCACTTTTCCTTTTTTAGACATACCATGACCCAAGAAAGATATGCTCCTTGACCGGAACTCACATTGGGAGAACTGGGCATCCAAGCCATGTTCTCTCAGGATCTGCAATCCTAATTTCAGATAATGGGCATACTCTTCTGCATTTCTGGAACTCACCGAGGTACCGTCAATGAAGACAATAACGGAGTGATCCAGAAATCGACTAAAACTCTGCTTATGAGATCCATGAATGCGGTAGGGGCGTTCATTAACCCGAACGACATTCCTAGAAGCTCATAATGCCCATATCTGGTTCTAAACACTATTCTCTGTACATCTTCTTCCTTGATCTTAACTGATGGTACCTGGACTTCAGATCTATCTTGGAAAGGCAACCAGCTCCTGCTAGCTGGTTTAAAATAGATCGTCGAGCCAAGGTAACAAATACTTATTCTGGGTAGTGACTTCGTTCCACAACTTGCAGTCGATACAAAGTCCTAGGGATCCATCCTTCATCCTCATAGCAACTCTGGAACACCTCAAGGCGAAGTGCTCAGTCGGATGGAAACCCTTAACTACCTACTCTTACAACATGCTCTTCCTACTACTTTAATTCTGCAGGTGCCATCCTGTAGGGAGGGGTAGAGACGGGTCTGGTCCCTATCATCACTTTCATTTCAAATTCTATCTCCCTACCAGATGGTACACTTAGCAGCTCGTCTGGGAAAACATCTTAGAACTCACTACTGGTACAGAGGCGGCTCCCTGACATGACTACTGAACTCTCCTGCACGAGCTAGAAACCCCTGACAACCTCTCCTGGCCAACCTACGAGCCTGCAGGGCTGATAACGAACCTCTAGGTATCCCTACTTTGTCCCCTACTAAGGACTACCTCTGATCCATCCTGACCTCTGAACCTGGCTACCTTGTCTCTGCAGACTCAGGTAGCACCACTAGTAGAAGAACCAATCCAACCCTAGTATGACGTCAAACAGTCAAATCTAGAACCGCTAGGCCAGCTGGAAGGCATCTACTCTGAACTATACCGGCAGACTGACTCTGCCACTGATGGATCACACTTGGGTCCACTGACCCAAAGGGAATACCCTAACCCATAAGCTATCAACCCAACCTATCTACGGCTCTCGAAACCACAAGGAAAGAGAAACACATCAGGGTTCATAAAAGCATACACATCAAACATAAGAGAGTGAGATTACCTATCACCATCATGTCTGATGTGTTAGCTTCTTGCTGCGTCATGGAGAAGATCCGAGCTGGAACTGATGGACCTTCACCTAGGGAACCTGCTGAAGAAGGGGCCGTCCCCCTTCCTCTGCCTCGACCACTACCCTGAAACACGGCTGGAGCTGATGGCTGTGTCATACTGCCTGGAGTTGTCTGATAGGACGGTGCCATAAAAGCTGCCTTAGGACACTCCCGAGCTATGTGTCCCTCTTGGCCGCATCTGTAACATGTTGTAGTCCCAAACCGACAAACTCCCTTATGCGGTCTACCGCACCTTGCACACTCTGCAACCTCTGTGCCTGAGCTCGAGCCTCTTCCTAATCCCAGACCAGACTTTATCCGATTCCAGAACTTGTTCTTCTTTGATCTTCTGAGACCTCTGTCTCCCTTCTTACTTTTTGTGACATCCTCGCCCAGAGAGGAGAGATTAGCACCACTCGTCCTCGGGATTTGGAAACCCAAAGACTGTGCCACAGACTGCTTAACTGTCCCTTGGATGATGGCACTAGCCTCCATTCTCCGTGCCATATCCACTATAGCATGGAAGCTCTCCCTTTCTGCTGATTGAACCAACGAGGAATACCTGGAGTGAAGCTTCATAACATATCTCCTAGACTTCTTCAGGTCTGTGTCAAGACCTTGTCCCGCAAGCGGCAACAACTCCAGGAACCTGTCTGTAAACTCATCTACACTCATCTCTTCCGTCTGCCTTAGCTGATCAAACTCAATCATCTTCAGTTCTCTGGAACTACCTGGAAAAGCCCATCCAGCAAACTCATTTGCAAACTGTTCCCAGGATAAGCTTTCCAACCTTGGGTCCACATAGTTTTTGAACCATTCCCTTGCCTTCTTGCATTTCAATGTGAACCCTGCCATCTGAATGGCTCTACTGTCACTTGCTCCCAACTCATCAGTTATCATCTTTACCGTTCCGAGGTACTCAAAAGGGTCATCACCTGAGTCAAACTTAGGGGCATCCAACTTTAGATAATCCGTCATCTTTACCTTACCCCCAACTGATGAGCTAGGTTTGGGTGTTTGGGCATCAGGGACAAACGGCTCTGCTGGTGGAGGAGGTGGTGCAGCATTCCCTGGGTTAGGGTTTGCTGGACCTGGATAAAAGGGTGAGGGTGGGAACATGGGGTACTGTGGGTATGGTGGGTAAAAGGGAGGGTAGGGCATAAAGGTGGGGTATGGGTTATAGCTAGAGAAATCCGACGTGTTTTCCATCGGATACCCTGGCCCCTGAGGATAGGGTGTATACCGTGATGGAACAAAGCCCGAGGCCTGAGTGCCTCCTTGGGACTCTCCCATATCCTCTTCTGACATACTCATGCCCAAACTACTATCTCTTCTCTGGTTATCCTCCTCTGTTCCCATCGCATCCGCTGACATACCCCCATGAACTTATCTCCTCCGACTTGCATCAAAAGACCTTCTAGGGTCCCTTGATGTACCTTCTCTGCCTGTTCTACAAGATCTTGCCCTCTGCAGAGCAGGGGGATGGGCATCCATGCCCTCATTCTCTGGCGGAGCTCCAGTCAATCTAGCAGATCGATGAGTTCCTCTCATCTTGACTTCTGAAAGCATAACATATCACATAAACATTAGCATCATACGGTTCATGTGGAAACACATGAACCTACCTCACATACATTTCATACATAGCATAACATCAATGCACATGCATATCATCATAGCATTTCACATCATCATACAAGACAGGACTCCACATCCTATCCTAGTGGACATGATCTCTCCTATTGTGCTTGCCCTTCTATAACCTCTATGAGCCCGACACACTATAGGTCCGACCATGTGAACCTAGGGCTCTGATACCATTCTGTAACGACCCGAAAATCGGACCGCTACCGGCGCTAGGATCCAGATCGACTTAAGGCCGCCGGGACCCATAGCAAGCCTAACATACATCCTGTACATCTGATATAATCCCATACATGATCAAACATAAACATAAACTTTAAAACATAAAGCTGTAAACTTTTTCTTTCTTTCATACACCAAGCTTAACCTGTGCATGCACAACTCATAAATCATAGACCCCGACATTAGAGTTCTCATCATCTACTCTCGTGGGGCAACATACATTAAGCTTGGTTTTCCTGTCTCATAATAAAACATACATAAGGACCATGTACAAAGGGATTAACCACACTTCTAGGGCAAAGCACAACTCTATCTATTACATTACATTAGAACATATTACATTTCGTTACATATCTTTACAAAACATCATGTCCGCTACTAATCTATTACATAAACGTGACCATAGACATAACCTTCTGATCTCCTGACTATCTCTGACCCTGCAAACCTGGGGTTAGGGGAGAGGGGTGAGCTATAAAGCCCAGTGAGCAGAACTATAGAGAAAAACAGTTTATTATATCTTATGCTTTCATGACATGCATCACATCACAAACAATACACATCAAGGATGAATTCGTCACCATTAGCCCTCTACCTATAAATCTCATCTCATAACAAGTCCAATAATGCTCTATGCCAGGGACGATACGGCCACGCCTGGACTTCACATAACTCTATGCCAGGGGTGATACGGCCACCCTGGTCTTTCATACTCTATGCCAGAGGCGATACGGCCACACCTGGTCTTTTCATGCTTTATGCCAGGGGCGATACGGCCACACCTGGTCTTATCATCTCATATCATGCCATACATGTCCTATCATGTCATATCATATCATATCATATCACATCATACTGAGGGCTAATGGATCATCCAAGATTCATCCACATCATCATTACCGTATTATGCAATGCAGCATATTCGTGAACTCTAATGCAAACAACCTATTACATAACATGGTATGCATGATGTATGAACATGCTTTAAACATTCAATTTCTTTAATATTAAAAGAGTTATGTTCTACTCACCTTGACTAGCTCTGGACCGACTCTGAAGTAGCTAACACTGCTAAACACCTTGGTTCCTCGGGTCCGATCCTACATAGGTAGACTCCAGTGAGGTGCCAAACATACTCTAAACAATACATAAACAACTCCCCAAAAACCCCCTAAAACATCGTCAAAAACATCATAGAAAACACCCACGAAAGGGCTGGACAGGGCACTTTCGGCGGCACTTTCGGCGGCCGAAGGTCCCTTCCAGAGACGAAAGTCATGCAGGTTCGGGGCACTTTCGGCGGCCGAACCCTCTCTCCAGAGACGAAAGTCAGGCACTTTCGGCGGCCGAACATTACCTTCGGCGGCCGAAAGTCTGCTCCAGCTCCGAAACACAACTTTCGAGGGCAAGGTTAGGCGGCCAAACCATGCATCCATAGGCAGGTTCGGCGGCCGAAACCACCTTCGGCGGCCGAACCTGAGTTCTTCCAGAACTCAGCCCTTGTGCATACAAGCCTCCCAACCTCTCAAAACAAGCCTCCAACCTCTTAAAACATGCCTAAACTTCTCAAAACCAAGCATAAACCCTAGTCATGCATAAAGGAGCTTAACAACTAGATTAAACTCCAAAAACAACATCAAAAGCATACATAGGTAGCTTATGACCCACATAGGCCAAAACCACCAAAACATCCCATAATCTCACTTGCTCTTTCCCAATCATGCATACACTCTCCCACATGCATAAACTAGCTCAACCACATCAAATAAACATACATTGGGCATAAAACCCACATAAACCCTATCATGCATATCTACCCATACTCAAGCATTAAAACTCCTTAAAACTTCATTAAAACATAAAGGAAAGCATAGATCTACACTTACCTCTTGAAGATCGAGGGTTGGTGTGATCTCTAACTTGGAGATGGGAGAAAATAAACCTCTTGGGTCTCCAAGCTCCAAACTTGATCTTTGAACTCAAAACTCTTCAAAACAACCATGTAACTTATAAAAACGTGAAGGATTGAAGAAAAAGCATGAAAATGACTAGAGGAGGACATGAACACACCTGAGCTCGAGAATGGGGAGAAAACTCGCCCATTTTCGGTCTGAGGGCCTTTTATAGGTGGCCTGGTCGACGACCTTCGGCAGCCTAACGTGCCCCCTAAACTCATGCATGTTCGGCGGCCGAACTTGAGGTTCGGCAGCCGAACCTGGTTTCTGTCCTCACACTTTCGGAAGCCTAAAGCACTCCCGAAACAGCCCCATGTTCGGCGGCCGAACTTGATTTTCGGCGGCTGAACCTGACAAATGCCTCCTTAGCCTATTCTTTTCAAAACTCAAATTCTTTTCCATTTAAAACCATGAAATCATATGAAAACATTTTAGAAAATACATTTTTAACCCCCTAGAAGACTCTGGCATCTCTAGAATTCCAGATTTCAACGGAGATTCCGCCGAAAAGTCGGGATTCCAATGCCGAGATCTAGCCGGGTATTACAGGTACTTTGGTCTTTTCTTATAGGGCCATTAATAAGTGTTTTGTTTAAAATATTATCAATGGGCTCATTTGAATTTCGATATAAATTTCTAGGCCCACTTAATGTGCCTTAAGGTCTGATATAATTAGTTAATTAAAAAGTTTAATTAATTAGTTAAAAGAGAGGGAGAGTCCTAATAGGATTAGGGCTTGTTTTAAGAAAAATTATTTTAAATTAAATGTCAATATCTAAGTGGATTTGAATTCAAATTAAATAAAAAAATTTCTCTCCAGGTTTTCTACTTCCTTGGCTGAATTAGAGTTGCTAAAATAGGGGAAAAAACCCTAATAGGACTCTCAAGATGCGGCCACATATAAGTGAGAAAAGGAGAGAGAAATAGAAGGTCTTCCACCTCTTCTTTTTGGCCGAACCTCTTAGAGAAAAAGAAGATATTTTTCTCCTACTTGCTCTTAAATTTTTTGGCACTAAACACTTCAGGGATTGAAAGAGATCAGATCTCCAATTCTCTACCTAAGCCGAATTCACAAAATCGAAAGGAAGAGGCAAGCATTCAAGGTGCTAGCACACTTCCTTTGGCTAAAAATTTCAGTGTGTGAAATCGTAGAGGCGAGTCACTATTGGGCAGTCCCTTACTCATGTTTTGCTACTAGAAAAGAAATCAAAAAGGTGATTTTGATTTGTTTTATTTTGGTCTAGTCTTGCAAACAATTCAACAAAGGTAACTCTTGCACCTTTAATGCCATTGTTGCATGCATCGACTCTTATTTATTCTTATGGCTTAAAATTATTTTGTTTTTCCACTGCACCAATATGATATTATGCTCATAAGATTCCAATAGTGGTATCAGAGCCTGTGATACAAGCAAGAAAATAATAGGATGCTTCAAAGATTTAAAATGAGAAACCTCAAATCATGACAAATCAAGTTACCATCGCTTAATTCAAAGCTTAAGAGATGAGAACTATATTTGGGAAGCATGGGAGAATAAGGAAACAAGTCACACTCTCTTCAATACATGTGGACGCACAACACAATTTCAGATCGCGTAATGTATGCATGGCCAAATTGCATTTAGGTCAGTTTTATTATTTAGGTATTTTAGTATTTTGTTAGATTTGTTTTAAAATAATTTGGCTTATATTAGAAGGCAAATTTGTGCAGCCTGTAACAGCCCGGCCCTTTTCGCACGGCACTGTTACCACTCACGGCCCAGGGCTATCCCTCGCCTGGCCTCTTGCCACCTCGGGCTTTCCACTGGCGTCGTGAGCAGCTCTTAACATCCCTTCACCCTCACGGGTTCCAGGCAGGATTTGTCCCCTTGGGTTCTCGTCAAACGCATCCTTCCCCAAGTGGATTTGGCCCAAATTTCCCTTAGGAAATTAGGTCGCCTCCCCCACTGCTCGAACCCTTGACCTCCCACTTTAAGGGAATAGTCTGGTGAGGCGAGAACCCAAGGGGACAAATCCTGCCTGGAACCCGTGAGGGTGAAGGGATGTTAAGAGCTGCTCACGACGCCAGTGGAAAGCCCGAGGTGGCAAGAGGCCAGGCGAGGGATAGCCCTGGGCCGTGAGTGGTAACAGTGCCGTGCGAAAAGGGCCGGGCTGTTACATAAAAAGGCGCCTTTTTATGTAACAGCCCGGACGTGATCCCCGGCACTGTTACCACTCACGGCCCAGGGCTATCCCTCGCCTGGCCTCTTGCCACCTCGGGCTTTCCACTGGCGTCGTGAGCAGCTCTTAACATCCCTTCACCCTCACGGGATCCGGGCAGGATTTGTCCCTCGGGGGAGCCATTACGGCCCGCCCTAGCCCGAGTGGATTTGGCCCAATTCCTTCCTCTGGGAATTAGGTCGCCTCCCCCACTGCTCGAACCCTTGACCTCCCACTTTAAGGGAATAGTCTGGTGAGAGTGAGTACCAATTGTTAGAGGGGTTTTTGGGGGTATGTTTATGATTTGTTTAGAGTGTGTTTGGCACCTCATTCGAGTCCACCTGTGTAGGACCGGACCCGAGGGACCGAGGAGGCCAGTAGTGCTAGCTGTTGCCGAGTCAGTCAGCGTCGGCCAGGAGGTGAGTAGAACTAAACTTAATCTTTTATGCATAAAATCTAATGCCTAAAGCATGTTCATGCATCATGATTATATGTAGTAGGTTGATTGCACTAGTTTCACGAATATGACGCATTGCATTACTTGATGTTGATGGAGAAAGGGTGGACCGAGGCGACTTCAATAGCCCATATCTGTCACGCGTCTTGTCTTAGTCCTTTGAGAGCCGGACAAGTACATGTAGGAAAGTCCATGTGAGCTCTCTGTGGACCAGACACCATGTCATGTATGTTATAGGCCTTTGTGAGTTCCTATGGGGGAGCCGGGCACCGACAGAGGGATTTTTGATGTCATGTCCATCCTCTGAGAGGAAAGATGCATGCAAAAAGACAGACTCTCAGAAACCAGGGTCCGTGGGGAGTAAATATTGCATGAGCCCCGAGACGGACAAGATGATGTGATTTCTCTGTGTTATGATGCATTTCATGAAAGCATGTAATTAATAAACTGTTTTCTCTGTTTCTACTCACTGGGCTTTTTAGCTCATCCCTTTCCCCTAAATCCCAGTCTTGCAGGCTTGAGAGAGTTCAGAGGCAGCAGGGTAAAGCCAAGTCGTATGTATATGTAATAGTTTATGTTGCAGTCTAGTAGTTCTAGAAGTGGACATGTAATATAAGTTGATGTACTGTAATTTGAGATAATGTATGTAACTGATAGTAGAGTTTATGTTTATGGATTAGAGTGTGCTTGGCCCTATAGACTGGTTAATCCCTGTTGATGCATGGTTATGTAATGTTTTTATGTTGAGTTGAGAACCAGGCTTGTTGTATGTAATGTTGACCCAGCTAGAGCATTTGATGAGGGCTCTAGTATGGGAAAGTTTATGTTCACAGTTATGTTGTAGCATACGGATCAAGCTTGGTGTATGTTCAGTTTTACAGGTTTTAAGTTAAAGTTTTTGATCATGTGTGGGATTTGACCAGGAGATAGTATGTATGTTTGGCTTGCTACGGGTCCCGGCGGCCTTAAGCCGATCTGGATCCTAGCGCCGAACAGTTTGGAGCCGTTACGGTAGGGTATCAGTTTCCGGGCTGTTACAGTTGGTATCAGAGCTTTGGGCCTCGAGAGTACGGTGTACTGCACATCGGAAAGAGGTTAGCTTAGAGGTCATAGAAGGGCGAGCACATTAAGAAAGATTAAGAGTAAAATCATGTCCACTAGGATAGGATGTCGAGTCCTGTCTTGCTATAATAATGTGATATGCCATGATTTCATGCATGTGCATAAATGCTATGATATATGACATGAGATGTATGCTATGTATGTATGATGTAGGTTCATGTGTTTCCACATGAACCATTTGATGCTGATGATTGTTTGCATGCTGGTGTGTGTGTTTCAGAGGAGTCAGGATGTGGGGTACTCGTCGATCTGTGGAATCGACAGGAGTTCCGTCAGAGAGGGAAGGTATGGACACCTTTCCCCCTACCCTGCCGAGAGCGCAGTCGTGGGGAGTCAGTAGATGGAGGACATCAAGGGACCCTAGGAGGTCTTTTGACGCAAGCAGAGAAGGTATGGATCTAAGGAGGATGTCAGCTAGTATGAGAGAGCCTAAGATGGATGTTCAGAGGAGAGATATGAGTTTGGATGTAGCTATGTTTGCAGAAGGCATGGGAGATTCTCAGGAGGATGCTCAGACCCAGGATTCCAGGATCTCGGGTTCAGGAGGGATTGATCCCTCCACTCTGAGTACAGCTGCCACGAGAGGTAAGAAATGGAAGAGAGGGCTCAGGAAGTCGCAGAAGAAGTTTTGGCAGAATTTGAAGGCTAGTTTGGGTTTTGGTGGCTCAAGCTCTGGCTCAGGCAGTTCAAGATGCATGAGGTGTGGAAGGCCACACAAAGGAGTCTGTCGGGTGGGGACTACAGCTTGTTTTAGGTGCGGACAGGAGGGGCACATAGCACGTGAGTGTCCCACTGCGCCTAGGTTGGCTCCGTCCCAGCCAGCAGCTCCAGGAAGAACAGCTCAGCCAGTAGCTCCAGCCGTGTTTCAGGTTAGTGGTCGAGGCAGAGGAAGAGGGTCAGCCCCTCATTCCTCAGGTTTCCATGGAGAAGGTCCATCAGCTTCAGCTCGGATCTTCACCCAAGCTCAGCAGGAGGCAGACACATCGAACACGGTGGTGTCAGGTACGCTCACTTTGATGTTCTGATGTGCATGCTTTTGTGAACCTTGGTGTTTCTCTTTCCTTAGTTACTCTAAAGAGTCGTCGAGGGGTTGGGTTGATAACATCTAGGCTAGAGTGTTCTCTCAGGGTCAGTGGACTCAAGTGTGATCCATCTGAGGCAGAGTCAGTCTGCCGGTTCAGTTCAGGTGTCAACTGAGGGTAGAATCCATCCACCCGATTTTGAGGTCTTGAACTTGACTGTTCAGACGTCACTCTCGGAATGGAGTGGGTTTCTACTTGTGGTGCTACCTTGGTCCGTAGAGACTAGGTGGCCAGGTTCAGAGGACAGGATGGGTCAGAGGTAGTCTTTTGAGGGGACAGTGTAGGTTGCCTAGAAGTTTGATGTCAGCCTATCAGGCTCGTAGGGTGCGTAGGAGGGGTTGTCAGAGGGTTCTAGTTCTTGCTGGAGAGTTAGTAGTTGGGTCGGGAACCAGCCTCAGTGATAGTAGTAGTTAGAGAATTCTTAGATGTCTTCCCAGGCGAGTTGTCAGGTTTACCATCTGTCAGGGAGTTAAAGTTTGGTATAGGAGTGGTGTCTGGACGCAGAACCATTTCTACCCTTCCCTACGGGATGGCGCCTGCATAGAGAGAGGTAGCAGTAGAGTAGAGGCGAGACTTGGTAGACAAGGGGTTTTTGTCCGACCTAGTACCTCACTCTGGATTACTCCAGTATGGTTGTGGGAAACGAAGGATGAATTCTTGAGGCTTTGTAACGACTGTCAGTGGTTAAACAAGGTCACTACCAAGGGCAGGTATTCCCATGTAGGATGGATGATCTATTGGGACAGCTAGTAGGAGCTGTTTGTCTTCCCAGATAGATCGGAAATTCGGGTACTACCTGTGAGAGTTAGAGTTAGTTTTGGGTTAGCAGTGAGAAGAAGCCAGTTGGTAAAGGTGAAGAGATGAGAAGAGAAGAGTAAGAGCAGAGAAGGAGGAAGATAGAGAAGGATCAGAGTAGCGCAGCAGAAGCTCGTGGAGTTTAGGAGCCTGGGAGTTCTTACTCCAGCGTTTGGTGTCTCTCTTTGGAGAGAAGCGTTAGGATTCGCTTGCTTGCTTGCATGCTTGTGTTTGTTGTTTTAACATTCGGGGACGAATGTTTTTGTAAGGGGGGTAGAATGTAATACCCGGCTAGAATCCGGCATCGGAATTCCTGCCCTCCGGCGGAATCTAGGGTGTTGGATCTCTCTAGAAGGGTAAAATGTATTTTCTAAATGTTTTTATAATGATTTCAATGGTTTTAATTGAAAAAGAATTGAGTTTTGAAGAGAAAAGACCAAGGAGGAGTTTGCCAGGTTCGGCCGCCGAAAGTGAAGTTCGGCCGCCGAACATGGAAAGGCTTCGGGAGCGCCTTTGGCCTCCGAAAGTCTTGTTTGAACGAGCCAAGGTTCGGCCGCCGAAAGTCAAGTTCGGCCGCCGAACTTGCATGAGTTTAGGGGGCACGTTAGGCTGCCGAAGGTCTTCGACCAGGCTACCTATAAAGGGCCCTCAGATCAGAAATGGGAGAGTTTTCTCCCCATTCTCGAGCTCAGGTGAGTTCTTGTGCTCTTTTGGTCGTTTTCGTGTTTTCTCTACCCATCTCTCAAGTTTTTCATGATTTCTACCCTTGTGTTTGAAGATTTAAAGCTTAAAAGGAGTTTTGGGAGCTTGGAGCTTTTGGAGCTTGGATTCTCCACACCTCCGAGTTAGGGATCACACCACCCTCGATCTTCAAGAGGTAAGTGTAGATCTTTGCTTCCCTAGTGTTTTTATAAAGTTTTATGAAGGTTTTAATAGTAGAGTATGGGTAGATATGCATGTTAGGATTTATGTGATGTTTGTGTTGAGGAGTTTATGTTAGTTTATGCTCCTTTATGCTTGTGGGAGTGAGTATGCATGTTTGGGAGAGAGTATGTAAGGATTTGGGGTGTTTTGAGTTTGGTTTTTGGCTTGGCAGAATCGGACCTGTCGTCCAGAGGGGACCAGGTTCGGCCGCCGAAAGGAGTTTCGGCCGCCGAACCTGCATGGGAGGCAGTCTTTAGGCTGCCGAACGTGCCCCCGAAGGAGGGACTTTCGTTTCTGTCCAGGGGTTTCGGCCGCCGAACCTGCCGCCGAACTTACCCGAGTTTCGTCTCTGGAAGGGACTTTCGGCCGCCGAAGGTGCCGCCGAAAGTGCCCTGTCCAGCCGTTTCTTGGGTGTTTCCTATGCATGTTTTAGTGATGTTTAGAGGTGTTTTTGGGGGTATGTTTATGAGTTGTTTAGAGTGTGTTTGGCACCTCATTCGAGTCCACCTGTGTAGGACCGGACCCGAGGGACCGAGGAGGCCAGTAGTGCTAGCTGTTGCCGAGTCAGTCAGGGAACAATTGGTACTCACTCTCACCAGACTATTCCCTTAAAGTGGGAGGTCAAGGGTTCGAGCAATGGGGGAGGCGACCTAATTCCCAGAGGAAGGAATTGGGCCAAATCCACTCGGGCTAGGGCGGGCCGTAATGGCTCCCCCGAGGGACAAATCCTGCCTGGAACCCGTGAGGGTGAAGGGATGTTAAGAGCTGCTCACGACGCCAGTGGAAAGCCCGAGGTGGCGAGAGGGCCAGGCGAGGGATAGCCCTGGGCCGTGAGTGGTAACAGTGCCGTGCGAAAAGGGCCGGGCTGTTACACAGCCCATTTAGGAAGGAGATTTCTCCAAGATAATTTAGGAAAATGATTTTTAATGTAATCCAGGTTTGACTATTTGACTAGATACCCTTCCTATATCGTAATTACACCTTCCCACAATAAAATTAGTGTTTGAAGCCTATAAAAATACCCTTAAGGTGGCAGCCACAAGGAGCCAATGAATAAAGATGATGTTATGAACAATATTTTGGTTCTTCTCCATTTTTGAGCAACTTATCAAGGTTTAACCCTGTGGCGTTCTAATATGGATCTCCTCTATGCTTAGTTAACTTATCAAGAATTTCTTGTGGCATTTTTGAAGCTGGAATCGCTTGATTATCTATATTTCTAATAACATTTGTTGGTTAGGGGTGTAGTAGAGCAACCTTCGCTTCGTTATCTGTGTTTCTAGTCACATTGATTGGTTAGGGGTGTGGTAGAGCAACCTTCGCTTGATTATCTATATTTTTAATCACATTGGTTGGTTAGGGGTGTAGTAGAGCAACATTCGCTTGACTATCCATGTTTCTAATCACATCGGTTGGTTAGGGATATAGTAGAGCAACCTTCTGGAGAATATCTTTGTCTTGTTCTTTATCAAGTTGTGTGACGGAGTTTTTAATCACATGTTGGTCCTGGGTTCCGCATCAGTTGGTATCAAAGCACGGTGATAGATAAATTCCTATTTATCTATATTTATTTATTTCGTAAGTTTTTTTTTATTTTTTTACTCTATCTTATTTTTTTATTTCAGTTTATCTTATAGTTTCTCTCAAAAAAATAAAAAAAAAATAAAAAAATTTCAGTTATATTTATATAAAAAAAAAAAAGAATTTTTTTTTATTTTAGTAGTGTGAGTTTTTTTTTTTAGAAAAGTGAGATAAAAAAAAGGTGAAAAAAATCATTTCAGTTGTTTGATTTAAAAAAAAAGAGGAGAGATGTCAATGTTTAGTGTTTTATTCGCAAAATATCATATTGAATTTAAAGAGGATTCCATATCCTTCTATTCTTTTCTTGTCATTATGGTTGATGATTCGATGATGAATCTTTTTGAAGAAGAAGAGAATAATACGAGCAAGAAAATAATACAATGTTTCAAAGATTTAAAATGGGAAATTCCAAATTATGATAAATTAAGTTACCATCGCTTAATTCAAAGCTTACAAGATGAGAACTATATTTGGAAAGTATGGGAGAATAAGAAAATAAGTCACACTCTCTTCAACACATGTGGACGCACAACACAATTTCACATCGCGTAATGCATGTATGGCCAAATTGCATTTATACCAGTTTTGTTATTTTAGTATTTTAGTATTTTGTGGGATTTATTTTAAATTAATTTGGCCTATATTAGAAGCCAAATTTGTGCAGCCCATTTAGGAAGGAGATTTCTCCGAAATAATTTAGGAAAATGATCTTTAATGTAATTCAGGTTTGACTATTTGACTAGATACCCTTCCTATATTGTAATTACACCTTCTTACAATAGGATTAGGGTTTTGAAGGCTATAAAAACACCCTTAAGGTGACAGTCACAATTAGCCAATGAATAAAGATGATATTATGAACAATATTTTGATTCTTCTCTATTTTTTAGCAACTTATCAAGGTTTAACTTTGTGGCGTTCTAATATGGATCTCCTCCATACTTAGTTAACTTATCAAGAATTTCTTATGGCATTTTTGAAACTGGAATTGCTTAATTATCTATGTTTCTAATCGCATTTGTTAATTAGGGGTGTAGTAGAGCAACCTTCGCTCCTTTATTTATGTTTCTAATCACATTGGTTGGTTAGGGGCGTGGTAGAGTAGCCTTCGCTTGATTATTTATGTTTCTAATCACTTTGGTTGGTTAGGGGTATGGTAGAGCAACCTTCACTTGATTATCCGTATTTCTAATCACATTGGTTTATTAGGAGTGTAGCAGAGCAACCTTCTCGAGGATATTTTTGTCTTATTCTTTATCAAGTTGTGTGATGGGGTTTTTGATCACATGTTGGTCCTGGATTCTGCATCAGCCTGTTTGCATGATTAATAATGGTATTAAAATGGTTTACGTGCTTAAACACTCACCTAGACATGTAGACAACAAAGCTAATTTTCTACATTATATGTTTTCACTTATATGAGTTAGTTAAACACTCTAAATAATTAATATGATTAATAGGAAGTGTTTTATAACTTATTTGGATGTTTATTTATCAAAAAAAAAATTTGGACAGAATTATTATATTTTCAGAACTGCCCCTAAAATGAAGAACATAATCAACTAAGAGAGGTTTTTCATAATCGGCTAAGATTTTTTTTTCTAATATGATTAGTAAGGTTTAAATCCTCTTAGGGTATTAAAAAATCATTTAGATCATATCTGAAATGAGTGTTTTAATTAAGTGATAAACATGATTTTTAGTGATTAATAGTTAATCTTAACATTTTTAATGAAACATCTTTATAATATACACTTTTGCACGTTGTATATGTATGCCGATTGTTTTATTTATTTTGCCATGATTGAATTTTATCAATTTTGTTCTTTTAATGGTGAATGTTATTTCATACACTTACATGTTTAAATTGTTTATTTCATGTTTTTTGTATATGCAAATTATATGTTTATGCTTTAAATGTTAAACCACTAAACATGTAAATCGGACTAAATCGAAAATTGAGTTTTTTTATTAATTACACTAATTAAAGTTGCTTCGTGTTTCAAGGTTTTAAGAATGACTCATAAGATGAGTTGGTTAATGGTTCGCCTAATGGGCTTAGGCCCAAACCCTTCATTAGGATAATTCTAAAAGTCTAAACACACAATTTCCTTAATGGGCTTACACTAAAAATAAATAAATAAAATCGAAAATGCCATGATTATTATTATTATGTATGATATGTGTTTTGTGAATGTCATTGCATGGTGCACTCATGGGCTTTATTTTGGGTTTGTAAATTAAATATGGCATGCCTGTCGTTTATTAATTTTGTAATGTACGTTAAATTTTATAGTATAGAATTTGAAGACGGAGCCCAAGTTGGGGAACTAACTTGTCTTGGCCCAATAGCTGTGAGCTAATTCATTTTGGCCCAACTCGAAGAAGAAGACTATTTTATAATAGGTCTTAGTTCTCAGTTATAGGTCCATTGGTCCATGAATGACACGTTTACTTTTACGTTTTATACTTATGCATGTGTGAATGTATAAATATTCATTTTGCCATGTAAGCCCATATAAGCCGTTTTCCAAACAATCCCTAAAAATTAAGTCAATACAAATTGCCTTCCTAAATCAAAACTTGTCAAGGCATCGATCATCGAAGCGCGGGCTAGCCAAAGCTAGGTGCATTAGATTATCTTTGTAAGGCAAGTGTTAGGGCAATTTGTTACGCTTAACACTCAATTATAGGTTTAGCCTTAACATGGGTAATTAGATTTGCTCTTGGCCCTAGGCAATCTAAAATGGGTATGTGCTTGATATATGATGTCAACCCATTAAAACCAAGAATCATATAGGATATGATTAGAAAGAGTTCTTACCTAAATAGCCTAGTCTTAGGTGTACAAACTCAGTTTGACTAAGACAAAGCAAAATACGGATCTTGGTCCACAATTTAATCACTAGCAAACGAATTATTTATCGGATATTAATTCGAATTGTGGGATTATAATTTAAGACCTTGTATAATCTTATTTCAATTAACTTTGTAGATTGAATAATGACTACCAACAATAATCAAATATTTTCACTGCGATCTATCTTTGAGAAGGACAAACTGAATGAAACTAATTTCATTAGCTAGTCTCGCAATTTGAGAATTGTTCTCAAACAAGAGAAGAAGTTAGATGTATTGGATCACCCATTACACGTTGAACCTGCAAGAAATGCCACAGCTGCTCAAAGGGAGGCTTTTGAGAAAAAGAAAAGTGACTCCAATGATGTGACCCGCCTCATGTTGGCAACTATGACTCTTGATTTGCAAAAGCAATTCATGGATCAAGAGGCCTTCGCGATAATGGTACATCTTAAGGAAATGTTCCAAGAGCAAGCCCGTCACGAAAGGTTCGTGTCTACTAAGGCATTGACATCCTGCAAAATGGCACCAGAGACTCCTGTTAGTTCCCACGTACACAAGATAAAAGGGTATCTTGATACTCTTGAGAAGGTTGATGTACGCGTCAATAGAGAGCTTACAACTGAACTAATTTTGGGGTCACTTATGGATAGTTATGATTCATTTATCATGAACTATAATATGCACAGAATGGATAAATCAGTCACCGAATTGCATGGGATGCTCAAGAGTGCTGAAGAGAACATCCATAAAACTAATCATGTGCTCATGGTTCAAAAGGGCATTAACAAGAAGGGGAAAGGCAATATAAAGGTCCCACCTAATGTAATACCCGGCTAAATCTCCGGCGTCGGAATTCCAACCTTCCAACGGAATTCCCGTTGGGATCCAGAATTTCCAAAGCTGGAATCTCCTTAGAAGGGTAAAATAAGGTTTTTATAAAATGAATTTGAAAATTTTAAGGTTTTGAGTTAAAAAGAAGAAAGAAAAGAGTTTTGAAGGAAAACCCCAGGTTCGGCCGCCGAAGGTGGTGCCGCCGCGGGACCTTCCCTTTCGGCCCCCTGAAGGTGGTTTATCCAGCCACCTATAAGAGGCCTTCAGCCCGAAAATGTGAGAGCTTTCTCTCCATTTTCGGGCAGAGGTGAGTCATTGCCCTTCCTTTGATGCTCCTGTTGTTTTTCCTTTAAATCTTTCAGAAAATTCATGAGTTTTCTCTTATTTTTAAAGATTTGAGCTTGAATCCAAGTTTTTAAACCTTGGAGACCTCCGAAGATCGTTTTACCTCATCTCCAAGTTGGGGTTGCCGTCACCCATAGATCTCTAAGAGGTAAGTTTAGATATTTGTCTTTCCTATGTTTTAATCAAGTTTTAAGAAAGGGTTAAGGATTAATAATGCATGAAATGGTTAGATCTAAAATTTTAGGGTTTGAGTTGGGTTATTAATGAATGTTTATTCTTGTGTTGTTTTTGTTGTTGCTTGTTGGGGATTAGGCTAGTTTTTATATCCCATATGCATGATTGAGTGAGTATGTATGTTTTTGAGTTGTTGGGTGTGAGAATCGGAGAGTTGGGTGGTTGTGTACATAGGAAGAATCGGGTTCTGCCTTGCTGGAGAACCCAGGTTCAGCCGCCAAACCTGCCCTTGAAGGTTGCTGACTTTCGGATCTATGAAGGGTTTAGGCTGCCGAACCTGCCCCCGAAAGTCCCTGACTTTCGAATCTGTGAGGGACCTTCGGCCGCCGAACTTGCCACCGAAAGTCCCCTGCCCAGTCTTCCTCTGATTGTTTTGTGTACATGTTTTGGTATATTTTAGGGGGTTTTTGGGGAGTTGTTTAGAGTCATGTAATAGTTATGTTTGGTCCCTCATTTGAGTCCATCTGTATAGGATCGGACCTGGGAGACTGTAGAGGCCTGCAGTGAGATAACTTCATCAGTTTTAAGCGAGCGTCAGCCAAAGATGAGTAGAACTTAACTAATCTATTGTTTTTAAAGTAACCAAACTTTTTAAGCATGTTCATGCATCACGAATGCCATGTTTATATATTAGGATGTTTGCATTAGAATTCACGAATATGATGCATTGCATAATTTACTGTTGATGCGGATGGATATTGGATGAACCACTAGCCCTCGAGTATGATATGATATGATATGATACGGGAGTCCAGGTGAGGCCCATTCTACGCCCCTGGCATTATGTATATGTTATGTTATGTTTAAGAGGAAGTCCTGAGGAGCTCAGTTAAGGGCCGAGCACTATTGGAATATGTAGAGTGTTACTGGTGACAAGTCCATCTTGATTTGTATTGTTTGTGTTGTGATGCATTTCATACGAGCATATGTTTATTAAACTGTTTTTATATTCTGCTCACTAGGCTCTTGTAGCTTATCCCTCTCCCCTAACCCCAGGTTTGCAGGGTCAAAGATAGCTCGGGGAAGTCGTCTTAGTCGCTGGTATAGTCTAATGTAATAGTATAGTGTGGACATGTAAATTTTGATGGATTAGAATTGTGCTTTGCCCTAGTTTCTATCTTTGTAATCCCTATTAACATGATCCTTATGTAAAAGTTTTAATTATGAGTTATGTTAGAACCAAGCTTGAGGCATATGATGTTTACCATACTAAAGCATTTGATGAGGGCTTTAGTATGGGTTTTATGTTTTCAGTTTTGATACATGCACAGGTCGAGCCATGGTTCATGGAATGTTTATGTTTATGTTGTCTTGTGTGATCATGTATGGGATTTTATCAGGTACAAAGGATGTATAGTAGGCTTGCTACGGGTTCCGGCGACCTTAAGTCAATCTGAACCCTAGCGTCGGTAGCGGTCCGGTTTCGAGGTCGTTACAAAGTGGTGTCAGAGCCCTAGGTTCATATGGTCGGACCTAGAGAGTGTTGGGCTCACAGATGTTATAGAAGGGCAGGCACATTAGGAAAAAATCATGTCCACTAGAATAGGATGTAGAGTCCTGTCTTGATGAAAGTATGATGATGTGTAATGCCATGATTATATGCATGTGCATTGATGATATGTTATGTATGTGATGTTGGTTCATGTATATCCATATGAACCATATGATGCTAATGTTATGTGATATATGTTGTTTTTCAGAAGACAGGATGCGAGGCTCACATCGATCTGCATGATTCACTGGAGTTCCACCTGAAAATGAGGGCATGGATGCCTTTCCTCCTACTGCTTCGTCAAGAGCACGGTCGAGTAGGACTAATAGAGGTGAAACGTCAAGGGACCCTAGAAGGTCTTTTGATGTAAACAGAAGAAGAACAGATCCGGGAAGGATGTTTGCGGATATTAGGAAAACAGTGGAGGATGATAAAACAATAGTCGGAAGTCTGGGTGTGCGTTTTTCAGGAGAGGTTGACTCGCGGTTGTCGAAGCCGGTCAAAAATAACCTCTACGGTTATCAACAATTTTACAACTGCAGATAGTGGTAAAGGATCGAATCCACAGAGAATTGAATACTTATCTATTTTTCCCAAACAAGATCAACTGAAAGCACAATTAGAGGTAAGTAACTGAAGGCAAATCAAAAGTAAAGTGCAATAAAGTAAAAAGGGGGGTTTTGAGAATGATTTGACTAACAACTATTGAAAGCAATTAAAACAGAAAGTAATTAAATAAAAGAGGAAATCAATATGAGAAAGGTCTAGTTGAAGATATGGATCCACCTTGGTTGTTTGGATTGATCATTGAAACTTATGTTCTCTTGATTGGTTCAATAGATTAGTTATGGAGATGGAAAACGCTTCTCACCACCATGTCTCTCCTTATGATTAAATCAATTAGGGAACGTCCTCTAATCAATTACTAATTAACAAATTGCCAAGGAACGTCCTTGGGCCTTAGGCATCAAAACAATTGTCAATTGCATAAAGAATTAGAGAGATCCAATCCTAGCTACTCAAACGCATGACATGTTGCTAAATCATACAATTCCTTAGTTTTTACACCAAGTATTCTTAGGTCAGAATATTTCCAGCAATTACGGACTAACAAATATCCCAACTAACAATCAATTAACTTTGCAATTAAGAATCAAGTGGCCAATTTAATCAAAACAATAAAGCAATCTTAGATTTAAGCACACAATTGCATGAATATTGAACAAACCAAAAGCAAACACTTTATGTTCAGATCTCACAACCCTTTAAACAACCTTAGTTTCAACTAATCCTCAACTAGAATTAAGGGTTTCAGTCACTCATGGCTGAACCAAAACAGAAAATAGAAGAGAAGTGAGGGAGGAGGTGAACCGGCGGTGGCAAAGGTGGAGGTGGAGCGGCGGCCGAACCTTGGAGAAGTTGGGAGATTGAATTCTTTTCTCTTCTTGTCTTCTTGAAGCCTTTAAATATGTCTTGAGAGGTTGCCTAGGGTTTCTTGGGTGTCCATGCATCTTTTTGAGGTTGCCCAAAGTGCCCTTGGTCTTATATGTGCCTTCTAGGAGCATGTGTGGAGTTGCAAGGACTTTTTGGTCTT
Organism: Manihot esculenta; assembly: GCF_001659605.2. Lineage (NCBI taxonomy): Eukaryota > Viridiplantae > Streptophyta > Magnoliopsida > Malpighiales > Euphorbiaceae > Manihot > Manihot esculenta. The sequence continues at coordinate 13,555,361 of NC_035177.2, forward strand.
TTAATTGCTGCCCAAGTGTGTCCAAGAAGTCTTCTTCACATTATTCTTGCCACCCATGCACTAAAGAGGAAGGTGGAGCCTCCTTTTGAATTTTGAATGTGCATGGCATGAAGTGGGAAACATGTGATCTTCAAGATTTGGCTTCTTGAATAAGGAAGAGGCAAGTTGGGAGGATTTTCGGCTGCCTAAACTTGTTTTCGGAAGCTGGACTTTCGGCTCTGGAGGAGACTTTCGGCTGCCGAAGGTGCCACCGAAGATGGGTGACTTTCGGCTCTAGACTAGCTTTTCGGCCGCCGAAGGTGCTTCCGAAGGTGGCTTTTCTAGATTTGGTACTTTTTGGCATTTTTGAGAGCATTTTCTATTGATTGTCTCTTTACACCTAATATTTGCAAAACATGATTAAAACCACAAAATTAGGTAGGAAAGGTGTAAATAAACATCAATAAGATCATGATAAAGTGGACTAAAATATGCTCTATCAAATACCCCTACACTTAGCCTTTTGCTTGTCCTCAAGCAAATAAACATAGTCAAATAAGCTTTCTTCGCTCTAGATCCTTATTTCCACTTAAACTCTTACTCTAGACACCTATTTTGAATCATTGTAGTGAAGAATATATGCATGAAGATTACTTACCTCCTTTCCTTGTTTCCCTTTGCTTACCATGGCTAGGATTTGTTTTCCTCAAGAGAGAGATCATACATGCACATTAGTTTGTTTAGATAAGACTTTTTATAGCTTTTGGATTGACTTGCCCTTACCTTGAAGTACTTTATTCAGGCTTTTGTACTTAGATGTTCCTTGAAAAAGTCATCAACCTTTTGACGTGAAGGTACATATTTGTGATACCCACCCCCAGTTACTCAGTTGGTCACCTTTCCAAGTGGCTACTAGCTTTGTTCTTAGTCTTTTGACCATTGGAACAGTTTTTGATTTTGTGCTTTTGAGGTCTTTGCCTTTGCTGAATTTTCTTTCTCTCAATGATTTGGGCAAATCAACACCAATTGCTAGAACAAGTCACATTAAGTTCATTCACACAACTTTCAATTTATTCTCTCTAATGAGTGTCATCAATATATTTTTCACCATGGCAAACTCAAAGATTCAATTCAAAAGGCAATTTTCAAACATGAATACAACTCACTACAATTGATTCAACATAAGTTTAAAGAGTCATCACATCAATGGGGTCATGGAAAGAAAAGTTCATCCAACATAGTTTGTAATACCTGGCTAGACTCCGGTATCGGAATTCCTACCGTCCGGTCGAATCTCGGATGTCGAAAACCTCTAGAAGGGTAAAAACATGTTTTTATAAAAGGTTTTCGTGTATTTTATGGTTTTAAGTAAGAAAGAAATTAAGTTTTGAATGAAAAAGACCATTGAGGGAAATCCAGGTTCGGCCGCTGAACATGCATGAGTTTTGGATTCGCCTTCGGCTTCCGAAGGTGGCCTGGCCAGCCACCTATAAAAGGCCCCATGGCCGAAAATGGGCGAGCTTTCTCCCCTATTTTCGGCCAACGGTGAGTCCATGCCCTCCCATGGTTGATTTTGATGATTTTCCTCAAATCCTTCAAGTTTTAACAAGTTTTAACTTGGTTTTGAAGATTTTTGAAGCTAAGAGCAAGTTTTAGAGCTTGGAGGTCCAAGGAGCTAGATCTCTCCCATCTCCAAGTCAGAATCGTCTCTCCTCTCGATCTTCAAGAGGTAAGCTTAGATCCTACCTTTCTTGTATGTTTTAAACAAGTTTTGAGGGGTTATGGGGTAGAAATGCATGTTTAGGTTAATGTTGAGTTTATGGATAATGTTTGATGTTTGAGTTGCTATTTGTGTTTGTGTTGGGGTTTAGGATAGTTTGAGACCCCTATATGCTTATTTGCTTGTGTATGGATGTTGTAGAATAGCTAAATGCATGTTTGAATGGTTTGGGAGGCAAAATGTGCATGAGGAGGCTGAGTTCTGCCCTTTGGAAGAACTCAGGTTCGGCAGCCGAAGGACTTTCGGCCGCCAAACCTGCTTGTGGAGGCAAGCTTTCGGCTGCCGAACCTTACCCCCGAAAGTTGGACTTTCGGCTCTGGAAGGGAGTTTCGGCCGCCGAAGGTGCCGCCGAACATGCACGAGTTTCGGCTCTGGAACCACTTTCGGCTGCCGAAGGTGCCGCCGAAAGTGGCTGAGTTTCGGCTCTGGAGGGACTTTCGGCCGCCGAACCTGCCTCCAAAAGTGCCCTGTTCAGCCTTCCTTTGCATGTTTTCTATGATTGTTTTAAGGTGTTTTAGGGGGGTTTTTGGGGAGTAGTTTAGAGTCATGTTCATGTATGTTTAGTCCCTCATTTGAGTCCACCTGTGTAGGTTCGGACCCGAGGAACCGAGGACCCCAGCAGTGAGATAGCTGCTTCAGTGTCTTGTCAGAGCTAGCTTGAGGTGAGTAGAATGACTCTTTATGTTTCAGAGCAAATAATGAAAGTTTTAGCATGATTCACGCATCATGAATGCCATGAGATATACTAGGTTGTTTGTATTAGAATTCACGAATATGTTGCATTGCATAATATGACGTTGATGTGGATGGGTGTTGAATGATCCATTAGCCCTCGTATGATGACATGATATGATATGATATGGTATGGTATGTATGACCAGTGAGGCCCATTCTACGCCCCTGGTACGATGTAAGAGAAAGACCAGTGAGGCCCATGCTACGCCCCTGGCATATTGGAATGCTATGTTACGTTATGTAAGAGAAAGACCAGTGAGGCCCATGCTACGCCCCTGGCACTATTGGAATGTGTAGAGGGCTATTGGTGATAAGTCCATCCTTGATGTGATTTGTTTGTGATGTGATGCATTTCATGAAAGGATGAATTTTAATGTAATATTTTTACTATTCTGCTCACTGGGCTCTAGTAGCTCACCCCATTCCCTTAATCCCCCAGGTTTGCAGGTACGGGATAGATCAGAAAGTCAACAAGAGTAAAGTCATGTTTTATGTAATAGCTAGCTATGGACATGAGAAAGACATTGTAATGTAAAGTATAGTAATGTAATGTAATGATGGTTATTGAGGTTTAGAGTTGTGCTTGACCCTAGTATGTTGGTTAATCCCTTTTGTACATGATCTGCAAAATGTTTTATTGATGTTTATGTAAACCAAGCTTAATGTATGATATGTTGCCCCATTGGAGCATTTGTTGAGGGCTCCAGTGTGGGGTTTTATGTTAATGAGTTTGTGCATGCACAGGTTAAGCTTGGTAAATGAAAGAAAAAGTTCAAAGTTTTTATGTATATGCTTGATCATGTATGAGATTTCACAGGTATACAGGATGTATGTTAGGCTTGCTACGGGTCTCGGCGGCCTTATGCCGATCTGGATCCTAGTGCCGGTAGCGGTCCGGTTTCCGGGTCGTTACATAGTTCATTAGTTTGAGTAGAGCAAAACAAAAAAGAAGAAGAAAGTTGTGGTTGTGTGTGTTTTATTGAAAGCATAAACTAAAAAATTCGACTATGGCTATTCAACTGAAAGAAACGCAAAACTGAAAGAAAAAAAAAATTTTGCAATCTGGAAGCATTGTGAATTCGCAGAAGAAGAAAGGAAGAAGAAGAAGAGAAGAGGAGAAGAAGAAGAAGAGGAGAAGAAGAGAGATATGCACCCCCACACTTAAATCATGCATTGTCCTCAATGTATAAGAAACATAAAAGAACAAAGGAAACTGAATACTCCCCTGGGGTGTGGTGCATGGCATGTGATTCCTATTCAGACCGAGACAGTGGAATTTCTTTCACTACTTGCACTGCAAATCCTTCATAATATGGTTTCAGTCGATGCCCATTTACTTTAAAGATTTTTCTAGTTTCTATGCTTTTGATGTCTACAGCTCCATGGGGGTAGGCATGTTCCACAATGAATGGCCCAATCCACCTAGATCGTAGTTTTTCTGGGAACAATTTCAAACGAGAATCAAAGAGTAGGACTTTTTCACCAACCTCAAATTGTTTTCTGGAAAGATGACTGTCATGGGAGGCTTTGGTTTTTATTTTGTAGTTCCAGGATGTAATACCCGGCTAGACTCCGGTATCGGAATTCCTACCGTCCGGTGGAATCTCGGATGTCGGAGACCTCTAGAAGGGTAAAATCATGTTTTCATGAAATGTTTTAATGTATTTGATGATTTTAAGTAAAGAGAAAATGAGTTTTTGAATGAAAATAACCTTGGAGGAAAACCCAGGTTCGGCCGCCGAACCTCAAGTTCGGCCGCCGAACATGCAGGCATTTCGGGTGTGCCTTAGGCCCCCGAAGGCATAAGTGAGGGAAGTCCAGGTTCGGCCGCCGAACATGGCATGCATGCGGAGGCACGTTCGGCCCCCGAACGTGGCCTGGCCAGCCACTATAAAAGGGTCCCTTAGCCGAAAACGGGAGAGTTTTCTCCCCATTGTCGGCCAAGGTGAGCTCTCCGCCGTTCCTCACCAATCTTTGAGTTTTTCCTTCAAACCTTTCACGATTTTCACAAGTTTTCATCTTGTTTTGAAGATTTTCAAGTTTTGAGCAAGTTTTGGAGCTTTGAGGTTCAAGAACTCAAAAATCTCCCACCTCCGAGTTTAGGTCGTCTCTCTCTCGATCTTCAAGAGGTAAGAGCCGATCTTAAGCTCATTGCATGTTTTAAGTAAGTTTTATAAAGATCTATGGGGTAGAATGCATGTTTAGCTTATAGTTAGGTTTTTGAGTTTATGTTATGTTTTGAGCAATGTATGTTGGATTTGTGTTGTTTGATGTGTTGTAGTTGGGGTTTAAGGTAGTTTGAGACCCCTAGGAGCTTGTATGCATGTTTTGGTTGAGCTATATGCATGATGGCATGAGTTTGAGGCATTTGTGCATGTTTGAACCAAGTTTCTGCCCTTCGGGAGAAACCAGGTTCGGCAGCCGAAAGGACTTTCGGCCGCCGAACCCTCTTGTGGAGGCAGCATTCGGCTGCCGAAGCTTGCCCCCGAAAGGAGACTTTCGTCTCTGTCTGGGAGTTTCGGCCGCCGAAAGTGCCGCCGAACATGCATGAGTTTCGCCTCTGTCTGGGAGTTTCGGCCGCCGAAGGTGCCGCCGAAGGTGCCGCCGAACCTGCCTGACTTTCGGCTCTGGAGGGACTTTCGGCCGCCGAACCTGCCGCCGAAAGTGTCCTATCCAGCCTTCTTTTGCATGTTTTGCATGATTGTTTCATGATGTTCTAGGGGGTTTTGGGGAGTAGTTTAGAGTTATGTTCATGTATGTTTGGTCCCTCATTTGAGTCCACCTGTGTAGGTTCGGACCCGAGGAACCGAGGACCCCAGCAGTGAGTTCAGCTGCTTCTGAGTCAGTAGAGCTTCAGCCAGAGGTGAGTGGAATAACTCTTATGCTTTTAAATAAATAAACCAGTTTTAGCATGATTCACGCATCATGAATGCCATGAGATATAATAGGGTGCTTGCATTAGAACTCACGAATATGTTGCATTGCATAATATGTTGATGATGCGGATGAATGTTGAATGATCCTTTAGTCCTCATAGGTTATGATATGATGATGATACGGTACGGAAGACCAGTGAGGCCCATTCTACGCCCCTGGCACCATGTAAGAGAAAGACCAGTGAGGCCCATTCTACGCCCCTGGCACCATGTAAGAGAAAGACCAGTGAGGCCCATTCTACACCCCTGGCACAGTTGGCATGTTATGTTATGCTATGTTATGAGTATGTAAGAGAAAGACCAGTGAGGCCCATTCTACGCCCCTGGCACAGTTGGACCATGTAGAGGACTATTGGTGACAAATTCATGCTTGATGTGATTAGCTGTGATGTGATGCATTTCATGTTATCATATATTTTAAATGTTTTATTATTCTGCTCACTGGGCTCTTGTAGCTCACCCCTCTCCCTTAACCCCCAGGCTTGCAGGTTCGGGCTAGACAGAGAAGTCAAGAAGAGTAAAGTCATGTGTTTGTAATAGATAGAAAGTGGACATGACAAATTGTATAATGATGTATAGTTATGTAATGTAATGACCTTGAGGATTGAGATTGTGCTTGACCCTATGTGTATGGTATCCCTTTTAATGCATGATCCTAGATCTTTTATGATGTTTATGTAAACCAACTCAACACATGTTATGCCACCCATCGGGGGCATTGATGAGGTCCCACAAAGGGGCTTATGTTTATGATTATGTTTATGTTTAGTGCATGCACAGGTTGAGTTGGTATATGAGAGAATGAATGAAAGAAAAGTTTTAATTTTTATGTATGTTGTTGATCATGTATGGGATTAAACAGGTTTACAGGTTACATGTCAGGCTTGCTACGGGTCCCGGCGGCCTTAAGCCGATCTGGATCCTAGCGCCGGTAGCGGTCCGATTTTCGGGTCGTTACAGAATGGTATCAGAACCCTAGGTTCACATGGTCGGACCTAGAGTGTCGGGCTCATAGATGTTATAGTAGGTCAAGCACAATAGGAAGATCATGTCCACTGGGATAGGATGTGGAGTCCTGTCTTGCATGATGATGTGAAATGCCATGATTATATGCATGTGCATTAATGATATGTGATGTATGTGATGAGGGTTCATGTGTGCCCACATGAACCATATGATGCTGATGTTTGCTTGTTATGTGCTGCCTTTCAGAAAACAGGATGAGGGGAACTCGTCGATCTACACGATTGACTGGAGTGTCATCTGAGGATGAGGGCATGAGCGCCCGTCCTCCTACATTGCCTAGGGCAATGTCTAGTAGGTCTAACAGAGAAAGAGCAGTAAGAGACCCTAGAAGGTCTCTGGATCTGGGTAGGAGCAGATCAGTGAGGGGAATAGTTCAGGGAGGAATGTCAGAAGACATGGGGGATGATATGGATGTAGAGCAGAGGAGGGATGGCAGTCTGGGAGTTAGCATGTCAGAAGAGGGAACGGGAGAGTCCCAAAGAGGCACTCAGGCCTCGGGATTTGTTCAGCCACCCCACTACCCACACTTCTCACAAAATCCCGGGTATTCGATGGGAGGTACATCGGATTACCCTAGTTTCACCCCTTATCCCACACAGATGCCATACCCACCCTACTACCCACCATATTCACAATACCTAATGTATCCACCCCCACCTTACTATCCAAATCCAGCAAACCCTACCTCAGAAAATGTTGCACCACCTACAGAACCAGCAGCCCCAGTTACTCAACCTTCTAGACCTAGCTCAGCCAGTGGGAGCAAGGTCAAGATGACCGACTACATGAAACTGGGTGCTCCTCAGTATGAAAAAGGGGATGACCCATTTGTGTATCTTGAAAGGGTTAAGGTGATCACAGATGAGATTGGAGCTGATGACAGTAGAGCCATTCAGATGGCTGGGTTCACGCTTAAGTGCAAGAAGGCACGAGAGTGGTTCAAGAATTATGTGAACCCGAGAGTGGACAGCATGTCGTGGGAAGAGTTTGCAAACGAGTTTGCAGGATGGGCTTTCCCAGATAGTTCAAGGGAGCTGAAGATGATAGAGTTTGAGCAGTTGAGGCAGACTGATGAGATGAGTATAGAGGAGTTCACAGACAGATTCTTGGAGCTGTTGCCATTTGTGTAACAGCCCGGACGTGATCCCCGGCACTGTTACCGTTCACGGCCCAGGGCTATCCCTCGCCTGGCCCTCTCGCCACCTCGGGCTTTCCACTGGCGTCGTGAACAGCTCTTAACATCCATTCACCCTCACGGGTTCCTGGCAGGATTTGTCCCCTTGGGTTCTCGCATCGCATCCTTCCCCAAGTGGATTTGGCCCAAATCTCCCTTTGGAAATTAGTTCGCCTCCCCCACTACTCGAACCCTTGACCTCCCACTTTAAGGGAATAGTCTGGTGAGAGTGAGTACCAGTTGTTGAAACAATTGTTTGGTACTCACTCTCACCAGACTATTCCCTTAAAGTGGGAGGTCAAGGGTTCGAGTAGTGGGGGAGGCGACCTAATTTCCAAAGGGAAATTTGGGCCAAATCCACTTGGGGAGGGATGCATTCGATGCAAGAACCCAAGGGGACAAATCCTGCCAGGAACCCGTGAGGGTGAATGGATGTTAAGAGCTGTTCACGACGCCAGTGGAAAGCCCGAGGTGGCAAGAGGCCAGGCGAGGGATAGCCCTGGGCTGTGAACGTTAACAGTGCCGGGGATCACGTCTGGGCTGTTACAATTTGCAGGGCAAAATCTTGACTCAGACCAGAAAAGGTCAAGGAGGTATATCATGAAACTCCACTCTAGATATTCCTCCTTGATCCAGTCAGCAGATAGGGAGAGCTTCCATGCCATAGTGGATATGGCCCGGAAAATGGAGGCCAGTGCCATCGTTCAAGGGATAGTTAAGCAGTCAGTGGCATAGCCTTCTGGTTCTAAGACCCTAGGCTCTTCTTCTTTTAGTGCAGCAGCTTCAGGCAGCAAGAGGTGGGGCAGTACCACCAAGAAGTCGAAGAAGAACAAGTTTTGGAACAAGGTCAAGTCCAGTCTGGGACTAGGGAGTGGCTCGAGCTCTGGTGCGGATAATGCAGTTTGTGCAAAGTGTGGTAGGCCACACAGGGGAGTTTGCCGGGCTGGGACAGCAGCCTGCTTCAGATGCGGGCAAGAGGGACACATGGCTCGGGAGTGTCCTAGGGCAGCTTTTGGAGCACAGTCTCAGCAGACAGCTTCTGGTAGTGTGGCTCAGCCAGCAGCTCCAGCCGTGACTCAGGCCAGTGGCAGAGGTAGAGGGAGAGGAGCAGCCTCTTCTTCAGCGGGTTTCAGAGGCGAAGGTCCGTCAGCTCCAGCACAGATCTTCACGATGACTCAACAGGAGGCAGATGCATCTAACACCGTGGTGGCAGGTAACTTAGTCATTGGTTGTTCAGATGTGTATGCCTTGATGGACCCTGGTGCATCTCATTCTTTTATTGCTCCGAGAGCCGTTCAGAGGTTGGGGTTGATGATCTCTGAGTTAGAGTGTCCTCTCTGGGTCAGTGGACCCAAGTGTGATCCATCAGTGGCAGAGTCAGTCTATTAGTGCAGTCCAGTCTTTGTTAAGGGAAGATGCCTTTCCGCCGACCTTGTGGTTCTAGACTTGACAGATTTTGACGTCATTCTAGGGATGGACTGGTTATCTACCCATGGTGCTACCTTGGACTGCAGGGACAAGGTAGTCAGGTTCAGAGGTCAGGATGGGTCAGAGGTTGTCTTCAGGGGAGACAGGAGGAGTACACCTAGAGGTCTGGTATCAGCTCTTCAGGCTCGTAGGTTGCTTAGGAAGGGATGTCAGGGGTATTTGGCTCATGTGAGAGAGCTTAGCAGTCAGGTTAGAGAGCCTGCCTCGGTGCCAGTGGTTAGAGAGTTTCTAGACGTCTTCCCAGACGAGCTGCCAGGTTTACCACCTGCTAGGGCGATAGAGTTCGAGATAGAATTGATGCTGGAACCCGACCGATCTCTATCCCTCCCTACAGGATGGCTCCAGCTGAGTTGAAGGAATTGAAAGAGCAGTTGCAAGAGCTAGTAGAAAAGGGCTTCATCCGACCGAGCACCTCACCTTGGGGTGCACCAGTTTTGTTTGTGAGAAAGAAGGATGGATCCCTTAGGCTTTGTATCGACTACAGGCAGTTGAACAAAGTCACTACCAAGAATAAGTACCCGTTGCCTAGGATCGACAATCTATTTGACCAGCTAGCCGGAGCAGGTTGTTTCTCCAAAATAGATCTGAGATCGGGGTACCATCAGCTGAGGATCAGAGAAGAAGATGTGCCGAAGACAGCTTTCAGGACCAGATATGGGCATTTTGAGTTCCTTGTAATGCCGTTCGGGTTTACCAACGCCCCTGCAGCATTCATGGATCTCATGAACAGAGTGTTTAGTCAATACCTGGATCACTTTGTTATTGTCTTCATAGATGATATCTTAGTGTATTCCAGGAATGCAGAGGAGCATGCCCATCATCTGAGGTTGGTTCTGCAGACCTTGAGGGAACATGGCTTGTATGCCAAGTTCTCTAAGTGTGAGTTCTGGCTGAGGAGCATCTCTTTCTTGGGGCATGTGGTGTCAGAAAATGGAATCGAGGTAGACCCCAAGAAAGTGGAAGCTGTAGCTAACTGGCCTAGACCCACTACAAAGACAGAGATCAGGAGTTTCTTGGGTTTAGCAGGTTACTACAGGAGGTTCGTTCAGGACTTCTCAAAAATAGCAGCTCCTCTGACCAGGTTAACCAGGAAGAATCAAAAGTTTGTGTGGACCGACCAGTGCGAAGAGAGTTTTGAAGAGCTTAAGAAGAGGTTGACTTCAGCACCAGTGTTAGCTCTGCCATCTAGTGAGGAAGACCTTACAGTCTTTTGTGATGCGTCCCGTGTGGGACTGGGTTGTGTACTAATGCAGAATGAGAGGGTGATTGCTTATGCTTCTAGACAGCTGAAGAAGCATGAGTTGAATTACCCCACACATGACCTAGAGATGGCAACAGTAATCTTTGCACTCAAGATGTGGAGGCACTACCTCTATGGGGTAAAATGTGAGATCTTTACAGATCATAAGAGCCTACAGTACATCCTGAGTCAAAGAGATTTGAATTTGAGACAGAGGAGATGGGTAGAGCTGCTGAGTGACTATGATTGCAAGATCCAGTACCATCCGGGTAAGGCGAATGTTGTGGCAGACGCCCTAAGCCGGAAATCACTAGGCAGTCTATCCCACATCACGGCAGAGAGGAGACCAGCGGTGAAGGAGTTTTACAAGCTCATTGATGAAGGTCTACAGTTGGAGTTGTCTGGTACAGGTGCTTTAGTGGCCCAGATGAGAGTGACACCTGTGTTTCTGGAGCAAGTGGCTCAGAAACAGCATGAGGACCCAGAGTTAGTGAAGATTGCCAGGACTGTCCAGTCAGGCAAGGATAGCGAGTTCAGATTTGACAACAAGGGAATCCTCCGCTATGGGAGTCGATTGTGTATACCAGATGACATAGGGCTAAAAGGAGACATTATGAGAGAGGCTCATAATGCAAGATACAGCGTTCACCCCGGAGCCACCAAGATGTATCAAGATTTGAAGAAAGTTTATTGGTGGCCAGCGATGAAGAAAGAAGTGGCACAGTTCGTGTCAGCCTGCGAAGTATGTCAGAGGGTGAAGCTGGAACATCAGAAGCCGGTTGGAATGCTCAACCTGCTACCTATTCCAGAGTGGAAATGAGAGAATATAGCTATGGACTTCGTAGTGGGGTTACCGGCGGCGTCCAACAGATTGGACTCCATATGGGTGATTGTGGACAGACTCACCAAATCTGCTCACTTCATCCCTGTCAGGAGTGGCTATTCTGTGGACAAGTTGGCGCAGGTGTATGTTGAGGAGATCGTCAGGCTGCATGGGGTTCCTGTTTCGATAGTGTCTGATAGAGGGCCCCAGTTCACCTCCAGGTTTTGGCGGAGTCTGCAGAATGCCATGGGTACTAGGTTGGATTTCAGCACTGCCTTCCACCCCCAGACTGATGGACAGTCAGAAAGGACCATCCAGACTATCGAGGATATGCTCAGAATGTGCGTGCTGGACTTTGGCGGTTCTTGGAGGCAGCATCTACCTTTGGTGGAGTTTGCCTACAATAACAGCCATCATGCTAGCATCGGGATGGCTCCATATGAAGCTTTGTACGGAAGGAAGTGCAGGTCACCTGTTTGCTGGGAGGAAGTTGGAGAGAAGGCCTTGGCAGGGCCTGAACTAGTAGAGATTACCAGCAGGGTGGTACCCATAATCAGAGAAAGGATCAAGACTGCTGCAAGCAGACAGAAGAGTTATGCAGACATCCGCAGAAGGCAAGTAGAGTTTCAGGAGGGGGGATCTGGTATTGCTCAAGGTGTCTTCTATGAAAGGAGTGGTTCGCTTTGGAAAGAAAGGTAAACTAGCCCCACGATACATCAGACCCTTTGAAGTCTTGCAAAAGATTGGGAATGTGTCGTACAAGCTAGATTTGCCTGCTTCAATGGCAAGAATCCATCTGGTTTTCCATGTTTCCATGTTGAGAAAGTTCGTGTCAGATCCGGGCAAGGTTCTTAGTGAGCCTGATGTGGAGATCCAAGAGGATCTCACCTATGTTGAATAGCCAGTACGGATCATAGACACCCAGATCAGGAAGCTAAGAAACAAGGAAATCCCGATGATGAAAGTCCTATGGAACCACCACAATATGGAAGAATGCACTTGGGAGACACGGGAGTCCATGCTCCAGCAATATCCTTATCTTTTATGAGGTTAGTTCCTTGTGAGTTATATGTGCTTTGTATGTAAGATATGTGTATGCCATGCTATGTGCTAGTTGAGGAACATTCGGGGACGAATGTTCTTAAGGGGGGGAGAATGTAATACCCGGCTAGACTCCGGTATCGGAATTCCTACCGTCCGGTAGAATCTCGGATGTTGGAGACCTCTAGAAGGGTAAAACCATGTTTTCATGAAATGTTTTAATGTATTTGATGATTTTAAGTAAAGAGGAAATGAGTTTTTGAATGAAAATAACCTTGGAGGAAAACCCAGGTTCGGCCGCCGAACATGCAGGCATTTCGGGTGTGCCTTAGGCCCCCGAAGGCATAAGTGAGGGAAGTCCAGGTTCGGCTGCCGAACATGGCATGCATGCGGAGGCACGTTCGGCCCCCGAACGTGGCTTGGCCAGCCACTATAAAAGGGTCCTTAGCCGAAAACGGGCGAGTTTTCTCCCCATTGTCGGCCAAGGTGAGCTCTCCGCCGTTCCTCACAAATCTTTGAGTTTTTCCTTCAAACCTTTCACGATTTTCACAAGTTTTCATCTTGTTTTGAAGATTTTCAAGTTTTGAGCAAGTTTTGGAGCTTTGAGGTTCAAGAACTCAAAAATCTCCCACCTCCGAGTTTAGGTCGTCTCTCTCTCGATCTTCAAAAGGTAAGAGCCGATCTTAAGCTCATTGCATGTTTTAAGTAAGTTTTATAAAGATCTATGGGGTAGAATGCATGTTTAGCTTATAGTTAGGTTTTTGAGTTTATGTTATGTTTTGAGCAATGTATGTTGGATTTGTGTTGTTTGATGTGTTGTAGTTGGGGTTTAAGGTAGTTTGAGACCCCTAGGAGCTTGTATGCATATTTTGGTTGAGCTATATGCATGATGGCATGAGTTTGAGGCATTTGTGCATGTTTGAACCAAGTTTCTGCCCTTTGGGAGAAACCAGGTTCGGCAGCCGAAAGGACTTTCGGCCGCCGAACCCTCTTGTGGAGGCAGCATTCGGCTGCCGAAGCTTGCCCCCGGAAGGAGACTTTCGTCTCTGTCTGGGAGTTTCGGCCGCCGAAAGTGCCGCCGAACATGCATGAGTTTCGCCTCTGTCTGGGAGTTTCGGCCGCCGAAGGTGCCGCCGAAGGTGCCGCCGAACCTGCCTGACTTTCGGCTTTGGAGGGACTTTCGGCCGCCGAACCTGCCGCCGAAAGTGCCCTATCCAGCCTTCTTTTGCATGTTTTGCATGATTGTTTCATGATGTTCTAGGGGGTTTTTGGGGAGTAGTTTAGAGTTAAGTTCATGTATGTTTGGTCCCTCATTTGAGTCCACCTGTGTAGGTTCGGACCCGAGGAACCGAGGACCCCAGCAGTGAGTTCAACTACTTCTGAGTCAGTAGAGCTTCAGTCAGAGGTGAGTGGAATAACTCTTATGCTTTTAAATAAATAAACCAGTTTTAGCATGATTCACGCATCATGAATGCCATGAGATATAATAGGGTGCTTGCATTAGAACTCACGAATATGTTGCATTGCATAATATGTTGATGATGCGGATGAATGTTGAATGATCCTTTAGTCCTCATAGGTTATGATATGATGATGATACGGTACGGAAGACCAGTGAGGCCCATTCTACGCCCCTGGCACAGTTGGCATGTTATGTTATGCTATGTTATGAGTATGTAAGAGAAAGACCAGTGAGGCCCATTCTACGCCCCTGGCACAGTTGGACCATGTAGAGGACTATTGGTGACAAATTCATCCTTGATGTGATTAGCTGTGATGTGATGCATTTCATGTTATCATATATTTTAAATGTTTTATTATTCTGCTCACTGGGCTCTTGTAGCTCATCCCTCTCCCTTAACCCCCAGGCTTGCAGGTTCGGGCTAGATAGAGAAGTCAAGAAGAGTAAAGTCATGTGTTTGTAATAGATAGAAAGTGGACATGACAAATTGTATAATGATGTATAGTTATGTAATGTAATGACCTTGAGGATTAGAGATTGTGCTTGACCCTATGTGTATGGTATCCCTTTTAATGCATGATCCTAGATCTTTTATGGTGTTTATGTAAACCAACTCAACACATGTTATGCCACCCATCGGGGGCATTGATGAGGTCCCACAGAGGGGCTTATGTTTGTGATTATGTTTATGTTTAGTGCATGCACAGGTTGAGTTGGTATATGAGAGAATGAATGAAAGAAAAGTTTTAATTTTTATGTATGTTGTTGATCATGTATGGGATTAAACAGGTTTACAGGTTATATGTCAGGCTTGCTACGGGTCCCGGCGGCCTTAAGCCGATCTGGATCCTAGCGCCGGTAGCGGTCCGATTTTCGGGTCGTTACACAGGAAGTCTCATATGCATCTCGTCTTATTTCCTCTAGCTCTTGCAGTTGCAACTTGCGATGGTGTCCAGCTTCTTTAAGGTCCATGTTGCAATTCTTTACAGCCCAATATGCCTTGTGTTCAAGCTCAACTGGAAGGTGACAAGCTTTTCCATAGATCAATCTGTAAGGGGACATACCTATGGGGAGTCTTGTAAGCTGTTCGGTAGGCCCATAAAGCATCTTCTAATCTGGCACTCCAATCCTTTCGGTTAGGAGAGACTGTCTTTTCAAGGATGGCCTTGATTTCGCTGTTGGATACTTCAGCTTGCCCATTTGTCTGAGGGTGATAGGCAGTGGATGTTCTATAGGTCACATTGTGCTTCTTGAGGAGGCTTTCCACTACCTTGTTGCAAAAATGGGTCCCTCTATCACTGATGATTGCCTTTGGTACTCCATGTCTGGCAAAGATGTGGGTCTTCACAAAGTCTACTACTGCCTTGGCATCATCAGTTTTTGTTACTCTAGCTTCCACCCACTTGGATACATAATCCACTGCAAGGATGATGTAGGTATATCCAAAAGATGGTGGGAATGGACCCATGAAGTCTATACCCCAAACATCAAATACCTCACAGACCATGATGGGATTTTGTGGCATTTGATTTCTTTTGTTCAGATTTCCAGTTGTTTGACACCTAGCACATGATCTGTAAAACAGAAAAGCATCTCGAAAAATAGTGGGCCAGAATAGGCCACTTTCAAGTATCTTATGGGCAGTTTTTCTTGGACCAAAGTGTCCTCCACAACTATATGAATGACAAAAAGTAAGCACAGAAGTTATTTCTTGATCTGGAATACATCTCCTTATCATTTGGTCAGCACAATGTTTCCACAAATATGGCTCATCCCAAACATAGTACCTGGCATCTTTCTTTATCTTGTCTTTGGTATGCTTAGGCATGTCAGATGGCAAGTTACCTGTGGCCAAGTAGTTTACCATATCTGCGTACCATAGCTCATCGGATTGGGCAAGGAAGATTTGTTCAAGTAGATCATCCTTACATTCTTCAGATTCTGGAAGGTGCTACTCTTGGCTTGATTGCAAAGGCGGACTAGAAGAGCTTGCTTGCGTTGGAATCTGTGGAACAAGGTTCGGCGGCCGAAGGATGGTGGAGTTCGGCGGCCGAATGTCAGTAGTTTCAGCAGGCGATGTAACGACCTGGAATCCGGACCGCTACCGGCGCTAGGATCCAGATTGGCTTAAGGCCGCCGGGACCCGTAGCAAGCCTAACATACAACCTGTACACCTGTTTAATCCCATACATGATCAACACATACATAAAAATTTTGAACTTTTCTTTCATTCATTCACCAAACTCAACCTGTGCATGCACTATTCATAACATAATCATAAACATTAACCCCTACTTGGAGTCCTCATCAATGCTCCAATGGGGTGACATAACATGTATTAAGTTTGGTTTACATAAGCATCATTAAATCATGTACTCAAAGGGATTAACAACATACTAGGGTCAAGCACAATTCTATCCTCAATAACATCATTACATTACATAACTGATTAATACTATTCATTACATTACTGTACTAAACATTACATTTCAACATTTATCATGTCCACCACTAGCTATTACATAACCAAGACTTTACTCTAGCTGACCTCCTGGTCTATCCCGTACCTGCAAACCTGGGGAATTAAGGGAGTGGGGTGAGCTACTAGAGCCCATTGAGCAGAATAATAAAACATTAAATTAAAAGTTCATGCTTTCATGGAATGCAACACATCACAAACAAATCACATCAAGGATGAATTTGTCACCAATAGCCCTCTACATTTCCATTAGTGCCAGAACGTAGAATGGGTCCTGGTCTTTCTCTTACATAACATAACATAACATAACATTCCAAGATGCCAGGGACGTAGAATGGGTCTTCTTGGACTTTCTCTTACATAGTGCCAGGTACGTAGAATGGGTCTTCCTGGACTTCCGTACCGTATCATCATCATATCATGACATAACATACGAGGGCTAATGGATCACTCAACATTCATCTACATCAACAACATAATATGCAATGTAACATATTCGTGAATACTAATGTAAACACCCTAACATATCACATGGTATCCATGATGCGTGAATCATGCTGAAATATTCATCATTTACTTTAAAACATAAAGAGTTATTCCACTCACCTCTGGCTAGCTCTGACCAGACACTGGAGCAGCTGACTCACTGCTGGGGTCCTCGGTTCCTCGAGTCCGAACCTACACAGGTGGACTCAAATGAGGGACCAAACATACAAGAACATGACTCTAAAATACTCCCCAAAAACCCCCCTAAAACACATCAAAACAATCATAGAAAACATGCAAAAGAGGGCTGCACAGGGCACTTTCGGCGGCAGGTTCGGCTGCCGAAAGGCCCTCCAGAGCCGAAAGTCATGCACCTTCGGCGGCACTTTCGGTGGCCAAAGGTTCCCTCCAGAGACGAAACTCATGCATGTTCGGCGGCACCTTCGACGGCCGAAACTCCCTTCCAGAGCCGAAAGTCCACTTTCGGGGGCAGGGTTTGGCAGCCAAAGGCTGGCCTCCACAGGCAGGTTCGGCGGCCGAAAGTCCCTTCGGCTGCCGAACCTGAGTTCTTCTAAAGGCAGAACTCAGCCTCAACTCATGCACAAATGCCTTCCAAACTTCACAACTCAACCAAAACATGCATAAACACATACAATAGCTCCTAGGGGCTTCAAACTATCCTAAACCCCAACTACAACACATTCAACACACATAAACAACCCACATTGCACAATAACTCAACATAAACCCTTAAACTCAACATAAACCTACACATGCATTTCTACCCCCAAGAATCAACTTAAAACTTGTTTAAAACATACAGGGAAGGTCGGATCTAAGCTTACCTCTTGGAGATCGAGAGGAAAGACGACCCTAGTTTGGAGATGGGGAGAAATCACCTTTTTAGTCTCCAACCTTCAAAACTTTCTCTTTTGCTCAAATATCTTCAAACCAAATGAAAACTCATAAGAAAATCATGAAGATTCGAAGGAAGAAGCTCAAAATCAATGAGGGACGGCGGAGAGCTCACCTTGGCCGAAAATGGGGAGAAAAGCTCGCCCGTTTCGGACAAGGGACCCCTTTATAGGTGGCTGGCCAGGCCACTTTCGGGGGCCTAACGTGCCTCCGCATGCATGCCATGTTCGGCGGCCGAACTTAAGGTTCGGCGGCCGAACCTGGACTTCCCTCACTTATGCCTTCGGGGGCCTAAAGCACTCCTGAAGCGCATGCATGTTCGGCAGTCGAACTTGAGGTTCGGCGACCAAACCTGAGTCTTCCTCTCAAGGTTATTTTCATTCAAAACTTAATTTCTTTCTTGCTTAAAACCATAAAATACATTAAAACATTTTATAAAAACATGATTTTACCCTTCTAGAGGTTTCCGACATCCGAGATTCCACCGGACGGTAGGAATTCCGATACCGGAGTCTAGCCAGGTATTACAGGCGATGGGATCTGAGGTGAAGGGTTCGACGGCTGAAGGGAGTTCAGTTTCGGTGGCCGAATGGTTGCTAAGTTCGGCGGCCGAGAGTCAGTAGAGTTCGGCTGCCAAAAGTTTTCAGTGTGCTGGGCAGGCTGTGGCGATGGATTCTATGTCTGGAAGGCAGTCAGGTTCGGCGGTCAAAAGTTATCTGTATTCGGCGGCCGAAAGTCTTCAAGCTGCGCAACATCAATCTGTTGGATGCTACAGACTGTTTCCTTGTGTTTTGGCTCTTTCTGGCTCTTAATTTGTACCTGATCAGTATCTCTGTAGAAATCACTATTAAGAATATCATCTTGATTTTCATTAAAAATTTCCTGACTCAAACAGTCAACAATATCAAGACCATAAACAGGGGACATATCATGTGGATATTTCATGGCTTCATAGACATTAAACTTAATTACTTCCCCTTCAAACTCCATAGTGAGAGTACCATCATGCACATCAATCTTAGTTCTAGCAGTACTCAAGAAAGGACGTCCAAGAAGGATATCAGAACTAGTGTTGCAACTATCTTCCTTAGTATCAATCACATAAAAATCTGCAGGAAAGACAAGTTCATCTACTTGGACTAACACGTCTTCTAGAACACCTATGGGATATACCACATATCTATCAGCTAATTGAATAACAACTCTTGTGTCTTTTAGTACACATGCATTTAGAGACTTATAGATGGAGAGAGGCATGACATTTATAGATGCACCAAGATCACACATGGCTTTCTTGATTCCAACATTCCCTATCTTACAAGAAATAGCAAACATACCTTTGTCTTTGCACTTAGTAGGGAGTTCTCTTTTAATAACAGCAGTAACAACTTCACCTACACTTACTTTTTCTCTCTCAGCAAGCTTTCTTCTGTTGGTACACAACTCTTTCAGAAATTTCGTGTACCTGGGAATTTGCTTAACAGCATCTAGCAAAGGTATGTTGATTTCCACTTTTCTGAAAGTCTTAAGAATCTCCTTTTCTTCTTTTTCTTTTTGTGTTCTTTCAAATCTTTTTGGAAAAGGAGGTGGAATCTGAAAACGTACCTTTGGTTCAGTCTTTTGCGCAAGTGGTATTTCAGATTGCGCTGGAGAGGCTTCATGTTGCATTGGTTCTTGCGCAACTTGCTTTTCTTGCTCATAACTAGCATCTTGAAGCTCTTTTCCACTTCTCAAAGTAATGGCACTAACATTCTGTCTAGGATTAGTTTCAGTTTGAGAAGGAAGCTTGCCTTGGGATTCAACTTTGTTCATGAATGCGGTTACTTGTCCCATCTGTTGTTGGAGAGACTGCACAGTGTTTGTAAGTGTCTCCATCATCTTTTCAAGGTGCTGATTGGAACTTGAAGGTGCTGGTTGGGCTTGATTTCTGTGGTAGTTTTGATGATTCTGATTGTTGGTAGCCCTTTCGTAGCTGAAATTAGGGTGGTCACTCCAACCTGGATTGTATGTGTTTGAATATGGATCATATCTAGGCTGGTTGTTGTACCCTCCAATGGCATTAACTTGCTAGTTGTCTTCTTGAAGGGTAGGACATTGATCAGTTGGATGTCCTACATATGAACAAATTCCACATGGTCTAGGCGGCTGGGCTGCTTGCATCTGTTGAACTAGTCTTATGGCAAAATCTTTCATAAAAGCTGTCAGTTCAGAAATAGTAGGTGAACTTACCTCATTAACTCCTCTCTGCATTTGGTTTTCTTCTCCATATTGCCTAGATGAGGCTGCAAGTGTAGAAATCAACTCTCGCATCTCCCTAGGTGTCTTGTCTGCAATGGATCCTCCACAAGCTACATCTATGAATCTTCTTTTTTATGAGAGTAATCCTCCATAAAAGAACTGTATGAGAGACTTGTCTGACATATCATGTTGTGGACAACCTGTACATAGTCTTTCAAACCTTTCCTAGTAATTATATAAATCTTCAGTTGGTTTCTGTCTTATGCTAGTGATTTTTCTTATTATGCCAATTGATTTAGATGTTGGGAAGTATTTGTTCAAAAAGGTTTAGACCATATCATCCTAAGAAGTTATAGATCCAGGTGGCAAATAAAATAACCAATCTTTAGCAAAGTCATCTAATGAAAAGGGAAAAACTCTTAATTTAACATGATCTTCAGAGATACCTTGAGGTCTCATAAATGAACAAACAATATTAAACTCTTTCAAGTGCTTGTGTGGATTTTCATTTTGCAAACCTCTAAATTTAGGGAAAAGATGAATCAAACCTGTTTTTAGTTCAAAGGGAACTGTCAGAGGTGGATAGGTGATGCAAAGTGGAGCTTGATCACCTATAGGTGTTGCTAACTCTCTCATGGTTCTTTCTCTTGGCATTTGTGGTCTCATGACTAGATTTTCTTGAATTATTTGGTTCTGGACAGCATGTCCATTAGGAGCAGTAGCTTGTGCATTAGGTTCTGCCATTGGTGCAAAGTTCGGTTGCTGGAGCAAGGAAGGTTCTGCGGCCGAATGTTGATGAAGTTCGGCGGCCGAATATTGATGAAGTTTGGCGGCCGAATGTTGGGCAGAATGCTCGGCAGCTTGCTTTCCTAACCTTCTGAGGGTGCGTTCAATTTCTGGATCAAAGGGCAGAGTGTCTCTGTGTTCAGATCTGGTCATGAAAGAAAAATAAACAAGTTAAATCAATTCCTCGGCAACGGCGCCAATTTTTTGCTCGCGGTTGTCGAAGCCGGTTAAAAATAACCTTTACGGTTATCAATAATTTTACAACTGCAGATAGTGGTAAAGGATCGAATCCACAGAGAATTGAATACTTATCTATTTTTCCCAAACAAGATCAACTGAAAGCACAATTGGAGGTAAGTAACTAAAGACAGATCAAAAGTAAAGTGCAATAAAGTAAAAAGGGGGGTTTTGAAAATGATTTGACTAACAACTATTGAAAGCAATTAAAACAGAAAGTAATTAAAATAAAAGAGGAAATCAATATGAGAAAGGTCTAGTTGAAGATATGGATCCACCTTGGTTGTTTGGATTGATCATTGAAACTTATGTTCTCTTGATTGGTTCAATAGATTAGTTATGGAGATGGAAAATGCTTCTCACCACCATGTCTCTCCTTATGATTAAATCAATTAGGGAACGTCCTCTAATCAATTACTAATTAACAAATTGCCAAGGAACGTCCTTGGGCCTTAGGCATCAAAACAATTGTCAATTGCATAAAGAATTAGAGAGATCCAATCCTAGCTACTCAAACGCATGAGATGTTGCTAGATCATACAATTCCTTAGTTTTTACACCAAGTGTTCTTAGGTCAGAATATTTTCAGCAATTACGGACTAACAAATATCCCAACTAACAATCAATTAACTTTGCAATTAAGAATCAAGTGGCCAATTTGATCAAAACAACAAAGCAATCTTAGATTTAAGCACACAATTGCATGAATATTGAACAAACCAAAAGCAAACACTTTATGTTCAGATCTCACAACCCTTTAAACAACCTTAGTTTCAACCAATCCTCAACTAGAATTAAGGGTTTCAGCCACTCATGGCTGAACCAAAACAGAAAATAGAAGAGAAGGGAGAGAGGAGGTGAACCGGCGGTGGCAAAGGTGGAGGTGGAGCAGCGGCCGAACCTTGGAGAAGTTGGGAGATTGAATTCTTTTCTCTTCTTGTCTTCTTGAAGCCTTTAAATATGTCTTGAGAGGTTGCCTAGGGTTTCTTGGGTGTCCATGCATCTTTTTGAGGTTGCCCAAAGTGCCCTTAGTCTTATATATGCCTTCTAGGAGCATGTGTGGAGTTGCAAGGACTTTTTGGTCTTTTAATTGCTGCCCAAGTGTGTCCAAGAAGTCTTCTTCACATTATTCTTGCCTCCCATGCACTAAAGAGGAAGGTAGAGCCTCCTTTTGAATTTTGAATGTGCATGGCATGAAGTGAAAAACATGTGATCTTCAAGATTTGGCTTCTTAAATAAGGAAGAGGCAAGTTGGGAGGATTTTTGGCTGCCTAAACTTGTTTTCGGAAGCTGGACTTTCGGCTCTGGAGGAGACTTTCGGCCGCCGAAGGTGCTGCCGAAGATGGGTGACTTTCAGCTCTGGACGAGCTTTTCGGCCGCCGAAGGTGCTTCCGAAGGTGGCTTTTCCAGATTTGGCACTTTTTGGCATTTTTGAGAGCATTTTCTCTTGATTGTCTCTTTACACCTAATATTTGCAAAACATGATTAAAACCACAAAATTAGGTATGAAAGGTGTAAATAAACATCAATAAGATCATGATAAAGTGGACTAAAATATGCTCTATCAAGGGTATGGGAGAATCTGAAGGAGGCGCTCAGGCCTCGGGTTTTGCTTACCCACCTCAGTACCAACCCTACCCTCAGGGACCTGGATATCCGATGGGAGGCCCATCGAATTTCTCTAGCTACCATCCGTACCCCTCACACATGCCCTATCCTCCCTATTATCCACCATATCCACCTTATCCCATGTTTTCTCCTCCACCCTTTTATTACCAGAATCCAACAAACCCTAATCCAGGGAATGCTGCACCACCTCCTCTCCCAGCATAACCATAAATCCCTGAAGCTCAACCACCCAAACCTAACCCATTAGCAGGGAGCAAAGTCAAAATGACAAACTATCTGAAGTTGGATGCTCCTAAGTATAAAACGGGTGATGACCCGTTTGAATACATTAAGACAGTGAAGATGATAGCAGATGAGTTAGGGGCTAGTGACAGCAGAGCTATTCAGATGGCGGGGTTCATTCTAAAATGCAAGAAGGCAAAGGAATGGTTCAAAAATTACGTGGACCCGAAATTGGATAGCCTATCTTGGGAACAGTTTGCAAATGAGTTTGCAGGGTGGGCTTTTCCAGACAGTTCAAGAGAGTTGAAGGTGATAAAATTTGAGCAATTGAGACAGACTGAAGATATGAGCGTGGATGAGTATATAGACAAGTTTCTGGAGTTGCTTCAGTTTGTGGGTCAGGCTTATGACACTGACCAGAAGAAAGCTAGGAGGTATACCATGGGACTTCACTCTAGGTACTCCTCCTTAATTTTAGCAGCAGAGAGAGAGAGCTTCCACACTATTATGGATGCAACCAGGAAAATGGAGGCTAGTGCCATCATATACGGGACAGTAAAGCAACAAGTGGCACAGTCTTCAGATTCCAAATCCCTGAGTACAGGAAAATTTGATCTCTCCTCTCTAAATGCAACCGCCACTGGAAGTAAAAAGTGGAACAAATCCACTAGGAAGCCAAAGAAGAATAAGTTCTGGAGCATATTGAAGTCCGGTCTGGAAATGGGTAGTGGTTCAAGCTCTAGTTCAGATATCTCTGGATGTGTGAGGTGCGGTAAGCCGCACAAAGGGCTTTGTCGGTTTGGGACTACAACTTGTTACAGATGTGGACAGGAGGGGCACATGGCACGAGAGTGTCCCAATGTAGCTATGATGGCACAGTCCCAGCAGACAACTTCTGGCAGCGTAGCTCAGCCAGCAGCTTTAGCCACATCTCAGGGCAGAGGGCAAGGTCGAGGGGGAGGGACAGCCTCTTCTTTAACAGGTTCCCAAGGGAAAGGTCCTTCAGCTCCAGCAAGGATCTTCACCATGATACATCAGGAGGCCAACACATTGAATACAGTGGTGTCAGGTAAACTCACTATTGGGTGTTCCGATGTGTATGCTCTTATGGACCCTCTAGCTTGGCCTTCCCTTTGAACTGTGTTTAAATTGCTTCCATCTGAGTCTTTGGAGTCTCGAAGGAAGTTTCCTCCTTTATTCTAGGAGCCATAAATGAGGCTTTCTCCCGAGTTTTGTATTGCTCGAGAGTTGCCTACAACTTCTTGATATATTGATGCATCTGCTCATTATTCAGATGGTTGAGGCCTGCCTCATTTACCAGATAAGGAATATTCTATCTATTGCTAGGGGTGGAAGAGATAATGGCTTCTTTTTTTGGCACTGGACTTAGTAGCAACTTGTGAGTTGTCAGCCATTTTGAGAGTAGAGGAAATTGAAAAAGTGTTTTTCAGAGAAAATGAATAGAAAACCAGATTTAACCCAAATAAACAAAAAGAATTCAATAGGTTTCCGGTAACGGAACCAAATGATGCGGTCGAAAATGAGTTGAACCGTAATTGGTCAATCTGCAAAAGAGAAAGAGTGAGGTGGTTGGCGCCTATGGACAGCTACTTTAATACTCAAGTCAGTAAATTGCTAAAAAAGGAGAGTGCAATAGATATCTTGAGTTTAGAATGAGTGTGTAAGAATGCGTACCTTGAACTCAGTCTATACTTTGCTTTTATACTGTAAGAAGATATAGTTAGTTATTGAATCTCCTGAAAATCCGACCGGTATTGGCTAGTGGATAAGGTATCTTGAGATTATAGGCATAATGAAGATTTGTTAGATTATATTCTCTAATGGTAACTTTGTACCATGAAGGATACAACCAGTTCAAGAGAGGGTGAGTCTTATTGGTTTGAGTATTGAGTGTTACGATGTCCGAGTCTTCTTTCTTATAGGTAAGACTTCTGCGACCCAGTGTCATAATTTATTAAGGACTTGCCACGTGACCCTGTCTTATGGTGACAACTCATGGCATATTTTGTGTGATTATTATGTGATGGGTCCCAGTCAAAGCTACAAAGAATTTGATTCTCAGAATGAGAAATTTGGAATGTATTTCCCTCATAATCACTGCTGCCAATACAAATGAATAAATAGCAGAAGAAATAACTGACACATCCTATACTTAAGGCCACAAACGACATAATGAATAAAAAGAAGAAATATTTGCTGCAGTAAAATCTCAGCAGCCAATTTGACTTATTCTAATCAAAATAAAGAAAGAATAAATACAACAAATAAAATAAACAGTAGGCAGCAGCAGGACTTGGTCTAAGAACGAGACTTAGTCCACATACTTTTTATTCTTGATAGGAATCCTTGAAGAATGACGCAGAGCTCTATCAGTACTCCCCCCATTAAAAGGAACCTTGTCCTCAAGGTTCAGTGCTGGAAATCGCGCATGTAATTCAACTGAATTTTCCCATGTAGCATCCTCCTGTGGCAAATGTTTCCATAAAACCAGACTTTCTTGAACTGTTCGGGACCCATTGCGAATCCATCTCGTATCCAATATCTCTGCTGGTTCCATAATGACATCTCCATCATCGGATAGTAGTGGCAAAGAATTAGAGACAGGAATAATATCACCAATATGTTTCTTGAGAAGGGACACATGAAACGCTGAATGAATTTTAGAACCAGCAGGCAGTTCTAATTTATAAGCCAATTTCCCAACACGTTCCAACACTCTATATGGCCCATAATAATGACATGCAAGTTTCTGAGAAGACCTCCTGGACACCGATTGTTGGCGGTAAGGCTGCAGCTTAAGGTAGACATGATCGTTGACCTGAAATTCAACATCTCTGCGTTTGAAGTCAGCATACTATTTCATTTGATTAGCAGCATGCGACAAATGAGATTTCAGCTACTTCAAGATCTCATCTCTAGTTTTCAAGGTCTGATCAACTTCATGAATAGGAGAGTGTCCCCCGTCATACTGAGGCACCATAGGTGGATGTTGACCATACAAAGCCAAGAAATGAGACATATCAATTGTTCTATGGAAGGAAGAGTTATACTAAAATTCTGCCCACGGCAAAAAAGAGCACCACTTGCGTGGCTGTTGAGATGTGAAGCAGCGAAGGTACTGCTCCAGACATCGATTCATCACTTCAGATTGGTCGTCTGTCTCGGGATGATAAGAGGAACTCATGTGCAGCTTAGTTCCAGACAGTTTGAAAAATTCACGCCAAAAATTGCTCATAAAAATAGGATCTCTGTCACTGATAATGGATTTAGGCAGTCCATGGTACTTTACAACCCCATCCACAAATTTTTCAGCAATCACCTTAGCAGAATAAGGGTGAGACAGGGGCAAGAAGTACGCATACTTACTAAGCCGGTCCACAACAACAAGAATTGAATTCTTTCCAGCTGAAGTGGGTAGGCCATCAATAAAATCCATGGCAATGTCATCCCAAACCTGATGAGGAATGGGTAGTGGTTACAGAAGCCCGGCCGGAGAAGAGGTGGAGACTTTGTTTTTCTGATAAACAGAGCAGGCAGCAATATATTCTTGAATCTGTTTGCGCATTGAAGGCCAAAAAAATTGAGAAGCAATTCTTTTGTAGGTGCATAAAACACCAGAGTGTCCACCACAAGGAGAATCATGGAATTCCTGTAGAATCTGACAAGTTAAATCGGAATTTGGAGGAACAACAACCCGATTTTTATAGAAGAGCAAACCATTTCGCCAAGAGTAAAAAGAGCCTGGATTATTGGAAGCCAATCGATTGATATTAATCATGTATGGATGAGTGGTGATTGTAGACCGAATTTGATCCCAGAGTGAAGTATGAGGCAGAAAAAGGGCATTTAAACATGGGCTTCCACTAACTTGGGATAAGGCATTAGCAACCATGTTTTCTTTCCCGGGTTTATACACAATTTCATAATCAAAGCCCAGTAACTTTGAAACCCATTTCTGCTGTTTAGGAGTGACAATTCTCTGCTCCACCAAATATTTGAGGCTTCGTTGATCAGTTTGAACGAAGAACTTTCGGCCAAGCAAGTAAGGACGCCAAGTACGAATAGCTTGGAGAATAGCTAGCATTTCCTTAGCATATGTTGACAAAGACAGTTTGGAGGCTCCCAAAGCGCGACTCATGAAAGCAATTGGTTTATCATTTTGAGATAACACAGCACCTATGCCGTTGTTGGAGGCATCGGTGGTGATGAAGAAAGGCTCATCAAAATTAGGCATTGCGAGCGTTGGAGTAGTGGTCATCGCCTTTTTCAAGTCAGTAAAGGCATTTTCGGCTTCTGCATTCCAAGAAAATTGCCCCTTCTTTAACAAATTAGTCAAAGGTTGAGCGATCACTCCATAATTCCACACGAATTTCCGGTAGTAGCTTGTTAAGCTTAAAAAACCACGTAAGTCAGACACATTAGTGGGTTTAGGCCATTCAAGCATAACTTTAATCTTCCCCTGGTCCACCTGTACACCAGCATCAGAGACAATATGTCCCAAATATTCAACTTGTTGCTGACCAAAGGCACATTTGCTAAGCTTGATGTAGAACTGATGTTGTCGCAGCAACTCAAGAGCCAATTGCACATGTTGTAGATGCTCACCCCAAGTTGGACTATATATTAAGACATAATAAAAAAAACTAACACAAATTTTCGTAAATATGGACGAAAAATTGTGTTCATCAAAGCTTGGAACGTTGAGGGAGCATTACACAAGCCGAAAGGCATCACTAAATATTCGTAGTGGCCATTGTGTGTTCTAAATGCTGTTTTGTGGACATCAGCATGGTGTTCTCGAACTTGATGGAATCCTACAATGAAATCCAGTTTAGTAAAGTAAGCAGCTCCATGAAGTTCGTCCAACATATCCTCAACGGTTGGAATTGGAAATCTGTCCCGGATTGTCACTGAGTTGAGGGCTCTATAATCTGTACAAAAATGCCAAGAACCATCCTTTTTCTTAATAAGCAGAACAGGAGAAGAAAAAGGGCTGGTACTGGCCTGAATTAATCCAGAATTAAGCATATCCTGGACCTGTTTTTCAATCTCCGCCTTTTGGAAGTAGGCGTACCTATACGGTCGGACATTTACTGGATTTGTTCCCTCCTTGAGGTTGATACGGTGGCTGATAGTGCGTTCTAGAGGAAGCCGATTTGGCCGATGATAAACATCTGGAAATTGATATAGCAATTTTTGCATTTCCGGGTGAATTCCTTTGGGCAAATCTGTTGACGAAGTTTCAACACAAATGGCAAAAAGTGAGTTATTTTGCCACAACTCCTTAGACATTTCCTTCCAAGAAGAAGATTGAATGTGCCTTTCTGTTAAACCCTGCAGGTGTCGCTGCTCCCCATTCCAAATAAAGTCTATAGTCAGTCTGTCCCAATTACATTGGACTGTTCCCAATTGTCGCAACCACTAGACCCCTAACACCACATCCAATTCCATGAGTGGCAATGAATAGAATGTAATGGAAAAGGGAATACCTTGCAAGAGAGCAGGAGTATTTCTGAATTTCCCACTACACTGTAGAGGATCCCCATTAGCCACTTTCACGTTGAAGGGTCTGGTTGGTTCAGCCAGCAATTTGAGAGATTCAGCCACTTTTTCGTTGATGAAGTTGTGTGTGGACCCACTGTCAATAAGGCAAATTAGTTCGAAGGATCTGATTTGAATAACAACCCGCATGGTACCTGATGATGACCATCCAGTAAGTGCATGAAGGGAGATTTCTGGTTCACCCTCATCGTCATCTTCGTCAATGTCGAACCCACCATCAAGAAGAAGAAGTTGGGGTTTAGCACACCTGTGTCCAGGAACGAACTTCTCATCACAATTAAAGCATAACCCTTTTGCCCGCCAAGTCTGCATCTCATCCCAAGAGAGTCACTTTACCGGTGTGGACAACTTGTTTTTTGTTGGAGATGAGTAACTCGTCTGAAAAGATGGACGAATTGCCTTCTTTTGTCGCAGCAATTATTCATCCTTCATTCGAGCTAAGCTGATAGCTTCTTTTAGAGTTTTTGGCTTAAACATTCTTATTCCTTCCGCAATCTATGTTTTAAGACCTCCCATAAATGTTCCCACTAATGCCTTCTGGGTCCACCCTTTTATTGGTTGCCTAATCTTTCAAATTCACGTTGATAGTCACGTAAAAGGCCTGTTTGGTGAATTTTCGATAAAGACTCATCGAAATCTTCACAGTCAGTAGGTCCAAATCGAGACCACAATTCCTTAGAGAAGATTTCCCATGTTACTGTCATTCCAACAACGGTATGGGTCCTGCGAAGCCACTGCCACCATTCGTTTGCCTCTCCCCGAAGGTGATAAGAAGCCAAAGATACTTTTTCTGAGTCTGGAGTGCCTTGGTAGTCAAAAAACTGATCCAACCTTGCGAACCATTCAGTTGGATCATCTCCTGAATAATTCAGGAACTCCAATTTTGCCAATTTCGCAGAATAAAATGACCGTCCTCCATCTCTGGATTCATCCTGATTAACGCGAACTTGGCTAGCTCGGTCACTTGTACTGCTAGCGGGTTCTTTGCTTGGAAGCGAAAGTTCAGAGAATTTAGTGATGGCTGCTTTGATTTGTTGCAGTTCATCGCTAAGTCCTCGTTCCATTTTAGACAGATGGTCTTGGAGATAGCCAAGGCCAACTTCCAAATTTTCGATTCGCTCTTTATTTGTTGCCATGAAAAGGAAAAGGAAAAGAACCAAG
The DNA here is from genome assembly GCF_001659605.2 of Manihot esculenta. Classification (NCBI taxonomy): domain Eukaryota; kingdom Viridiplantae; phylum Streptophyta; class Magnoliopsida; order Malpighiales; family Euphorbiaceae; genus Manihot; species Manihot esculenta. The sequence continues at coordinate 13,584,781 of NC_035177.2, forward strand.
CTCTGATACCACTGATGGATCCCAGTCAAAACTACAAAGAATTTGGTTCTTAGAATGAGAAATTTGGAATGTATTTCTCTCATAATCACTGCTGCCAATACAAATGAATAAATAGCAGAAGAAATAATTGACACATCCTATACTTAAGGCCACAAACCGCACAATAAATAAAAAGAGGAAATATTTACTGCAGTAAAATCTCAGCAGCCAATTTGACTTATTCTAATAAAAATAAAGAAAGAATAAATGCAACAAATAAAATAAACAGCAGGCAACAGCAAGACTTGGTCTAAGAACGAGACTTAGTCCACATACTTTTTATTATTGATAGGAATCCTTGAAAAACGACGCAGAGCTCTATCATTATGTCATATTACGTATCCTATTGTTAAATTGGATCGTTAAATCTAACGAAATTATTACGCCATCATCATACTCAACGTTCTAAATGAATATTTTAATATAACTTAAAAAGAATAATTATAAAAAAAACTAAACTTTTCAACTTTGGATAATTATATCTAAACTTTATTTCTAACAAATATATCTTAAAATCAGTTTTTTTTTTTGGCTTGATCGTTAATCTTGCGGTTTACTTATAATTTCGAAGAACATATTGTAAGAATCGATAACTTATTTTCTAATATTTTTTTGCATCCATAAGTATGTATATATTTTTGTGTAGTTATAGATATAAATATTATGGTGACATTTTTTTTTGAAAGTAAAATATTATGGTGACATTATATTAAATAAATAAAAAACAGAATTCTTTCAACTTAGAAACTCCCTAGCATACCAATATATCTTAATCTTAACATGACTCGCATATCTACATTCTAAAAGCATGAACTGTCTATAAGTGAATTGAGTCGCTCAAGTTAATTTGCTAATATATATATATATATATAGATATTGGTCCTTCACTTAAACTAGTCCCAATAGATCCTAATAAAAAAATCATTAAAATTTAAAAATTTTGTATCTCTAACTACTGCTAAAATATTAGTATTTAATCATTCTCGGGTTAAAAGTTTTATTCCTACCCTATATGAATATACTTATACTTTTTACTTCTATGATGACTTAATATTTTTGATGATAAGAGAGTTATTTTCTCAAAAGGTTTACTTAACTGAAAATCTGTTTCTTCTGTTTTTATTACATAATCTGTTTTAAAAACATTAAATTTTGAGATTTTATAAATTTGTTAATTCGGAATTTGAAATTGAGGTTGAGAACGGATTTAATGATATAAATCTATGGAAAATAATTAGAAAATATTATGTTGAGAACTGGTATTTCTCGCCAAAATTTTTTTCAAAATTTCAGGATTATTATAATAGTATTTTAGAAGAAACCGGTTCAGTTAAAATAAAACATAATTTTGATAAAAATCATAAATAGATTATAGCCTATTCTTCTATCCAAATAAAAAGGTTATCCATCCAAAAAATTAGCCAACCTCAAATTTATACACTATACTGACATTTATAAATCAAAAAAATATTATAAAAAGAATCAGTATTATAAGAAGAAATACACAACAAAACCCAGTAAAAAAATATTATAAAAAGAAAAATTATAAACCTTATAAAAAATATAGTAAGAAAACTCCAATAAATATGACTCAGAATAAAGCCTAAGATATAAGAAAATACTACTAGAAATTTTTCTTTCCAAAAATTTTGGTTTGAATAATCTCTTAATATTAATCTAATTAAAAATATAGTTTTATAGTATTGAAAATCACTTAATTTTTTATATTTTAAATTACTCAATAATTCAGCATTTATATATATATATTGATTTCATTTCTTTTACATAAATATATTAAAAAAGCAAATATACATGTAAATCTTGCAGATTTTGAAATGGCAAAGCAGGTAAGCATAGATAAAATCACGTTCCCTTCAAATGAGATTTAATGATAGAACAAAGTTTAATAACAGGTCAGTCGGTTGGATTTTTTATTAAATTAATTTAATTAAATTTTTTAATTTGATTTTAAAATTTAAAATCGATAAAATCCTTTTAAAATAAATCCTCTAGATATGATTTTATTGTCGACTATTAATTTTTGTTGATAATTATATTATAATTGACTTAAACATGAATAAATTTAAGTTAACATATCAGTTTATTTTGATAGTTTGAATATATTTATTAAAACACAAATAGCTTATAATTTTTTATTTTTATTTTATGATTAAAAATTAAATAAATAATATAATTTTTAACTAAAAAGTAATTTTTTTAATTAATCTGAAAAATAAAATAAATAAAATTATAAAGTGGAGAGATTATTATTATTATTATTATTATTAATTAATTAATTAATTAATTAATCTAAACAAGATGGCATAATCAGTAAAGGCTTGGAAAATGAACTTGAAGGAAAATAATTAGCGAAACAGATCAAATCAGAAAGTGCACGTCACTGACGGCGACGCAAACGCTAAAATCCCAACACAACCCACCGGAAGTTTCCTTCCTATCCCTGATAATCCCTCTCTCTCTCTCTCTCTCCCTTTCAATTTTCACCTCGACAAGCTGCCTTGCATCGACGTTGGGGTTTTTGGAAGAGGAGCCTCCGCCGGTTCTTCTTCATATTCCAAATTCTCATTCATCTTCCTCTGCTGATCGCTTAAATCTGTATTTTCAAAATGTACGGATTCGAGGCGCTAACTTTCAACATTCACGGAGGCTATCTTGAGGCAATCGTCAGGGGACACAGATCAGGCCTTCTCACTGCCGCCGATTATAACAATTTATGCCAATGTGAAACCCTTGACGATATCAAGATGCATCTCTCTGCTACCGAGTACGGTCCTTACCTTCAAAACGGTGCGTTTTTCTGTTATTTGATCGATTTCGTTTCTATTGAATTGGTGCTTTTTTGGTTTCTAGGGAAATTAGGAAGATTTGAGCATGTGAGAGTTTGGATCTCATGGCTGTTGGTTGATTAGGTGATTGGATGCTATGGGAGCTTTAGTGAAATGTGATGATTTTGTGTCAGGAATACGAATTATGCGCGCCTAAATGGAATTCAGTTGAATTTCTGCTCAATTCTAATCTGCCATTTTGCTATTAATTTTATTATTTATTGAAAACTATTTTATGCCTTATTGATTCTGATAATATGAAAAGTGAGATCAGTGCAATGCGACTTGGTTTTGACTGGAATTCTTTTGATAACTATCAAACGCTTCCTTTCTGGAACTCTTTTACAAGCATTCAATAGACAGATATTGAGAGTCTCGTACGTGCTAGGATTTTGCAAAGTGAAATTATATGCCATATTTCTGGTACTTTATGCAGTTGCCTGAGGAAGTTTTGAATTTTCAGCAAAGGGTTTAGAATAGATTTCAGCAGAGGTAGTTGGTTGCTCTCGGTCAAACGCTGATCTCTCCCTGTTAAGGAATGAACTGTATTAGGCACTTTTCCTAAGAATTTCTGAAGCACTGATAATGCATGATTTACTATTGGGAAATTAGCAAAAGAATGAAAGAAAGCCTACTTTTCATGAGTAGGAGATTCTTCAAGCGGAAGTGGGTTTAAATAAAGAAAAGGAGCAGCATTTTTTAATGAATTGTTATGGTTCAAGCAAATCTTATTGAATTCTCATTTATTGACATCGGTTTTCTTTATTCTCGCTGTGGTGAATTGGAGTTGATGAGAATGCTTTATTTTTTCAAGCTTTTATAATCAGGTTGGTTCATGTGCATCCATGTCTCAATTGTTTTTGGTTCATGTGAGTGTTTGTGATATAGAGTAAGGAATGCCATACGCACAAATAATGACAGAACAAATGAAGAAAGCACTGGAGAAAGGAATATTATATTACTAATAAATAGTAAATCAACAATGTCAAGAGAAATATTCTCTCCCTGCACAGAGATAAACTATACTTTGTGCCCAACACAAAAAGAGTAATTGCAGGTTTTTTCTTCACCCCCTTTTTTTCCATTATTCTATATATAAGGACTTGAGGTGCTTTCTTCACATGTTTTCTGCCTCCTGGTATAACGGACTTCCTGCTAGCTCATGCAATTTCATTTTTTATCTTCTAGAATGTACTTTCCACATGTTCCTGTCCTTTACTTTGTACCCTGCCCCTTCTTGCTCTCTGCTCCTTGCATGCTCTTATTAGTCTGTTGTTGCCATATTATTTATTTGCTACTTTGTAGTTTCTATTTTAAGCACATAGGTGAATGTGCTAATCTCAATTATACCTTTCTAATTTTACTTTTTGATTTTCATAACCTGCTTGCAGAGCCTTCTCCATTGCATACCACTACAATTGTGGAGAAATGCACGCTTAAACTTGTAGATGAGTACAAGCACATGTTATGTCAAGCAACAGAGCCATTGTCCACCTTCCTAGAGTATTGCACGTATGTGGCCTTTGCTTTTTGGTGAAAATATAATTAATTGTTTAATATGTCAAATTTCCTTAATAATTAAATTTTTGTTAGAATTGATGAAATTTCATGCTACAATTAATGGGAAGTGTTATGGAAAGTTATTTCTATTAAGTGTAGGATTTATATTCCTAAATAGGTAGAATAATTTATATCTATATACTCCTAAAATAGGGAATTTCATATATTCTTATTTAGTTGGAGAATTCCTTAATTTATGGTATCATATCGTATATGTGATTTGTATCTTCCATCATAAATAAGCAAGCCCTTGTATTAGGAGATATAGAATCCAATTAAGTAAAGATGTAACCCTTTTAGATTTTGTATCCGTGGATGTAGGTTGTCGTGACCGAATCACGTAATTCTTTTCATGTTACATTAATATGGTGTTTAGGGAATGTGTATAGTTCACAATACTATTGTCTATTCATAGACACTGTTCGTGAGCACTATTCATTAATACTATTCATAGGGATTGTTTGCACCTAAGTTTCTCTGTTTGATTGGTGTGATTTGTGTGACCTTATGGGTTGTTTCTTGTTGATTTTTCCTTGATGGCATTACTTTTGAAGGATTTCGTGTTGATGTTTCCTTGCTAGAATTGCCTTGGAGAGGGATTAAAATTTTGATGTTTCCTTGCTGGCATTGTCTTTAGAGAGGGTTTTGTATTAATGTTTCCTCGTCGACATTGCCTTTGGAGAGGGAAGTTGGAAGTTGAGCATTTTTTAGCGAGGAAGCCTTTGGCTTCTACATAGAATCTTATCAAAGGGTAATGTTAGAATTGATGAGCTTCTAAGTTACAATTATTGAGAAGTGTTATGGAAAGTTATTCCTATTTAGTTTAAGATTTATATCCCTAATTAGGTTGAATAATTTATATCCTTATATTCTGAAGAGGAGATTTGATATATTCGCTTTAGTTGGAGAATTCTTCAATTTATAGTATCCTACCATATGTATTAGTTCCATTATAAATAGACAAGCTTTTGTATTATGATGTATAGAATCCAGTTAAAATAAAAATGTAGCTTTTTGAGGTTTTGTGTCCGTAGATGTAGGCTCCCATACTTGAACCACGTAATCTTGCCTTGTTACTTTAACAATTTTTCTGGCAAAAAATTCAATACTCTAGGCATATATCTTAAAAGTTTTAGATTTCAAGGAGTTCAATATTATGTACATATTTTCTGAAGAGCTTTGATAAAATAGTCTGGGGGTGGGGGGTGTGACAGAAAGGTTAGAGAGTTGAGGTGCATGAATAGTTAGAATTCAGTACTAGGCACATTAACAGTGGTTTCAAAACTTCATATTACATACTACTTGGACTTCGTTCCTTTTAATATCTAGACATAGGTTAATGTGGTCCATGCATTGGTTGTGTATTTTTGTTGTATCCTCTAGTTGATTCACCTATATTATTATTATTATCATCATCTCATATCATTTGATGCCTCCATAACAAGTAATAATGACAATAATAGCAGCAAAAATAGCAATTAAGCCTTAATCTCAAACTAGCTGATGTTAGTGTGTATCCTTTATCACCACACCAGGTTTGTATTAACATTAAAGAATTGTAAATCCTTTGATATTGCTTCCATCATCTAGGTCCTCATGTTTAGTTGCCACTGTTGAGTTTAGAACCCTAAGCAGACTGCCAGTGATCATATAGATATTCTCTTAAAGGTAGAGTTGTGCTGATCCAAGATTTGACAAGTCAATTTTGCATGTTCTTGTTTTGACTCCCTAGCCCCTACCTACTCTATTCGGCAATTGTTTTATTGATGGGAGTTCCTCTTGCTCAATCCAATGCAGTACATTCTCATCATTGGATAGTTATGTGGAATTCATGGTTGCTTGTGGTTCTAAAGATAATCAGAAAAAAGAATAATCCTTCTGTTGTTTAATCAGATATGGTCACATGATCGACAATGTTGTCTTGATAGTCACTGGAACATTGCATGAGAGGGATGTTCAAGAGCTACTAGAGAAATGCCACCCTTTAGGCATGTTTGACAGGTTTTTGTCCCTTGAACATTTGTGCTTCACTTTTTGGGATGAATGTTAATGGTCTACAAAGTCTTCCTTATTTTTTTAATCTCCTTTTCTTCCTTAGCATTGCCACCCTTGCTGTTGCTCAGAATATGCGAGAGCTTTATAGATTGGTGCTTGTTGACACACCATTGGCTCCATACTTCTCAGAATGCATCACTTCAGAGGTACAATCTGCAATTGTTTGTATCACTTGAATTTATTTATTTATTCATGCATGGGCATACTTGAATATTTCTTATTCACTTGGCATTGGATTTTATGACTGTATATTGTAGGCTTAGAATAATTGATAACAGTGCATTGATATTGGAATGATTAGCCATTTGAAGGAATTCAACTTTGTTAGTTTTGATAAGTTGCTGGTAAATGCATGACTAATAGCCATTGGTACACTAAAATGTGGTTTTATTCAATTATCTTAGAACTGCACAATCTTTCCCTAATCCCTATTTGTCATCATGGTAAGTGCATTTTGTAGCTAGCATGTATGATATTTGGATTTGCATGCCCATATGTGCACCACAAACCCTTCTCATCAGCATGGCAGTAATAGTATGGATTGACTATCCTTGCTAAAGGGAAAAATTTTTTGGGGTATATTATTGTGGTTTTAGGACTTGGATGACATGAATATCGAAATTATGAGGAATACTCTTTACAAGGCATACCTTGAGGACTTCTATAGGTTTTGTCAGGTGAGGATGGCTTCTTATACCAGGAGAATATGTGATGTTCTTAATTTTTGTGTTTTTATTATAAGTATTCATGTGATGTTATCTCTCAACAGAAACTTGGTGGTGCCACAGCTGAGATAATGACTGATCTCCTTGCCTTTGAAGCCGATAGAAGAGCTGTTAATATCACCATAAATAGGTATCGTTTGTGCCTCTAGTTTTATGAATGCTCCCTCCCAGTTCTTTCAAAGGAAAAACAAAAAGAAAAGGGAAAACTAACGGATAAAATTTTGATTATTTACTCACATTTTCTTTCTTGTATGGCAATAATTTTTCAATTTCTTTGTTCTTCTAATGTTGGTGCGGTACTCTTTGTTTAGCATTGGTACAGAGCTCACCCGGGATGATCGTAGAAAATTGTACTCTAATTTTGGCTTACTGTAAGTTACTTGTCAATATTTCAATTTTCATTTTTTATTTTTATTTTTGGATTATATAGCTGTACTGTTTTTGGTACCTATCTAACAACGATGTATGTATGCCAAACAGTTACCCCTATGGGCATGAAGAACTTGCTGTCTGTGAGGATTTAGATCAGGTATGCTATTTGTTTAAATAGTGAAACGAAAAAAGTCTGTCTGTCGAGATGATCTTTTTTGCCATTTTCTGGCCCCTTAAGTTCATGCTTAATGACCAAAAAATTGATTTGAAACATTGACCAAAACTTTTAATTTTGTCAATTTTAGCTTGATTTGAAAACTTAGTAATAATTGTGCTTAGCCAGTCACGTTTGGTCAAAATTGAAATACAGAAGAACATTTTGTTACTAAATAGAATGAAAAAAAATGTGTATTTCTTTTTTTCCCTTTCCTTTCCCTTCTCCCCCCCCCCCCCCCAACCCCCCCCAACTTTTTTGTAAAACAAGTTGTGGGTTTTTGAGTCTTTAGGCCTTCAATTCATTGTAGGGACAACAGCCCCAAGGAAAAACAAATAATAGTGTTACCGCTTCTAACAATTCTACGGTAATCTTTAATTTTTAATATGTTTATCCAGTTGATTTAATTATACCTTACCATTAACCATTTCTGCTAAATTTAGGGTGTGTCCAATATCAATATATGTTTTTTGTTTTTTAAAATTAAAAAACTGAAAATTGATTGTAGTTTTTTAGTTATATTTTAAAAACCGTTTTAATAATTTTTTTTTTTAAGTTTCTTGTGTAATTAGAAAATAAATGAAAATACTTATGTTTTTACACATTGATGGACAAATTAAAAAAACAATTTTTTTAATTAAAAGAGGTATTAATTATAATAATATATTAAATTCGTTATATGTATTTAAAAGTACTAGTTTTTTTCTATAAAATGTGCAGTTTTCATATGTAATTTTTGTTTTTTTTTATATAATTTAATATAGTTTTTTACTCTAATTATAGTTTAAATTTATTTTTTTAATTTTAAATAAAATTAGACATTTTAAAATAATCGTGTATCTTTTTATTCATATATATATAAATAAAAAACTAGTTATAATTATAAACCTTTTATTCACGTATTGGCATAATATATTTCAAATTTATGTCAAATTTTAAATTAAGATTTTACCCTAGCATTGTAAATGTTTAAGATCATTTAAATTTGAATGTTTTCAAATTTATTAATTATAAAATTTTTTATATTGTCAATAATAAAAAAATAAAAAAAGATCTTGAATAATAACATTTTTTATTTTTAATACTTTAATATATAAAGTGATAAGTATAAGTAGAATTTAAAATGTTGTGGTAAAAATTTTAAAATTAATTAACTTTATTCTATTGTGATAAAAATTTTAAAGTTAATAATTTTTATTTTACATAAAATGATTGATTTTAAAATTTAGTCATTTATAAAACAATTAAATTTGGTGTTCTATTATTGTAATGCCAAATTATCAAGAGTATATCTAATCAAAATTAGTTAAAAAAGTAATCATAATATAAAATTCATAAGCTATATTATTTTAGTCAATTTATTATCATAAATGTTATGGTAAATTACAAAACTTTTATTTATGTAATAATATTTATTATATAATAAAGTTATTAACGATATCATTTTTTTAAAAAATTGTTACAATACAATTATAAAATAGATCGTAGGCACTTGTATTAAATTATTAACTTTATCTTAATATAGTAAATTTTAATATTAATAATTTTGTATTTTTATTACCAATTATTTTATTTATAATTATTTTTAATATTATAAAATATCATTTTTTGTAAAGTTTTAATTTTATTAAAGATTATTATTATTACTTATTTATTTTTATATTTCTTTTTAATAGTATTAGAATTTTAATTATTATAAATAAAAATTAATATGTTAGAATTATTTTAAAATAATAAAACAATAAAATATTAGAAAATAGATTTTATATAAATTGAATGTAGTTAGTTGCTAAATATTGTTTGCAATGGAAATTTCATCTTTAAGAGCTTTAGAATATAATTTACTGAACAAATTTTGTTTAGCAGTATAAAATTTGATCATTAAAGGTTGTAGATGCTAAAAGTTTTAGCAACGCATTATAGTGATGAATAAATTTTGTTTAGCAACAACTATGTTGTCTTGAATTTAGTTATTAGCGGCAACCTCAAATATGCGTTACTAAAAAATACTAATATTTATTTTAATTTTTTAATGTTAGTTTAGATTATAATAAAAATTTAATTTAATAGAATTAAAGATCAATATAAGTTCTTAATCATTTTTATTAAATACTGATGTAGTTTTTAACAATTTTGGTTCAATTAAACACTAATATACTTATCTAATTAAGTTAAACATTATAAATGAAAAGTAAAAAAATAATAAAAGTAAAAAAAAAAAAACTTGTAAGTTTTATATCTAAGGAGGGGTATTTTTGGCAAGGCCAATATTCCTCCTTTCCTTTCCACATTTATTATATATATTATTATATTATAGATAGATTTTAGATTATTAAAGATAAATAAAAGAAAGTATTAGAAAAATTATTGATGAATTGACATAAGTTTTGTTATTATAATTATGTAATATGAATGAATTTAGAGAAGCTTACTAAAAAGTTATTCACAAAAATGTCCAATGATATAGTGGATGAATGTTTTAGTGGGTTAAAACTGAAACAGAAATAATGAATCTACTTTTTTCTGGTTTTTTAATTTTGTTGCCACATTTCAAAAACAAAGAAGGAAAAAGAAAAAATAAAAGAGAACAAAAACAGGTCACTGAACAAATTTTTTATTTTGTTAGAGGAATAAAAAGAAAAATCCAAAAACTATATCATTACTGAACACAACCTTAATCTCCATTGCTGCATCAATGCACTAATTACTGACATTCCAACATTCAAAGCTAAATCCTGATTAGCTTTAACTCCTAAATTAAATAAATATTTTAGTTTACAATAAAACATGAGAGAAGTAGAAGAATTTATATTTAATTATATGTAATTTTATTTTATTTAAAATAATATAATTTATTTTTATTTTGTAGGCAAAATATTTTTATGTATTTAAAATCAAATCAAACTAATATTATGATATTAAAGCTAATCTAAACCAAATTTAAATGGAAACAAATCGTAAATCTCTTTATCTCTAAAGTAAAGAGAGCTTATATGGTAATAGGGATTAAGTTTAAAAGGAGAGTTAATAGCAGCGCACAATTAATTGAATTGGCATAATGCATGGTAGGTTTGTTAATTTTTTTAAAAAATGAAGTTTAGGATAGAATTGTTAAAAAGCATTAACCCTTTATTATAATATAAAATTGTTCATGGTTCTTTGTCTTCTGTTTGGTTGGTGTTGCAGGTTCGTGCTGTGATGGAAAAATATCCTCCTTACCAGTCTATCTTTTCTAAATTGTCCTATGGCGAGAGCCAGCTGCTTGACAAGGCATTTTATGAAGAGGAGGTGAAAAGGCTTTGCTTAGCTTTTGAGCAACAGGTTTGTCTTCATCTCTCGATCTTCCTTGAGAAGTAGCAATATATACTAAAAAAGACTAGACTTGCCTGTGTGATTGATTGTCTCCTTCACTCCCCCCGCCCTCTCTCCCCTTCTTTTTAATTCTGTAGAAAAATGTACTTTAGAGATGAACTACACAAAACTAGCAATGCAAATGTAATGACTTATGAAGCTGTTATTTAGTTCATTCTGTCCTAATGCCTATTATTTTTCCAAACTGCAGTTCCATTATGCTGTCTTCTTTGCATACATAAGGTTGAGGGAGCAGGAGATTCGGAATCTGATGTGGGTATCAGAATGCGTGGCTCAGAACCAGAAATCCAGAGTCCACGACAGTGTTGTCTTTATATTTTAGCTGCTTTGCAAGCCATTGGAAATAATCACCTGTCCTTTGCTTAATCTGCTGTAAATTGCTCTACCATAGAGAATCTGTTGATTACTCAAGTTGTGGAGATTGCCCAGCTTCACCAGTTCCAGGATCTGTGTGTTGAAAATAAAGTTTTTAAATATTTTTTAATATGTTGCTTGCAGGGATAAGGCTTGTATCAAATTTCATCGGATAAATTATTGTTGGGGAAGAGGAATGACCTTGCTTGTTGGTATCATCTTGTTTCCTGCAATAGAAATAGTGCCAAGCTTTGATGCTTGCAATGCCATTGTTGGCCAAGATGGCTTGCTTTGTTTTTTTCTTTTTTTTTTTTAAATGTTATTTATTTATTTATTTAGTTTTTGTCATTAAACTGGCATAAAGCCAAGAACAAGGCCAAGATGGTCTGTGGGGTTGTATTGAAAGTTTACATCATGAATTGCCTTTGCAGCTAAGCATGGGCAGCTTTGTCTAATATGAATAAAGGAGACAAATTTAAAATAACTTGTCAATCTCTTTGATTAACCACATAATTTTTTAAAAAATAGTGTGTTTATTAATTGTCTGGACACCATCAAGGAATCCCCTACTATAATAACTTCATTGAAACCTTTGTCGGTTGCTAAAAGGGAGTTTCTTTTTATTGCTTGCCAAAAGAACAGCTCCATGCACTAGACATTCTAAAATTGAGGGATTCGCTGTATACTTGAAAAAATTTTACAGTTGTACTCAAATTGACTTATTAATATTAAAAAAAATAATAAATCGAAGAGAAAGCCTGTGTGTATTGTGATGTGACATGGACTTGTTAAGATTTTTTCAAGAGCTTCTCATAAACTAGGTTTTTGAAATTTTATATTATTTGTGAATAAATGTGCGTAGACTTATTTATCATCTAAAAGTCTTTATTAAAAGTATGTGATTTTAATTTGAATTCCATGATTGCTTGTATGCGTATTTACTTTTTGAAGAAAAAAAAAACATTATTTCTACCAATCATTCCCTAAATCCTATAACATTCTGTATTAAATAAGTTGAGCTGATGAGGGGAAGGGACCAATTATGATTCATAGAAACAGTAGAACTCTCATTATATAACAGAGCAGAAAAGATGATGTCTTTTAACTTCCCGATGGATGCCTCTAAACTGTATGGCATTTTCGACCCTTTTAAATATGCCAAAAAAAAAAAAAAAAAACAACAACAATCTATTGAAAAGAGATCTCGCATTTGCCAGATACAATTGTGGTCATTTTATAAATGTATTATTGGAGTTTTTTGAAAAAAAATGAGAAAAAAAAAAAAGAATTCGTAGAAAAATTATTTGTCAAAAGGAGGTGAAATTTGTCCTCCCAGTAAAATTCAGCAGGCTATTATATAGTGTGGCATCAATAAATTGTCACTAATTATTTAATAATAAAAGATTTTATTAGTAAAATTAATTCTTTTTTATTTTATAATCTTATTGTTTAAGATTTCGTATATTCATAAGATATAATTATGTTGTAAATATTATGCAAAAAATAAAATCACACGTGCAACGCTGTTGGGAGAAAATAAATTTATGTAATAATGGAATAAAAATTCGAAAAATATAAAATTTAATATGTTAATTTGTATTAATGATATTATATTAATCCTTTTTTATTTAGAATTATTATATTAATCATTCTGGTTAGTAATACAAATAATCTACAATATTATATTTTATATAGAAATTAATAAAAGTATATATATATAAATTAACTTACACTCGGCTTCGACGACCGGAATAACAAGCAAACACCAGCTCTGGTTTCTCTTCCACTGACCCTATTTCTTTTACTTTTTACCCGGGATTACGTCAAAGGAAATTGAAGAAGATGGCGCCATCACCATCGGAATCCACCGATTTGGCGTCACCACCACCATCAAAGATTACTGACTTGAACGAGGACTCACTGTCTCATTGTGCCAGTTACCTGAGCCTGCAGGACATCTCCAATTTGGCCATGACCTGCAAGTTCCTCAAGCGCGTGTCTTATTCTGATTCCATCTGGCAGCGGTGCTTTAGGTACTGTTTTTGCAGTTCTCCTCTCCTTTTTCTTGTTCTTCTGTTTTCCTTTCAATACAAAGATAGAAATCGCTTCGTATTGAATTTGTACAGCGAGCGTTGGCCAAATGAAGTGGCTCGTATCTCGTCAACCTCTTCAGGAGTGAGGGATGCGTATTTGGCTAGGCACGCTTCAATGCATCAATTCAAATTCGTTGATCCTTTGTCTGCTGATTTATATACGAATGCGAAACCTTTTGATCATATTATATTGGACAAAAATGATGTCATCTTTTCACAGGTTTAATTTCTGAAAAACTTTTTTTTATATACTAGTTTTCTTGTACTTGGGTTCTGTCATTATATTTAATTAATTTGATTGATTAGGGTTCGTCCATACAATCAGTGAAGATTGATAGCAATGGAGAAGACTCTGTGGTCACACTAAGTGATCATAATGCAAGAATTACTTGTATGAGGTGAGTATTTCTGATGGATTTTGTTGTTTTATAACCGAATTTCTGTGGATCAGCAAGGTTTTTATGGAAATGGAAGTTAATTGCTTCTTAACCTAAAGTTGTTGATACTCGGATAATATTCAATCTGGACATCATTTTTCCAATGTCAAATGAGAGTTACTCTTTATGGTCCACATTAGTAGAAGAGTAGAACCAGCTGTAGGATGAAATCTAACCTAGTATATGAAGCAACTGAGATTATTGCTTTATTTAAGCATGCATGGGAATTACATTTTACATGCCAATGATGATCTGGAAAATGATTAAGTTGCACCAACAGGAATCCACATTGTTGTTGAGTATGTCTGGAACAATTTTGTATGCCACATATAAATATTGAGTTAATTGGAAACATGAACCTGGCATTTTATTTTAATGGAATATGTGGATCTTTAAAGAAGATCCATTTTCAGATGTAATAGATAAATATGTTATTTCTATGTTTGTTTGTAATGTAATATAGCTCAAGGTTGTTTCTTACATATGATATATGATGGCTGCAGATTGTTTCCCATTTATGAAACCTCTCTTTATCGAAGCCAGTCACAAATTAAAGAAAATGTTTTGATAACCTCAAGCTGTGATCATTCTATTCGTTTGTGGTGGAAGGTATTGCATGAATTACTATTTGATGTGACCAATATACTTGCTATCTTTCCGTTTCATTTATCTTTTCCTGATAGTAGTTCTCAGCATTGATAACTATGAATCATTTAGAGAAGGGCTATTGAATAAAAAAAATCCAAATGTTTACAGTAATTCACATTTACATCAACACTTTAAATCTTGGTTGGCAAAATCAAAGCTTTTCAATTTGCCATAATTATAGCCAAGAGGACTAATTGAATTTCTGTAAGTTAACGGTAAATTATAATATAGTCCATAAAGTTCTATTTGAATAATAAAATAGTCCTTAAATACATATTTTTATTACAACAATATCAATTTTTATTAATCTCCTTATTCACTCCCTATTCCCACTTTTATATAATATCATAGATATTAATAAAAACTTAAAATATATATAAAAAAATAAAACTTCACAATTTAAAACATATAATATTTCATTTTGTTTAGAATATTATTAATAGAAAGTAAAATTTTTCAAATATAAAAATTATACACATAATTTATAATATTGAGTATAAACATTCAGTGAAATACTTTAGTGTACATTATTTATATGTGATGTTTTATATAATAGAAATTTATTTTTAATGAATATTTATTTAATATAATATATTTAATATTACATAAATAAATATAAAATATATTTAATTTGAATATAAAAATTAAATTAAAGAATTATATATTTTATTAATAATATAAAACTTTAAGGACTATATTGTAATTTATCATTAACTTTTTTAGATTTAATTTAGTCCTCTTGGCTCTAATTGTGGCAAATTGAAAAGATTTGGCTTTACTATTCAAGATTTAAAGTGTTGGATATAAATGTGAATTACCGTAAATATTTGGATTTTTTTGTCCAATACCCCTTTAGAGAATGTAAAAATTGTACATTATCTGTAGTTTCTGTTATGTTTATTCTCTTTTTAGTTGAGAAGATGAAGATATTTGCTATGCTTTAAGACTTACTAATTCTCTTGCTATTGTTGCAGGGCTCTTGCCAACGCTGTTTTAGAGGTCATAATGGTCCTGTTTCAACCTTGTCAGATAAGTTGCTAGGTGACAGTAGTGCCAAGTTATTGGCAAGTGGTGGGGAGGATGGTACAGTTCGCCTTTGGTCCCTTAGCTCAAGTGCAAAGCGAGGTCAACATGCTTTAAAGGCTACATTTTATGGGCATGAGAAACCTATAAAATTGATGTCAGTTGCAGGGTATGAACTGGCTGCTTTATATAGCAGCTATTTTACCTGCACTAAAGCTTTAAGAGCATGGGTCTTTGACTTTGAACTGCATGTGTTATATATTTAAAGTAGTGTATTCTTATTAAGAATTGACCTTATTATTTTAAAGATGGAAGTATGTATTTTGTGATTCTAGATTTTTCTTTTCATATTAATGAATCAAATTGAAGTTTCCAGATGATAGGAAGTGAAAAACAAATTCTAGTGTAGGGTTAATGTCTTCTTTTGACGTAGGGGTAGGCTTCCCTAGTCGAATCTAATATGATTCTATCTTTATGTACTGTGGTTGATGTTCTCATGTCAAAAAGCATGATTTTGTCAAATTTTGATAGACTGGTTTAGGATATGAATTTTATCTGAATCTTATTGTAGTGTTTGACTTATAACCATTTTGACATTGTAGTTGGTGAATTGTATTATGTCGTGATCTATGCAATCCTTTTAGGTAATATATGGAAATGAAAGAGACCAATGAGCTGTATATCACTGTTATGGTATAGTGTTGTGCAAAGTCTTATATGACTACTTCATTCTAGTGGTTTAGTATATACTAGTTGTTTGTGCAATTTTTAAATGGTGTATGGGTTCGTCAATTGTGTGTGCTTGCACCTTGAGGTTCACCATTTTTTTTTTCTCGGACCACCCTAATCAATATTCATACTTTCTTCCTGCAGGCACAAAGCTTCTCTTTTGGTAACCATCTCAAAAGATTCCAAGGTACCTATATTCGCCATTAAGTGCAACCTTTGCTGTACAGCATTATTATTATATCTTTATGCTGCATTATGACTTGATTATTTTTATTTGAAGTAATAATTGTGTTGTCATCTAATTTTCTATAAATATGATTTTTAATCTGTTGTTACTAGTGTCCATATTTGTAGGACACTTGCATCTTTTCTATTTGAGTTTGAAACAATGGATACGTGCAGACTGGACAGGCTCTGGCAATTAAGAAAATTTAGATTGGAAAGCAAAAGGATGGGGTTAATTTTACAGAACTTAGAGAGATTAAACTGCTTAAAGAGCTTAAAGACACAATAACAGCCAAGTTGATTCATACATCCCTCATTAAGGGAACTTGCATCTTGTATTTGGGTTCATGGAGACTGATCTTGAAACAGTTATTCGTGATCTACCAGTTGACATTAAAACTTTTGAGATGACGTTGAAAGGGCTGGCTTATTGCCACAGGAAATGGGTTTTGCACAAGTATTGGCTTTGTGCTGAAGAGCTAGTACGTAATAATGTATTTGCTACTACTACCTCTGATATTCTACACTTGTACTTATGAAAATATGAAGCTGAACCACTTGTTGATGGTTTCTAATTTACAATTTAAACTGGCGGATTTTGGTTTGACATTTACATATGGAATCCTGGATGGCTAGATCACAAAGGATGGGAGAGAGAGGAAAAAATATTGTGAGGGGTGTGAGAGGCAGGGATGAATATTGTGAAGGGGAGAGAGAGATGTGATAAATATTGATGGGAGCGAAGTGGATGTTGTGAGGGAGGACTGAGTGGAACTTTTTCTTTTAGTTGGGGGTTGGGGGGAGAAATGGAGGCAATAAATGTTGGTGGAAGAGGTGGTGGGAATTTAAGTGTTATGAGGATGCCTTAACCTTGATGGAATAATGGCAAATAGCTTCAGAATTGGACTGGAGGACTACTTGATGGATGGAATGAAAAGTTAAGGACCTCTTAATGTAATTGTCAAAATCTAGGGACAAAATGATGAATAATGGCAAACCTCAGGGACATCAGGGTGATTCACCCTAATATTTATATCTTGATTAGGTGTAGATTATTGTTCTGTAGTTGAATAATGTATGGAAATTGTGATTAGCATAAACCACGGTACATTGTTCAATTAAGATCTTTATGGGTTTGTCTCTCTCGACAAGAGATGTGTCTCATTTCTTAATTGGTGTGAGATTTCCCAATCTAAAACTGGATTATCATTTTTTTTTATTGCCTTATTTGTGTCCCATTCTGTTAAGCAGTCTTTGAGTTCATAGGTTTCACTGCTTCTAATAGGTTAGGGTTTGGGATACAACTACATCTTCTGCTATTCGTTCTTCATGCTGTGTTGGAATGACTTGTCTGCCTGGCACACCTGTGGACATGAAATGCCATGAATCGTTGCTTTATGTTGCAGCTGGTTCCTCTGTTGGAGTTGTGGATTTGAGAACAATGCAGAAAGTCATCACTGCTGCTAGTTACCAACCTAGATTATGTTCATTTGCAATTGTCCCTTCAAAGTCCTTGATATGCACTGGTGGAAGCGGCAAGTAAGTCCTTTTAGAGCGCTGGAATAGTTTGTTCTTTCTAGTTTCTTAAATAGATAACATTATTTATCCAGGGAGGAAATGCTTATAACACAACCTACACCAACAATTATCCATGCCCTCCCCCTCCGAAAAAAAGAAGAAGCAACAACCATAGGCCACGATGGATTGATTTGATTTCAATGTCCTGATAACATTGTTGCTACGCTGTTCATACACAAATGAGCTTTAAACATTACTGTATGAGCAGAAGTAAGCAGGAATATAATGAACAAACCATTTCTGGAAATTTAGTGAAGTTCATTTGGTTTCTCCTTTTCACATTTTGTATTGTAAATATTTAATTTAACTGATAAGGATATTAATATTACAGAGCAATGCTTTGGGATATAAGGAGAAATCAGGAGGCACCAAAAGCAGAACCAATAGCCGAGTTGGATGGACATACAGGTCCAGTTGCACAGTTGCACATGGATCCATATAAAATAGTAACAGGAGGACCAGAGGATTTATACATTAATGTTTGGGAGACTAAAACTGGTGTGCAAACAAATTCCTTGATGTGCTGCCATTCTGAGGACGCAAGGCGTAGCTCTGGGTGTTCAGCCTTGGCAGTGAATGGAACTCGAGTTGTAACTGCTACCTGTGGTGAAGAAAATGGAATTGTACGCTTTAGAGATTTCGTCAATGCTTCTTGTCCCGTTTTGAAGCATGAAGATGAGCATAGTTCAAAGTTTTGGGATCCAGAATGTTACAGTGATAGCAGTACTGAATAGCTTTGATATCTGAAAAAAATCATTAGTATAAATTTACTGTCGATTTTGTGTTATACCTGTTCCCTTGTTAGGTCACCAGTAAAGTATTATGCTGGCTGCTGAATTTCCCTTTTTTTTTTCATTTTTTCTGTGACAATAGAATATTGCCTTTTTTTTTTTTCCTTGATAGATTTGATGGATTGTATTTAAGGTGTAAATTGAAATGTGAATTGATTATGTGATGATTTTTCTGTGTCGAAATTTTATAGAGTTGGAGTAATTATTTCCTAATGAAGATTTTCGATTATGTTCCATTCATATATTTGTTTTGATTCGGAAGTTAATGCTTTCAGTATTAGACATTGGATAGGATAAGTTTTGGGTTTATTGTCAAGTGCTTTCTTCGCAATGGGGATGAATTAAGATCTTGTTGGCTCTTTCCTGTGCTTGTCTTGTATTTTGCCCAAGGCGCATATATATATATATAAAATAAAGCACCGTGCAATTTGCAGTTGATTTGGAAGGTTTAGTTTACACATTTGCTCTTCAAATCTTTCACCAATCCCTTTCCTATTTGAGTTCTCAATTGTCTTTTTAGCTTCCAAGCACGAATATCTTTCTTGCTTTGGGTTCATCTCTAAAAACAATATCATTTTGTACATTTCTTTTGTCATTTTTCTTCATTTTCTTTTGTATTTCTTTTATTTTTTTTAAGGTAGCTATCGCTCACTAGGGTAATGGATTGTTTTCATTTCCTCAATGCCGCCTTCTCATGCTTCCAATATAAGAGCTGTCTTACTTTGATTTCGACTCCGATTTCACTTTCATTAGCACCAACGACATCTGCAACATTTAGATCGCGTCTATACCTTCTCTCTCGGTCATAATTTAGATCTTCTATTAGTGAGGATTTGAAACAGTAAGCCTTCTGAAATTGAGCCCAATTAAGAATTTTTGCATTTTTCATTTTAGTTTTGATTCATTTCACTTTCATTAACACCAAGATGTCTACAACATGTAGATCGCGTCTTTACCTTCTCTCTTGGTCATTTAGAGATTTCACTGCCATGAGCACCGCCGACATCTCAAACTTGTAGATCATATCTCTGCCTCATCTTTTGATGCGGTTAGATTTAGATCTTTTATCCGTGCGGATCTAAAATGGTAAGCCTTCTGAAATTGAGTCCAATTAAGGTTTTTTGCACTTTTCATTTAGTTTTGAGATTTGAGTTGTCAATTTATTATTTAGATTCATGAGGAGTTAACGTTTAGCATACAGTTTTTCAAATCTAGGTTTTACCGAGTTTGAATGGAGCATGGATTCTCAAGCTCACTGTCTTTTTGTAAAAGGTATCAGTCTGTAACTTTGTTACAAAAAATGTGTATGTATGTGAGAGAGAGAGAAAGAGAGACAGCAGCTGATAAGTACGAAATGGAAATATTCTTTGGGTGTATTATAGCTTTATATTGGGTTATAAAATTGATAAGAGGATCCTACTAAACAACAGTGTCCATCGGTGATATACAAAAGGATTAAAATACAGTCACCTAATCAACCAATAGCTCTCTCAATAGTCATCTTCCCACCTGATCACTATTGCTGCTATATTGTATAAGTTAGGTAATAAACAGACTCTCAAGAATTGATATTGATTTCTCTGCTTGCTTAACCACGTCTCTTTGTTCATCTTTGCTAGCCTCAACGGTTCCTTCTTTTTTTGGCAGTTGTCTTATCATCAGAATCACTGGACCACACTAAAATTTTCATTACGTGCTTCTTCTAATTCAGGAAGGAGTGTAGAGCCTTTATTTGTTGCATTTAACAGACTTCCAACAACATTACTATCTAAAGAAGAGATAAGTTTAGTAGCACGTGGATCACCATCACTATGTTGAATATCTGAATCCACTTGAAGCTCACCATTTGGCTTGAGAGATATATCGGAATTGGAAGAATTAGAATCTGGTGTCTCCTTCCTTTCAACCCATACGGGTCGTTTAGCTTAGATGCTAAGTTTTTGCTGCAAAACATTACTCTTTCACATGTTTTTTAGCTTCCATAACATGTTATTTTTAGGTTTTTTTTTAAACTCATTTTATTATTTAATTTCTTCTTTTTGCTAAAAAGAATATTAATGTCTCTTATAGTTGTTATATAAATATATTTGTTATTGATTTTCATTTAGATTAATGTTGTAAGAGAATAATAGGAATTAGTCAAGTAAAAGTGTGTAGGGCCTTTATTTGCTCTTTTAATAGTCTTCCAGCAGCATTACAACCTCTCCCCAATTACATCCACTATCTCAAAGTTGCGTCTCTTCCGATGCAATTTCACAACTGCTTTGGAAAAAATTGGTCAAGTTCGTGAGATCCTAAAAGATCAGAATGAAAAAAGAAAACCAGCACTCGGGAGTTTTGAACGTCCTATACTATATATATCAGAGGAAGGTCAAAAGAGCTCCAGAAAATAACAACAGCAAACTGCATCAAGTGAGAATCAGAGCCATGCAATAATAAGATGCAACCTTTGTACTGGCAAGGACTCAGTTCTAAGGTGGTATTATTATTATTATTATTATTATTATTTCATTTTATAGGCAATTAAGCATATTAACAGGAAAATTGACAATAAGTGGTTGAATATATATTTTTGTCACAATTACCACTTGCATCTCATTCCACACATTAGGTCTTAAGTGATGAATGAAATGAGAGTCATAAAATTGCTAGTTCACATTCCTTCTATGCTCTTAGTAATCAAAAATCTATTTCTTCTTCCTTTTTTTTGCATTCAACCAACTGAATAATTTTTTGCAAAAACACAATTGGAGTTCACAAAAGCATTATATAGGCCAAGTGTTTAGCCAGAGAGAAAAATGAAGGGAAACACTCTGAAAGTTACAAAAAGCTCAACAAGTATGTACACTATTTACAAATGTATGATCCAGGAACAGTGGTTAAAATTCAATTGGAGATTAGGTTGTCTGATGAGGACCCAAGAGTGTTTAAGAGAATTTACATTATGTTTGATGCTATCAAACAGGGATTCTTAATAGGATGTAAACCATTCATAGATTTGGATGGCTATCACTTAAAAGGTCCATATGGAGGAATTTTTTGGACTACTGTTTGTTTGGATGGCAATAGGGGAGTATTGCCTTTAACTTTTGCCATATTGGAGTCATAGTGTGCTGATAGCTGGTCATTTTTCATTGTATTGGAGGAAGCAATGATGATAAACCATACACTTTTATGTCAAATAGGCAAAAGGTACATATATTCTTTCCTACTTTTTATTTCTTTAATATGTATATATTGTTCGACAAAAAAATATGTATATACTCTAATAATTTGTTGCCTTTGGCTTTTTCACAAGGTTTAATTGATGTCGTAACTACTTTTTTTCACTGTTATGAATTTTGGCTCCACATGAAGCAAATGTAGCCCAAAAGAGAACAAAAACCCCATGATTGGTTATTCAAGATACCTTTCTCACAATGGAGCAGGCATGCATTCTGGCCAGAGGCTAAGACTAACCATTACACCAACAATATGACTGAATCAAGGAACAATTGGATTAGGAACCTAAGAGGGCAATCTTTGATTAATATATTTGATAGCATAAGGCAAAAGTGCATGATCAGAATGCATAAAAGGTTTGAAAGGGCTTATATGGGATGGTAAGTCACACCAAGGACTAAGTCACAACTTAACAAGATAATTAATCAAAGTAAATGTGTTAGATTACTTCCTGCTAGAAATAATGAGTTTGAAGTATATGAGGGTCCCTGCAGAATTTTTGTCTCATTTGGTTAACAAGACATATTGGTTGGTGGAATATAAGTGGATTACAATGCAAGCATGCTACAAATGCCATATTGTATAAAAGACTTAACATTGAAGAATTTTGTCATGAGTACTACCATATTGCAAAATATATAATGGTGTATAAAGGAACAATTCATCGTATTCCACAAAAGAACTTAGAACTAAATGAGGAATTTCCAGCCATTATCCCACCACAGCTCACAAGACAACCCATAAAACCCAAAAAGGCAAGAAGAAGGGAGGAAGGAGAACTTGCACCGGCTGTAAAAAGAAAGAGGAATGCAATTGTGGTATGTGGAAGGTGCATGCAATTAGGCCACAATAAAAAAGTCAAGCTGATATGGTCCAGTGGGGGTAAGTTCATGCATCGTAGTGAATCTTAAGTTATATTTTCATTTTTCAATATATTATTATAATTCTATTTGAATTTATTTTGCAGTGAAAAAAGTAGAAAAGACATTGCACAAACTAGGCAGAGAAATGTTCCCCAACAACAAAAAACAGAAGGTGGTAATCAAAACCAACAAGATGTCCTTTCCATGAGTGTTGAAGGCCCCCATACCCAAGCATCACAATCTTGAAATTGCTTGAATATTTAACCAATAGAAGTTTTTGGTTATATTGCTATGACACCGTACAAATTTGGTTTGGTCACTTTTTGTTAAGACATTATGCAGATACTATTAATAGTTATTTTGGAAAACTTTTTTTGGAACTGATACTTTTGGGTAGTTGTTTTTAATGATTATAAATATGCAATACTAATTATTTTGGGTGCTTCATGTATGCTGATCAAAAGAACGATAGTAAACTATTGCATTCATTCAAATGATCAGTATATATTATAATTATTTTGGTTATATGAATGAAATGAATTACTATTTCAATAATTTAATGATGTGGTGAAATTTTACATAATTATTTATATATTTGTTAGACCCACGTCTTTTTAATTTAATTAATTTTTTTATTAGATTTTTATGTTTAATTTTAGTGTATTTAATTTATTCTATTATTTGATGTTATTATTTATTTTTTAGTGTTTTTATAGGTTAAAATAAACCAAGAAATGAAGGACACTTTGAAGAGAAATTCAGAGAGGTTTTTGACGAACCAGACAAAACATGAGACAACATCGTGTTTTTCAGACTGCCCTGTGTTTTGCTCTACACCTCATATTTTTCTCTGGATGAAATTTTGAAACCGAAATAAATGATAGAAAACATAGGGTAGACCCATGTTTTCATGGTCTACTCGTGTTTCACGTCCTATATTTTTACTACAAGTCTTAGTTCTCCAAGTTTTCTCCTAGGACTAAGGATTAGGAGTCTTAAGAGAGTATAAATATATCATAATTGAAAGATTAAAATACTTTTTTGGCCCACTTTTAAAGATATGAAAATCACAAGGAACTCAAGGAGGAAGATTCGGAAGATTTAGAAGGAGAAATCCGCATATTTATTTTTAAATTATTGAATATGATCAGCTAAATTTATTTACTAAGGGACTTATGTAGCTTATATTATTCATTCTCTTTAATTTATTTGAATTGATTTTCTTTATTTATTCATTATTCAATTCTTGAGATTAACGTTTAAGACGGTAAAGGTGAATCGGGAATACAAGGAATAGTATTGGATTGGAAAGGAAGATTTGATTGTAGAGGCTTACAAAATAATCACAATATTAACTAATTTGATCTTACCCAACCAAACTCCAACTCCAGTTAACAGATCTCCCTTCTATAATAACATTGCAATCTATCAACACCAAGCACCATCATTTTCATTAAGATTCATAAACACAATGCATATTGATAATTAACACATTGCATAATACACACTCCTTTACAACATTCTCTCTAACCCCATTTCAATCCAACAATTAGGATAACAATTATCAAAAAACCAACTAGCCTCTTAATATGCCCCACCATCATTTCAATTCTTTCAAGCTTGCATCGAGGAAATATATAATCTTCATTTTGCTTCACCATTTCTTCTCTCATTTCTTCAAGTAACAGTATTTGATTTGTGAAATGGTTCAGGCAACGCCCTCTTTCTTCAATACTGTGGCTTTCCCTTGTTAAAGTTGTAGTTGCTGATATTATTGGCGACAATGTCTCGCACCACCTAGCTAATTTCCACACTTTTGATCTCTGCATATATAGTATGGCTTATTTAGGTTTGCATCAGATTCTGAAATTCTTACGACAGTCTTTTTTCCGCATCTACGGTTCATGATCGGCAATCTCTCATCCCAAATATCCATTGACCCACCCGACGACACTGAAGAAGAAATGTGAATCAGAAGATGAGGCAACTTTGGGCTTTACCAAATTGGAGAGAGTGAATTGTTAGTTGTGGGTTTCCAATTGTTTCAGCTTTAATATAGATATGGAAAGTGGAGGAGAATAATGGGAATGCTCAAAATACCTATGATTGGATTCCTTAATTACAATTTTTTAATTTTAATTGGTTAAAATTATTTTGAACAAAATTTAATTAGATTTGTTAGTTTTATTAGTTTTTTTTATTCAAATTAAACTCTACTTTACAATGATTATCTGTATAGTTTAGATAAGTTTTACGATTTATTAATATATTTTAATTAAAATTTTTAATTGTATTTAAAGTTAAAATCTAATTAGTTTTATAATTGATCAAAAAACTTGTTATTATACTTGAAAACAAAATTTTATTAAAAAAAAAGAGTAAAATCGTTGAAATTAAAAAGTTTTTCCAATTTTAGAATATTTTTAAATTGTTTTTTATAAAATTATTTGAGTATAAAAACTTTGCAAACTTTATTTAAAAATCATATTTTTATAAAATATTAATTTAAAAAAATATAATATTAAACAAAGAATAAATAAATAATTTTATGATTTACAATAATAACTTTTATACTACAAATATTTTTACACGTCGGTAAGCAAAATACTAAATTTATTAATATGTTATTTTATTTGTATTACATGATTTTTTTACTATAAAATTTAAATTATGAGTGTTGGAGTGAATACTTTAAATTTAAATACATATAATAGTTGGAGTGAATGGTTTAATTCTAAATTACTAAATATACGATCTATCAATTAATATTTATAATTTACTTTCTCTATTTCATATATTTTTTTATTTTTCTTTTTTTTAAATATTCCATAATTATTATTCAATTTCCCTTTTTATACTAATAATATATAAATTTACTATTATAATTCTATTTAATTATATTTTATTTTCAAAAAATCCTTTAAATTTTTCTTAGTATTAATAAAAATTAATATCTTTAAAATAATTAAAAAATTAATAAAAAATTATCTTTCTAAATACACATAAAAAATTAAAGTGAATAAAAATTATAAAACAGAGTATAATATATATGTAAATGTCTGAAATAGAGATAAAACATTTTAAATTTACTTAAACATGCTTGTAGATTTACTGATGATATTTTTTAAATGTTATTGGTGAGTTTAAAATAATGTCTGCAGGAGATTTAAAAATATCCTAATTTTAATTGTTATTAATTTTAATATTATCTATTTACTTTAAAAAATAAAATAAAATAAAACATTTAAAATAATTATTATATCATGTTATTAAAGGTAACTGTAACTTTATTGATAAGATTGTTTTAATAGATAATTTTATTTTTAATTCTAGGTTGATTATATTTAAAAAAAATAATGTTATTTGATAGATAATATATTAATTATATTAATGGTAGAATTTATATAAATTTAAATTCTTAATTTTTTTGGTTTAAATTCTTATAATTATTTTTATTATAATTCAAAAATTTTCAAAAGCAAAATTGTAGTTCTAATCGATTAAAACTGTAACATGTTTATAGAAAAAAAAATCTTTTTTTCCTTTTAATTAAGTAAATTTTGTAAAAAGTATTAAAAATATTTATATCAATAGTAATAAAAAGTAACCTACTTTAATATATTAAGGAAAGGTAATATATTACTTTTAAAAATAAAATAATAATTATTCAATTAAGAGCTATTGCTATTAAAAATTTTAACTTTTGCGTCATTTTATAATTTTATCTCTACTTTTCCCTTTTAGCATAATAAATTAATTTTTAAGATTTTTACCTTAATTTTAAATTGAGATCAGAGAGAATGTGTTTCTATCTATGTGGCAAACTACATAGTTTATTATATCACTCTAATTATAATGTTTCATATAAATTTATAAATCAATTTAATTTGATTCAATTTAAATAAACTGAATTTCAACTGCTAACTCTTTTTAGTAATAAAATCTATACAGCAATTTCAACAACAATCCACAAATTCTCAAAAATAAAATACAGATTCATATTATGTAAATATGAAAAATTAAATTGCAGATTACACAATAACACAGATTTAAATAAACAAACATAAATACAAAAATTGTATATTATTCACAAATAACAAATCAACATGCCTACAAGGAATCATCGGCTAGAAGAACACAAACTATACAATTAAATTTAGAGTCAATCATCGAACATAACCTCACAATACCATAATCAACCGTCAACTAAAGAATAAAAGCTATATGCCCATATGGAAGAATTACACAGTGAGAGGTAAGAATCTGCTGTCGAGGGCAAGAAAACTAAAGCTAGATGAATCACAGAATCTGCTGCCGAGGCGAGAAAACTAAAGCTAGATGAATCACCTTCCTTGTCGCTCGATGACCATGTGCTACCTTGAAAATTAGCTCTAATGATATCGCCTGCCTTCACATCATTAGATGCGGAAGATTCAATACCATCAGCCTTTCTGCGGGCAGTGAGTGAAGACAAAGTGGCTGGAGGTTGACGATAACAACATAGGAAGTGGCCGTGAGTGAAGACAAAGTGGCAGTCTTTACATCCATATTATGAATATCGATGTAGAGATTGAAGAGAAAAAAAATTAAAAAAGGGTGTGGATTGGAAGGTGGGACGGTTATTGAAAAACTTGATATTTGAAGTGAGGTGCTAACTAGTTAGAGTTTTGTTGGATTCAAATCGAATAGGGTAAATTTAATTTATTTTAGTCTGATTTAATTTTTTATTTTTAATCTAAAACTGTTAAATGATGTGTCAAGTAGTCCAATAAAATAATAGTAAAATAAGTCACGTGGCTTGCCACGTATATGGAAACACTCTCTCTAATCTCAATTTGAAATTAGAATAAAAATTTTGAATTTTTTAAAAATTTGATTTATTGTGTCAAAATTAAAAAATAGAATTAAATCTCAAAATAATGTAAAAGTAAGTATTTTTAACCTTTTAATTAAATATTAATTTTTTAATTTACATATAATTTATAGTGATAGTAGCAAATAATAAAATTATCTAAAATACTCCATTTTACATTTATTATAAATTACTTTTATTTTGATTGATTAAAAAATAATAAATAAATATTATATTATTTAAAAAATTTTAATTTCAAATTAATTACAAAATATGATATGATTTATCAATTATAATTTTTATAAAATCTAGATTAAATAACTTCAGATCAATCTCATTTTAAAATGAAATAACTCTATAATTATTTTTATATAAATTAATTTTTATTTTTACACCACTCTTGTATATAAATACGAAGGAAATGAGTTCTTTAAATTGGATATATCATAAACACTGAATATTGAATTTGAAAAAGTAATCCTACCATGTAAAATAATTCAAGCAAAAGGAAAATAATTATATATTGTCACACAAAACTAAGAAAAATATGTTAATTATAATATTATATTTTTATTAGTTATTTTTTTCTTGAGTTGGAATGAAAACATAATTATTTTTCTATTTTAGTTTATATACGCAAGTAATAAATTAAAAATTGATTGAGCTAATTATATATTTAAATTTTTCATATATAATATTATAATTTTATAATTTTAATTAATTAAATTATAAAATATATTATAATTTTTATAATAAAAATATAAACACTCAAGTGTTTTTTATAATATAATTATATTTCTTTATTTTAGTTTATGTTTTTCTAAATTTTATTATTGTAAATTGGTTTATACGTATACAAATAATAAATTAGAGATTGAATAAGTTAATTATGTATTTAAATTTTTCATAATAATATTATAATATTAATACTTTAATCTACAATTAAATTATAAGTTTTACATAAAAAAAAAGTAAATTACATTTTGATCCATGAGTTTTAGCATAATTAAGGATTGGTTCTTATATTTATGAAATCAAATACTTAAATCTCTCTATAATTAGTCCATCCAAATAAGAGATCATTCCATCCATTTTTGCCATTAAAAAAGTGTGAAAATATCTTTATTACTCTTTTAAATGGATAAACTATACGTCAGTTCTTAAATTTTAGTATAATTAATGTATTAATCCCTGTATTTTTAAAATTGAACACTTAATCTTTATAATCAGCCCGTTTAGATTCTGATGATCTGAGATCCAGAAAATAGGGTTTTACAATGGGTTCTGTAAAACTGGAAAAGCTTAGACCTAGAGGAGAGTATTTCTCCTTTTATATGTTTCCTTTTGTCTGCTAGTGACGTGTTAACAGAATGTGTATCATTGGACCACCTGTCCCTGCTACGTTGATACGGACGTACGAGGGAATCAGATCTCTATCCCATGCGTAACGACCCCCTGATTCTCCCCGGGCGCGCATGCGGATGGTCCCACAAGGTGAAGGGGCTGAACTCCTTCCTGATTCTGAGCTGGGCCGGGGGATGAGGTTGAGACTAGGCCCGGAGAGGATCTGTCCACCGGGCCGGAAGAGCTAAGCTGGCCTGTTCTGAAGGAGCTGATTGGAGCCCGGTCTTTGAGCTGAATGGGCTAGACCCGGTTCTTGGGGGAGGCTTAGAAACCTTTAGATTATAGGTCGTCCTAATGGGTCTGACCTTAGTCTGGAGTGAAGAAATCCAGCGGTCATCAATTGCCCATTTACCTTCTCGTCAGTTATTGCCCAACTGATGAGGGGATAAATACCGAGAGTCATCATGACCGCGCCGCCTAAGGACAAAACTGTTCAAAACATCTTTTCGGCTCTTTATTGTTCCAAATTTCACTTCCCGTCAGTCTCCCCAGAACGTTGGCTCTTCTCGGTTCTACTGCCCTCATTGCTTTCCTCAGCTCATTTGCCCTAATCACTTTTCAGGTACGCCTCTTCTTTTACCATGGATAGTTCTAGTTTCCCCGATGTCGTCAACCAGGAGTCTAGCATCACCCCGTCTAACATTAGGAATTTCATCTCCAGGGAATACCTGGATACCCCTCTTTACCACATCCGGGCTCCTTACCGGAATGAGAGAATTGTTCTTCCTGATCCTTCTCCCCCTGGCTTAATCGACCCTCAAAGGGACGTCAGTTTAGTCTTCTTCATCAAACAGAGGGAATACGGTCTGTCCTTCTCCTTTTTTTCTTTCTTTAAAGAGGTCTTCCAGTATTTCGAGATCACCCCTCGAATGCTAACCCTTAACTCCGTCCTTTTCATGTCTTGCTTTGAATCTGCGTGTCTGAGCTGGGGGTTTACACCCACGGTTCACCTGTTCGTCAGCTTCTTCCGGCTAGTCAAAGCGAGCCAGAAATTTTATTATTTTGCCCCCCGCGGAGGATTGTCCATTTTCATGGGCTACAAGGACTCCATCAAGGGCTGGGTAGAGGGTTTTCTTGTGGTAGAACTGAAGAAGCAGACGGGGTTGGCTTGGGAGCTTAACCTCCCCTAGGAAGGGGTCTCTCTGGGTTGTAACGACCTGCCCCAGTTGAGCCTTACCGAACAGGTTGGGTTTCTTCGTCTGACTTCTGTGGACAAGAAGTACGACGTCGAGAAGTGTATGTTTGCCTGTAATCTTAAGGATATCCAGGATGTGGGTATTGTGCTTTGTCCAGCCGTTTTGCCTTTTCTTTGTGATTTCTACTAGGGATTATGCTAACCTGTTCTGATTTTGTATTGTTTGTAACTTCTGACATCGAGATGGACCAAATTAAGCCTCCGAAGAACTTAGTTCTGTCTAGAGAGAGCATGAACGCTGCGCTGGACGCCCTCCGAGCTGGGCGAAGCGTCTCAGAGGCTACTGAAGAAGTGGCCCGGGTTATTTCTTCCAGGACGGTTAGCCGACCTCCTGCCCCAGCTTCTTCTCGAGCTCCTAAGCCGAGGTCTCGAAGTACCAAATCTTTCAGGCCATCTAGCCGTAGCAGGCTGAGCTCGGCCAATCAATCTTCCCAGGCTCCAAAATCTACGCAAGTTGCGGTTTCTAGGAAGGAGGGGACTCCCCAGATTGCCACCGGGTCAATTGAGGACATCGAGCTGGCGAGAAAGGATCTGGCTGCGCCTTCTGGGGGTATTTCTGAGGAGGTGAATGGGACACACCCTGCCGTCGTCAACACCCCCGAGGGTGAGAAAGTGACCAGCCTGGCAGGGGAAGATATTCAGGGGGTCGTTACTGAAGTTGCCCCTGTCATTGAGGGAGTAGGACCCGGTCCAGTTGATGACGAGGCCGTAGCGGAGGAGGTCGGGAGTAAGCATCCTCCTCCTTCTGATGCACCTGCCCCTGCTCCTAAGAGATCTTGTGCTTCACAAAGGCCGGCTCCGGCCCTGCCTGCTATTGGAAAAGAGAAGGCTTCTGTAGTGCCTCTGCTGTCTGCCCCAGATGACGACATCCTGAATGCAGAGGACATCACTCATCAGTCCCCAGCAAGCGTGGTGGTTGAGTTAATCCGAGAGCGGATGTTTGGCGGGATTACGGAAGCCTCAGACCCTCGCTTGCTTGCTCTCACTGGCCTTCTGGCCAGCTCCACTCGTGAGCAGGCAGCGTTCCGATCTCGCCCTCGGGGGGAGCTAGGAGATATTATCAGGGAGATGCTCCTTATGTTAAGTTGTCCTTTTCGATTTCTGTCCATACTTTAGTTTTCTTCATTTCTTTGTTCTAATAGTTTTCCCTCTTTGCTAGGTGACGAGCCTCTTCATGGAGGTAGATGCTTGCGACCATGCTCTCCAGGAGTCAGTGGATCGCCGGGTCGAGGAGGCACGTTTGGAGGAAAACCTGTCTGCCACTAGTGATGCCCAAAGCAATCTCGCCGCAGCTCAAGAGCATTCCAAGTCCTTACAGGCAGAGCTGGCATATGCCTTGGATGCTCTCAAGAGAGCGGATGAGAAGGCAGCTGAGGCAGATATTCGTTGTAAAGAAGCCCTAAAACAGCTGTCTTCTCTGGAAGAGGTTCAAAGGGAGAGAAATGAGGTCCATCACTAGTATGAGGCCTTGAAGGCAGATTCTGAGGCAGCCCGGTTCCAACACGAGGTAGTGATGGCTCAGAGGGAGGAAGTCCTGGCTCGAGTAGTGGTCCTCGAGCAGGAGTTGGTCAAGCAGGCAGAAAGTTTTAAAGACCTGACCTTAGAGGCTGAGACAACAAAACTCCAAAATCAACATCTTAGCCAAGAGATCGAGGCTTTGAAGAAGAGATGCTCAGCCCTGCTTGAGGATGCTAAGCTGGCTGAAGATAGGGTTCAGCTGGAGTGCGAGGAGCGCCTGCGAGAATTCAAGGAGTCAACCGAGCTGAAGAAGGAGATTGAACAGGCCTGTAAAGTTCGTCTTCAAGCTTACAGGGACTCTCCTGATTTGAAAGCAGAGATAGCTGAGGCCTGCCAGGCACGACTTGCGGAGTACAAGGCCTCTGACGAACTGAAGACGGCTATTTGGCAAAAGGGCTTCCGTATGTTTGCATCTGGCTTCAATCGAGGTTTGAGGGAGGCCAGACAGGCTCCTTTCGCTCCGCTGTCTGAACTCCGAGCCAAAGAGGAAGACTCTGATGGCGAGGAGGTGCTTTATGGAGAGGATGACCTGCCCCTGCCTAAGGAAACTTCTCACACTTCAGCTGGGCCCTCTGATAAGGACACTGGGCTAGGAGAAAAGGAAGATATGGAGGTCCTCGAACCTGAGGAGGACAACTCCGGGCCTCAAGAGGAGGACGTAGAGCTAGGAGGGGAAGATGCTGGGCCCCAGGGGCAAGAGGTGGTACTTTATGCAGGTGATGGGAGGTCTGAGCAAGAGGGCGCCAAACCTCCCCTAAGCAGTAATGTAAATACTAATGTAGAGGGCAGTAGTGTAGATAGCAAAATACCTAGGAATGTAAGCCCTTTGAGGACAATCTTTCCTCCCATAATCTTAGATGATTAGACTGTAAATTTTCCCTCTCTTTTATTGAAATTTTATTTTTGTTTACTTGAATTCTTTTTTGTCTTTCATTTATATTCGAGCTGTTCTTACTTCTACTTATCAATAATGAAACACTTATACTGTATGCTTCATAATTTTTCTAAGGAATCCACTATACTGTCTTTCCTTTTTGCCTTCAAGCTCATCGAAACTGAAATATTATCAATTGACTGGACTTTTGATTTTTAAATTTATCTATTTCACTAAGGCATACTTACCCGTATGCTCTTTCCGAGCTGAACTGGCCGTGCCTGCTAGCTCTGTTTTCAATAGTGGGTTAAACTCGCGATCTTTTGAGGTGATGAGCAGGGCTGGCCTTTTTGCTTTTAGTTCTGATTTGACAGGAGCTGAAGTTGGGGTCTCATCTGCTCACGCCATTGGATTTCTCCTCAGGTTGCCCCTTTACCTCCTCAGTATTTATTACATGAGTGGTGAGGGGGTAAATCCCTAGACGTCATTTGTAATCGCCTGGTTTTACTTTAGGCGATTTTTTGGTCAGGGCTTCCTACTGCCCCTAAGTGTTTTATGTGATGTCTGCTCTCGAGCGTTTTACGGGCTCTTTGCTGCCCCTGGGTTTTACCAGTGTTGAGCTCACTTTCTTGCGGTCGGCATGGTGCTTTGGCGCTTTGGCGCCTGCGAGCCCTACTTTAACCTGTAGTGGGTCGTACTGCTATATGATACAAGCGTTGAGGTACCTTGGTTTAATCTTGTTATGTGCTGGTTACTTTGCGAGGTCAAGGTCGTATTGGCTTTGTTAATCCGAGCTCTTTCAGGAGGTCGGATTTGAATTCTTTTATTTCTGTTTTAGCATCCTTTTGAGGTCAGCGTGGCATTTTGATGCCTTTGGTTGTTGTGTGAGATCAAAGTCTCTTTACCTTATGACTCGAGCTCCTTTGGGAGGTCAGAGTTTAGCTTTTCACGTATAGTTCCGTGCACCAATCTGTTATATGAGGTCGGAACTATGTTCTTATGAGTTTGTTTTTGCGTGTGGTCGTTGTGTACCACTGTTTGCTTGTGAGTATGTGATACCGGAAGATCGCTAGGAATTCCGGTCTTTGTTGCTTCGGGAGATCTTTGAGATCTTTACTGCTGTTTTTCGCTCCGGGAGGTCTTTTGAGATCCTCGCCGGCCATTTTTGCTCCAGGAGATCTTACGGGATCCTGGCCGTTTTTGCTCTAGGAGGCCTTTTTGAGATCCTCGCCGGCCGTTTTTGCTCCAGGAGATCTTACGAGATCCTGGCTGTTTTTGCTCCGGGAGGTCTTTTTGAGATCCTCGCCTGCCGTTTTTGCTCCAGGAGATCTTACGAGATCCTGGCCGTTTTTGCTCCAGGAGATCTTACGAGATCCTAGCCGTTTTTGCTCCGAGAGGTCTTTTTGAGATCCTCGCCGGTCGTTTTTGCTCCAGGAGATCTTACGAGATCCTGGCCATTTTTGTTCCGGGGAGATCTTTGTGATCCCGCCGGCCTTCTACCTTTCAGGAGGTCTCTATGTTTCCAGGAGGTCTTTTTGGTATCTGTTCTTTTCTTTTCCTGAGAGAGTTAATACTCATAATAATAGAGTTAATCATTGCATTTATAAGATGGTGTTATTTTGTGCTTTCATAGTACAAGAATTTCTTTTCACAAATATTCTAAGGAAAATACCTCTCTAGCTTGTTCAACCTTTTGTTCCTCCAACGACCATGTTGATGGTCCCATTGGATCCGTCATTCACCTGCCCTGCTCCCGCTCTTGTGAGTGTCTGTCCTGTTGGGTTTGGCTGAGGCCTTTTGTAATACCCGACTAGAGTTCGGCATCGGAATTCTACTTTTCGATGGAGTTTAGGATGCCGAAAGTCTCTAGAAGGGTTAGAAGTATGTTTTTCTAAAATGTTTTGATATGTTCATAAGTTTTAAAGCATAAGGAAATGAGTTTTTGAGTGAAATGAACCAAGGCAGAAAAGCCAGGTTCGGCCGCCGAAGTTGAGGTTCGGCCGCCGAACATGCATGACTTTCGGTTTCACGATAGGCCGCCGAAGGTGGTCTGGCCAGCCACCTATAAAAGGTCCTCAGTCGGTTAAAACGATAAGATCACCGTTTCTTTGACTTGCTGAGGTGAGACCCTGTCCTTTTTAGAGTTTTCTTCATGATTTCATTAAATCATGCAAAGATGTGATTGATTTTCATGTTTATTTCAAGGTTTTGAGTTAGAAACTTGAATTTTGAAGTTTGGAAAGTTTGAAGGAGAGTTGCTCCAAAACTCCACGTTAGGATCGTTCATCTTCTTGGTTTCAAGAGGTAAGTGAAGATCCTGAGCTTGTTTTCATGATTTATGAAAGATTTTTGAGGTTTTTGGGGAGAGTTGCATGAATAGGGTTAAAGGCGAGTTTTTGGTTTTTTTTTGTGAGAAAAGGTTGTTTATGTGTTGTGTGTTTGTGTTGTTGGGGGTTTAAGTTAGTTTTTGACCCCTTTGAGCATATACTTGGGTGTATGCAAGTTGAGGAATTGAGGTGTTTGCGATTGGGAGAGTTTTGTGCTTTTGGTGAGAGGCAGAGCAAGTTTCTGCCTTGCGGATGAACTCAGGTTCGGCCGCCTAAGGTACATTCGGCCGCCGAACCCATGAGGAGGTGGCTTCGGCTGCCCAAGCTTGCCCCCGAGCCTGTGGACTTTCGGCTCTGGAGGGGAGTTCGGCCGCCGAAGGTTAGAGACTTTCGTCTCTAGAGTGCCTTTCAGCCTCCGAAACTTGCCCCCGAAAGGGTTCGGCTGCCGAAAGTAGAGATTCGGCCGCCGAAGGTGCATGAGTTTCGTCTCTGGAGAGTACTTTCGGCTGCCGAACCTGCCGCCGAAAGTGTTCTGTCCAGCCTTCCTTTGCATGCTTTGCATGGATGTTTGAGTGAGTTTAAGGGGATTCTTGAGGAGTTTAATAGAGTTGTTCTTGAGTTAGTTTGGTCCCTCATTTGAGTTTATCTGTGCCTACACAGACCAGAGGAACCAGAGAGAGCAGCAGTGAGTACTGCTCCAGAGTTTTCAGAGCCTGCAGAGTCAGTCCAGATAGCCCGAGGTGAGTGGAACTAAACTTTATGTTTTTAATTGAGAAATGAAATGTTTTCAGCATAGTTCATGCATCATGCGTATATAGTAGATTGTTTGCATTAGAACCCATGAATATGTTGCATTGCATAGTTATTTGTTGATGTGGGTGAATGCTGAATGATCCAATAGTCTCTGAGAGAAGTCCAGGAGCCTTTGACTACGCCCTGGCAGGTATAGAGAAGTCCAGGTGCCTTTGACTATGCCCTGGCAGGTATATAGTAAAGTCCAGGAGCCTTTGACTACGCCCTGGCAATGGTAAGTACGGAGGTGTTATATACACATATACATATATGACAGGAAGACCAGGTGCTCGATTCTACGCCCTGGCACGGCAGAGTTACCGGGACTACGTGGTGACAGGTTTACCCTTGATGTGGATTGTCTGTGATATGATGCATTCCATAAGTTCATGTGTTAATGACTTGTTTTATTGTTCTACTCACTGGGCTATAGAGCTCATCCCACTCCCTTAACCCCAGTTTTGCAGGTTCAGTGTACAGTGTACAGGGAAAGTCCAGCAGAGTACAGGAAGAGAGAAGAGTTTTGTAATAGAATATTGTGGACATGTAAATTTAAAGAGATAAAACAGTTGTGTATAAAGTTAGAATTGTGCTTGACTTAGTTATTATTGTGTTGTAAGTCTTTTGTATACGTGGTCTGTTTATATAACTGTTTTACAGAGTATGTGAAAAACCAGGCTTAACAGGTATGAATTAACCCATTTAGAGCAAGCTCTAGTCAGGGGTACAGAGTACAGAGTACAGAGTACAGTGATAGTGCATGCACAGGTTAAGCCTTGGTACAGAGAAAAGAGTTTTTATTTTCACAGAAAATGTATGGTCATGTATGAGATTTACAGGTACACAGAGAGTATAGCAGGCTTGCTATAGGTTCTGGCGGCCTTAAGCCGACCTGAATCCTAGCGCTGGTGACGGTCCATGTTGGGGTCGTTACAGATTGGTATCAGAGCCCTTGGTTCACATGATCGGACCTATAGAGAGAATGTCGGGCTCATAGAGGTTAGAAGTGGTCAAGCACAATAGGAAATCATGTCCACTAGGATAGGGTGTTGAGTCCTATCTGTTTGATGCCATGAGTTATGCATGTATATTATTGATATGTGATGTTTATATGCTAAAGTGCTATATGGTGTGTTGTTTTCCAGAGTAAAGATGCGAGGAACTCGTCGATTAGCTCGATTGACTAGAGTCCCACCAGATAGTGAGAGAACAGCTGCTCGTCCTCCTGCATTGCCAAGGGCAAGGTCTCAGAGATCTAGCAGGGAAGGTACGTCAATAGACCCTAGAAGGTCTGTCGACGAGAGCAGAAGAGGTACAGTTAGAGGAGGAAGATCAGAGGAAGTGATGGAGGCTATGGAGATTGACCAGTCTAGAGATGACAGCATGGGTGTAGGCAGATTTGAGGAAGGTATAGGAGAATCTCAGGGAGGCGTTCAGTAGGGGTGAGCATTCGGTAGGTTCGGTTCAAAACCGAACCGAACCGAATAAACCGAAAATCGAAATTTGAGTGTTTATGAAAACCGAACCGAACCGATTTTGGTCAGAAACCGAATCGAACCGAACCGGTCTGACTCGGTTCGGTTCGGTTCGGTTTGATCGGTTTTGATTTTTAATAATTTTTTTATTTTTTACACTTTATTTTTAATATTTTAAAATTTAATTAAAATATTTTAATTTTAATATGATTTAATTTCTATATATTATTGAAAAACATATTATTATTACTAATCGGTTCAGTTCGGTTTTTTCGGTTTTTTCCTGATCAAAACCGAACCGAACCGAAAAAACCGAAATTTTTGAAATTGAAAACCGAACCAAACCGAAATATATAAAAAACCGAATCAAATTTTCAAATCGGTTCGGTTCGATCGGTTTTTTCGGTTTGAACCGAATACTGCTCACCCCTAGCGTTCAGGCCTCAGGTTTTGACTATCCAGCTTTTTCTCAGGATCCAAAGTATCCGACGGGAGGTATGTCGGAGTACTCTAGTTTTGTCCCATATCCTACTTACATGCCATATATGCCTTATCCTCATTATTACCCACCATACCCCATGTATCCACCTTCACCTATCCATCCAAGTACAGCACACCCAGAGCTAAATGAACCAGTACCTCCACCACCACCACCAGAACCAGTAGCCCCTGTTGTTGACAGACATCAACCTAGCTCATCTGGAGGTAAAGTGCAAATGACAGAGTACTTGAAATTGGATGCTCCTAAATACAACACGGGAGATGATCCATTTGAATACCTCAGATCAGTTAAGATGATAACCAGTGAGTTGGGAGCAGATGATAGTAGAGCCATTGAGATGGCAGGGTTTACACTTAAATGCAAGAAAGCCAGAGAATGGTTCAAGAATTATGTGGAACCCAGGATGACTAGTATGTCATGGGGAGAGTTCGCCAGGGTGGGCTTTTCCTGACAGTTCCAGAGAGATGAAAGTAATAGAGTTCGAACAGTTGAGACAGACAGACGAAATGAGTGTTGATGAATTCACAGATAAGTTCCTGGATTTGCTTCAGTATGTGGGTCAAGCCTATGATACTGATCAGAAGAAGGCAAGGTGATATACTATGAGACTGCATCCCAGGTATTCTTCCTTGATTCTTCCAGTAGAAAAGGAGTGTTTCCACACTATAATGGACGCAGCTAGGAAAATGGAAGCTAATGCCAATATTCAGAAACAGTCAAAGACACAGGCTTCGGGGTCTAAGGCCCCCACTTCAGGCAGCAAGAGATGGGATAGAGCAAAAGGGTTAAAGACTAAGTTCTGGAGTAAAGCTAAGTCTAGTCTGGGAATAGGTAGTGGCTCAAGCTCTGGCACAGCTTATCCCGTATGCAGGAGATGCGGAAGACCACATGGAGGAGCTTGTCGATTGGGATCTACAGCTTGCTTTAGATGTGGACAGGAAGGGCATATTGCTCGTGATTGTCCTCAGGTGACTTTTGCACCATCCCATCAGATGAGTTCAGGTAGTGTGGTACAGCCAGTAGTACAGCCAGTAGCTCCAGTCATGCCTCAGAGTAGTGGCAGAGGTAGAGGGAGAGGGGCAGCCTCTACTTCAGCAGCAGGTTCCCGAGGTGGAAATCTGGTAGCCCCAGCACGGATTTTCACTGTGACACAGAAGGAGGCGAACACGTCGAACACAGTGGTGTCAGGTAATCTCATCATTGGGTGTTCAGATGTGTATGCTTTGATGGACCCCGGTGCTTCTCATTCCATTATTGCTTCGAGAGCCATAGAGAGATTGGGTTTGATCAGTTCTGAGTTAGAGTATCCTCTCTGGGTCAGTGGACCCAAGTGTGACCCATCAGTGGCAGTGTTAGTCTGTCGTTTCAATCCAGTGTTCATAGAGGGTAGATGCCTTCCAGCTGACCTTGTGGTTCTAGATTTGACAGATTTTGATGTCATTCTAGGGATGGATTGGCTATCTGCATATGGTGCGACCTTGGACTGTAGAGAAAAGATAGTTAGTTTCAGAGAACAGGATGGGTCAGAGTGTGACTTCAGAGGAGACAGGAGAGGTACACCCAGAGGTTTGATTTCAGCCCTTCAGGCTCATCGTTTGCTTAGGAGGGGTTGTCAGGGGTTTCTAGCTCATGTGAGAGAGCTAGACAGTCAGGTTAGGGAACCGGCCACAGTACCAGTAGTCCGAGAGTTTCCAGATGTGTTCCCAGACGAGTTACCAGGACTACCACCTGATAGGGAGATAGGATTTGAGATAGAATTGCTGCCAGGTACCAGACCTATCTCTATTCCTCCCTATAGGATGGCGCCAGCAGAGTTAAAGGAGTTGAAAGAGCAGTTGCAGGATTTGGTAGATAAGGGTTTCATCCGCCCTAGTACCTCACCTTGGGGTGCTCCAGTGCTCTTTGTCAGAAAGAAGGATGGATCCCTCAGACTTTGTATCGACTACAGACAGTTGAACAAGGTCACTACCAAGAATAGGTATCCCCTACCTAGGATTGATGATCTATTCGACCAGCTAGCTGGAGCGGGTTGTTTCTCTAAAATAGATCTGAGATCCGGGTATCATCAGTTGAGAGTTAGAGAGGCAGATGTGCCAAAGACAGCTTTCAGAACTAGATATGGGCATTATGAGTTCTTAGTGATGCCGTTCGGGTTGACTAACGCCCCTGCAGCATTCATGGATCTCATGAACAGAGTTTTCAGTGAGTTTCTGGATCACTTTGTCATTGTTTTCATCGATGATATTTTAGTGTATTCCAGAGATGCAGAGGAGCATGCCCAGCATCTGAGGATAGTTCTGCAGACACTGAGAGAGCATGGTTTGTATGCCAAGTTCTCTAAATGTGAGTTTTGGTTGAGGAGCATTTCCTTCTTGGGACATGTGGTATCAGCAGAAGGGATTGAGGTAGACCCCAAGAAGGTAGAGGCTGTAGCTAACTGGCCCAGACCCACTACAGTGACTGAGATTAAAAGCTTTTTGGGACTGGCAGGTTACTACAGGAGGTTCGTTCAAGACTTCTCAAAGATAGCGGCTCCTATGACCAAACTGACTCAGAAGAACTAGAAATTTGTCTGGTCAGACCAGTGCGAAGAGAGCTTTGAGGAACTTAAGAGGAGATTGACAACAGCACCAGTGTTAGCTCTGCCTGTCAGTAATAAGGATTTCACAGTGTTCTGTGATGCATCTCGAGTGGGCTTGGGTTGTGTTTTGATGCAGCAGGACAGGGTAATTGCTTATGCTTCTAGACAGTTGAAGAAGCACGAGTTGAATTACCATACCCATGGCCTTGAGATGGCAGCAGTTATTTTTGCACTTAAGATGTGGCGGCATTACCTCTACGGGGTTAAATGCGAGATCTTTACTGATCACAAGAGTTTACAGTACATTTTGAGTCAGAGAGAGCTGAATTTGAGGCAGAGAAGATGGGTAGAATTGCTCAGTGATTATGATTGTAAGATCCAGTATCATCCGGATAAGGCGAATGTTGTGGCAGACGCCCTAAGCCGGAAGTCACTAGGCAGTTTATCCCATATAGCAGCAGAGCGGAGACCAGTTGTGATGGAGCTTTACAAGCTCATAGAGGAGGGGTTACAGCTAGAGTTATCTGGTACAGGTGCGTTGATAGCACAGATGAGAGTGACACCTGTGTTTCTGGAGCAGATAGCTCAGAAACAGCATGAGGATCCAGAGTTGATGAAAATTGCCAGGACTGTTCAGTCAGGCAACAGTGCAGAGTTCAGATTTGACAGCAAAGGGATCCTTCGCTATGGGAGTCGACTTTATGTGTAACGACCCCAAAATGGACCGTCACCGGCGCTAGGATTCAGGTCGGCTTAAGGCCGCCAGAACCTGTAACAAGCCTGCTATACTCTCTGTGTACCTGTAAATCTCATACATGATCATACATTTTCTGTGAAAATAAAAACTCTTTCTCTGTACCAAGGCTTAACCTGTGCATGCACTATCTCTGTACTCTGTACTCTGTACCCCTGACTAGAGCTTGCTCTAGATGGGTTAACTCATACCTGTTAAGCCTGGTTTTTCACATACTCTGAAAAACATATACATATACAGATCATGTACATAACAAAAAATTTACAACACAAAATAATTAAGTCAAGCACAAGTCTAACTTGATTCACAACTGTTACATCTCTTTAATAGTACATGTCCACTCTAAGCTATTACACATCTCTTTACTCTTTCTGTACTCTGTGGATCTCCTCTGTATCCTGTATACTGAACCTGCAAAACTGGGGTTAAGGGAGTGGGATGAGCTCTATAGCCCAGTGAGTAGAACAGTAAAACAAGTCATTAACACATGCTCTGATGGAATGCATCAAACCACAGACAAACCACATCAAGGGTAAACCTGTCACCACATAGTCCCGGTAACTCTGCCGTGCCAGGGCGTAGAATCAAGCACCTAGTCTTCCTGTCATATATGTATATGTGTATATAATATCTCTGTACTTACCATTGCCAGGGCGTAGTCAAAGGCTCCTAGACTTCTCTATACCAGGGCGTAGTCATAGGCTCCTGGACTTTTCTCAGAGACTATTGGATCATTCAGCATTCACCCACATCAACAAAGAACTATGCAATGCAACATATTCGTGTATTCTAATGCAATCAACCTACTATAAACTCATGATGCATGAACTATGCTGAACGCAGTTGATTTCTCAATTAAAAGCTTTAAGTTTCGTTCCACTCACCTTTGGCTAACTGGACTGACTCTGTAGGCTCTGAAAACTTTGGAGAAGAACTCACTGCTGCTCTCTCTGGGTCCTCTGGTCTGTACCTATACAGATGGACTCAAATGAGGGACCAAACTAGCTTATGAACAACTCTAAGAAACTCCCCAAGAATCCCCTTAAACTCACTCAAATATCCATGCAAAGCATGCAAAGGAAAGCTGGACAGGACACTTTCGGCGGCAGGTTCGGCTGCCGAAAGTCCTCTCCAGAGACGAAACTCAAGCACCTTCGGCGGCCGAACTTCCACTTTCGGCTGCCGAACCCTTTCGGGGGCAAGTTTCAGAGGCTGAAAGGCACTCCAGAGACGAAAGTCTCTAACCTTCGGCGGCACCTTCGGCTGCCGAACTCCCCTCCAGAGCCGAAAGTCCAAAAGCTCGGGAGCAAGCTTGGGCAACCGAAGCCACCTCCTCATGGGTTCGGCGGCCGAATGTACCTTCGACGGCCGAACCTGAGTTCATCAGCAAGGCAGAACCTTGCTCTGCCTCACGCCAAAATGCTCAAACCTCTTCCATACTCAACCACCTCAATTCCTCAACTTGCATACACCTATGTATATGCTCAAAGGGGTCACAAACTAGCTAAAAACCCCAAACACACAACACAAACAACACAGAAACAAGCTTTATGCACAAAATCATCAAAACCTCACAAATAACCCTATTCATGCAACTCTCCCCCAAAACCACATAAAACCTTCAGAAAACATAAAAACAAGCTCAGGATCTTCACTTACCTCTTGAAACCAAGAAGATGAACGATCCTAACGTGGAGTTTTGAAGCAACTCTCCTTCAAACTCTCCAAACTTCACAACTTTGTGTTTTTAGCTTAAAACCTTCAAAATAACATAAAACTCAATCAAATCTTTGAACGGTTAGATGAAAACATGAAAGAATACTAAAAAAGGACAGAGTCTCACCTCAGCAAGTGAAAGAAACGGCGAAGCTTATCCTTTCAACCGACTGAGGGCCGTTTTATAGGTGGCTGGCCAGACCACCTTCGGCGGCCACACGTGAAACCGAAAGCCATGCATGTTCGGCGGCCGAACCTGGCTTTTCTGCCTTGGTTCAATTCATTCAAAAACTCATTTTCTTATGCTTAAAACTTAATGAACATATCAAAACATAGTAGAAAAACATAAATCTAACCCGTCTAGAGACTTCCGACATCCCGGATCCCACCGGAAAGTAGAATTCCGATGCCGGCCTCCAGCTGGGTATTACATTGTGTACCAGATAGTGGCAGTCTAAAGGAAGACATTATGAGGGAAGCTCATAATGCGAGGTATAGTGTTCACCCAGGAGCCACCAAGATGTATCAGGATCTGAAAAGGGTCTATTGGTGGCCAGCCATGAAGAAAGAAGAGGCGCAGTTCGTGACAGCCTGTGAGGTTTGTCAGAGGGTGAAGCTAGAGCATCAGAAACC
This sequence comes from Manihot esculenta, assembly GCF_001659605.2. Taxonomy (NCBI): domain Eukaryota; kingdom Viridiplantae; phylum Streptophyta; class Magnoliopsida; order Malpighiales; family Euphorbiaceae; genus Manihot; species Manihot esculenta. Next base: position 13,628,550 of record NC_035177.2, read on the forward strand.
AGCTGGAATGCTTAACCCACTGCCGATTCCAGAGTGGAAATGGGAGAACATAGCTATGGATTTTGTAGTGGGTTTACCAGCAGCGTCTAACAGGATAGACTCTATATGGGTGATTGTGGACAGACTCACGAAATCTGCTAATTTCATTCTAGTTCGGAGTAACTATTCTGTGGATAAGTTGGCACAGGTATATCTGGATGAGATAGTGAGATTACATGGAGTTTCAGTGTCTATAGTTTCAGACAGAGGACTTCAGTTCACCTCCAGATTTTGGCAAAGTCTGCAGAGTGCGATGGGCACGAGGTTGGATTTTAGCACTGCTTTCCACCCACAGACTGATGGGCAGTCAGAGAGGACCATCCAGACCATAGAGGATATGCTTCGACTGTGTGTGTTAGACTTTGGCGGTTCTTGGAGGCAACATCTACCTTTGGTGGAATTTGCCTACAATAACAGCCATCATGCTAGCATAGGGATGGCTCCTTATGAAGCTTTGTATGGAAGGAAGTGCAGATCCCCTGTTTGCTGGGAAGAAGTAGGAGAGAAGGCTCTTGCAGGGCCAGAGTTGGTAGAGATTACCAGTAGAACAGTGCCTATGATCAGAGAGAGGATCAAAACAGTTCAGAGCAGACAGAAAAGTTACGTATACGTTCGCAGAAAGCAATTAGAGTTTCAGGAGGGTAGTATGGTATTGCTGAAGGTGTCTCCAATGAAAGGAGTGGTTCATTTTGGAAGAAAGGGTAAGTTAGCCCCACGATACATTGGACCCTTTGAGATTTTGCAGAGGATCGAAAATGTGTCGTATAAGCTGGATTTACCTACTTCTATGGAGAGAATTCACCCGGTATTTCATGTTTCTATGCTACGACAGTTTGTGTCAGATCCGAGTCAGGTTCTGAGTGAGCCTGATGTGGAGATTCTAGGGGATCTCACTTATATAGATCAGCCAGTACGGATTTTGGACACGCAGATCAGACAGCTAAGGAATAAGGAGATTCCGATGGTGAAAGTTCTGTGGAACCACCATAACTTAGAAGAGTACCTGGGAGACGCGGGAATCTATGCTTCAGCAGTATCCATATTTGTTTTGAGGTTAGTTTCCTCCTTTTTTATGTGTGAGTTATTTGTTTTCAGAACATTCGAGGACGAATGTTCTTAAGGGGGGGAGAATGTAATACCCGGCTAGAGTCCGGCATCGGAATTCTACTTTCCGATGGAGTTCAGGATGCCGAAAGTCTCTAGAAGGGTTAGATGTATGTTTTTCTAAAATATTTTGATATGTTCATAAGTTTTAAAGCGTAAGGAAATGAGTTTTTGAGTGAAATAAACCAAGGCAGAAAAGCCAGGTTCGGCCGCCGAAGTTGAGGTTCGGCCGCCGAACATGCATGGCTTTCGGTTTCATGATAGGCCGCCTGTCATACCCGGCTAGAGTCCGGCATCGGAATTCTACTTTCTGATGGAGTTCAGGATGCCGAAAGTCTCTAGAAGGTTTGGATGTATGTTTTTCTAAAATGTTTTGATATGTTTCATAGTTTTAAAGCATAAGAAAATGTGTTTTTGAAAGAAAAGAAATGAACCAAGGCAGAAAAGCCAGGTTCGGCCGCCGAAGGTGACTTTCGGCCGCCGAACATGCATGGCTTTCGGTTTCACGATAGGCCGCCGAAGGTGGTCTGGCCAGCCACCTATAAAAGGCCCTCAGTCGGTTGAAAGGATAAGGCACGCCGCTTCCTTTCGATTTCTGAGGTGAGACTCTGTCTTTCTTGAGTTTTTATCATGTTTTCATCAAATCTTGCAAAGGTTTGATTAGTTTTTATGTTACTTTGAAGGTTTTGAGCTAAAAACACAAAGTTGTGAAGTTTGGAAAGTTAGGATCGTTCATCATCTTGGTTTCAAGAGGTAAGTAAAGATCCTGAGTTTGTTTTTATGTTTTCTGAAGGTTTTATGAAGGTATGGGAGAGAGTTGCATGAATAGGGTAAAAAGAGAGGTTTTGGTGATTTTGTGAGAAAAGCGTGTATATGTGTTGTATGTTTTGTGTTGTTGGGGTTTTAAGGTAGTTTCTGACCCCTTTAAGCATATACTTGGGTGTATGCAAGTTGAGGAATTGAGGTGTTTGAGATTGGGAGAGTTTTGTATTTTTGGTGAGAGGCAGAGCACGTTTCTGCCTAGCGGATGAACTCAGGTTCGGCCACCGAAGGTACATTCAGCCGCCGAACCCATGAGGAGGTGGCTTCGGCTGCCCAAGCTTGCCCCCGAGCTTTTGGACTTTCGGCTCAGGAGGGGAGTTCGGCCACCGAAGGTGCCGCCGAAGGTTAGAGACTTTCGTCTTTGGAGTGCCTTTTAGCCTCCGAAACGTGCCCCCCAAAGAGTTCGGCTGTCGAAAGTAGAGATTCGGCCGCCGAAGGTGCATGAGTTTCTTCTCTGGAGAGGACTTTCGGCCGCCGAACCTGCCGCCGAAAGTGTTCTGTCCAGCTTTCTCTTGCATGCTTTGCATGGCTATTTGAGTGAGTTTAACGGGATTCTTGGGGAGTTTCTTAGAGTTGTTCATAAGCCAGTTTTGGTCCCTCATGTGAGTTTATCTGTGCTTACACAGACCAGAGGAACCAGAGAGAGCAGCAGTGAGTACTGCTCCAGAGTTTTCAGAGCCTGCAGAGTCAGTCCAGCTAGCCAGAGGTGAGTGGAACTAAACATAATTCTTTTAATTGAGAAATGGAATGTTTTTAGCATATTTCATGCATCATGATTATGCAGTAGGATGATTGCATTAGAATCCACGAATATGTTGCATTGCATCGTTATCTGTTGATGTGGGTGAATGCTGAATGATCCAATAGTCACTGAGAGAAGTCCAGGAGCCTTTGACTACGTCCTGGCAGGTATAGAAGTCCAGGAGCCTTTGACTACGCCCTGGCAGGTATAGTAAAGTCTAGGAGCCTTTGACTACGCCCTGGCAATGGTAAGTACAGGTGTTATATACACATATACATATATGAGACAGGAAATCCAGGTGCCTTTGACTACGCCCTGGTATGAGATACTAGGACTATTTGGTGACAGGTTTACCCTTGATGTGGACTATCTGTGCTATGATGCATTCCATAAGATCATGTTTTAATGACTTGTTTTCCTGTTCTACTCACTGGGCTATAGAGCTCATCCCACTCCCTTAACCCCAGTCTTGCAGGTTCAGTGTACAGTGTACAGAGGGGATCAGCAGAGTACAGAAAGAGGAAAGAGATTTGTAATAGCCTAGAGTGGACATGTAATTTTAAAGAGATGTAATAGTTGTGTATAAAGTTAGAATTGTGCTTGACTTAGTAATGTTTGTGTTGTAAATCTTTTGTTATGTACATGATCTGTATATGTATATGTTTTACAGAGTATGTGAAAAACCAGGCTTAACAGGTATGAGTTAACCCATCTAGAGCAAGCTCTAGTCAGGGGTACAGAGTATAGAGTACAGAGTACAGAGTACAGAGTATAGAGTACAGAGTACAGAGTATAGAGTACAGAGTACAGAGTACAGAGTACAGAGTACAGAGTACAGAGTACAGAGTACAGAGTACAGAGTACAGAGATAGTGCATGCACAGGTTAAGCCTTGGTACAGAGAAAAGAGTTTTTATTTTCACAGAAAATGTATGATCATGTATGAGATTTACAGGTACACAGAGAGTATAGCAGGCTTGCTACGGGTTCTGGCGGCCTTAAGCCGACCTGAATCCTACCGCCGGTGACGGTCCATTTTGGGGTCGTTACAGATTGGTATCAGAGCCCTAGGTTCACATGATCGGACCTATAGAGAGAGTGTCGGGCTCATAGAGGTTAGAAGTGGTCAAGCACAATAGGAAAGCATGTCCACTAGGATAGGGTGTTGAGTCCTATCTGTTTGATGCCATGAGTGATGCATGTGCATTCTTGATATGTGATGTTTATGTGCTAAGGTGCTATATTATGTGTTGTTTTTCAGAGTAAAGATGCGAGGAACTCGTCGATCAGCTCGATTGACTGGAGTCCCACCAGATAGTGAGAGAACAGCTGCTCGTCCTCCTGCATTGCCGAGGGCAAGGTCTTAGAGATCTAGCAGGGAAGGTACGTCAATAGACCCTAGAAGGTCTGTAGACGAGAGCAGAAGAGGTACAGTTAGAGGAGGAAGATTAGAGGAAATGAGGGAGGCTATGGAGATTGACCAGTCTAGAGATGACAGCATGGGTGTAGGCAGATTTGAGGAAGGTATGGGAGAATCTCAGGGAGGCACTCAGGCCTCAGGTTTTGACTATCCAGCCTTTTCTCAGGATCCAGAGTATCCGATGGGAGGTATGTCGGAGTACTCTAGTTTTGTTCTATATCCTACTTACATGCCATATATGCCTTATCCTCATTATTACCCACCATACCCCATGTATCCACCTTCACCTATCCCTCCAAGTACAACACACCCAGAGCTAAATGAACCAGTACCTCCACCACCACAACCAGAACCAGTAGCTCCTGTTGCCCAAAGACAGCAACCTAGCTCATCTGGAGGTAAGGTGCAAATGACGGAGTACCTGAAATTGGATGCTCCTAAATACAACACGGGAGATGATCCATTTGAATACCTCAGATCAGTTAGGATGATAACTAGTGAATTGGGAGCAGATGATAGTAGAGCCATAGAAATGGCGGGGTTTACACTGAAGTGTAAGAAAGCTCGAGAATGGTTCAAGAATTATGTGGAACCCAGGATGCACAGTATGTCATGGGGAGAGTTCGCCAATGAATTTGCAGGGTGGGCTTTTCCTGACAGCTCCAGGGAAATGAAAGTAATAGAGTTCGAACAGTTGAGACAAACAGATGAGATGAGTGTTGATGAGTTTACAAATAAGTTCCTGGATTTGCTTCAGTACGTGGGTCAGGCCTATGATACTGATCAGAAGAAGGCAAGGAGATATACTATGAGATTGCATCCCAGGTATTCTTCCTTGATTCTTCCAGTAGAAAAGGAGAGTTTCCACTCTATTGTGGATGCAGCCAGGAAAATGGAAGCAAGTGCCAATAGTTAGAGACAGTCAAAGGCACAGGCTTCGGGTTCTAAGGCCCCTAGTTCAGGAATGTCAGGCAGCGAGAGATGGGATAGAGCAAAAGGAACAAAGAGTAAGTTCTGGAATAAAGTCAAGTCAGGTCTGGGAATAGGTAGTGGCTCAAGCTCTGGCGCAAGCAGTCCAGTGTGTAGGAGATGTGGGAGACCCCACAGGGGAGCTTGTCAGTTGGGATCTTCAGCCTGCTTTAGGTGTGGACAGGAAGGGCATTTTGCTCGGGATTGTCCTCAGGTGACGTTTGCACCATCCCAGCAGATGAGTTCAGGCAGTGTGGTACAGCCAGTTGTACAGTCAGTAGCTCCAGTCATGCCTCAGAGTAGTGGCAGAGGTAGAGGGAGAGGGGCATCCTCTACTTCGGCAGCAGGTTCTCGAGGTGGAAATCCGGTAGCCCCAGCACGGATTTTCACTGTGACACAGGAGGAGGCTAACACGTCGAACACAGTGGTGTCAGGTAATCTCATCATTGGGTGTTCAGATGTGTATGCTTTGATGGACCCCGGTGCTTCTCATTCCTTTATTGCTTCGAGAGCCATATAGAGATTGGGTTTGATCAGTTCTGAGTTAGAGTATCCTCTCTGGGTCAGTGGACCCAAATGTGACCCATCAGTGGCAGTGTCAGTCTGTCGTTTCAGTCCAGTGTTCATAGAGGGTAGATGCCTTCCAGCTGACCTTGTGGTTCTAGAGTTGACGGATTTTGATGTCATTCTAGGGATGGATTGGCTATCTGCATATGGTGCTACTTTGGACTGTAGAGAGAAGGTAGTTAGCCTCAGAGACCAGGATGGGTCAGAGTGTGTCTTCAGAGGAGACAGAAGAGGTACACCCAGAGGTTTGATTTCAGCCCTTCAGGCTCGTCGTTTGCTTAGGAGGGGTTGTCAGGGGTTTCTAGCTCATGTGAGAGAACTAGACAGTCAGGTTAGGGAACCAGCCACAATACCAGTAGTCCGAGAGTTTCCAGATGTGTTCCCAGACGAGTTACCAGGACTACCACCTGATAGGGAGATAGGGTTTGAGATAGAATTGCTGCCAGGTACCAGACCTATCTCTATTCCTCCCTACAGGATGGCGCCAGCAGAGTTAAAAGAGTTGAAAGAACAGTTGCAGGATTTGGTAGATAAGGGTTTCATCCGCCCTAGTACCTCACCTTGGGGTGCTCCAGTGCTCTTTGTCAGAAAGAAGGATGGATCCCTCAGACTTTGTATCGACTACAGACAGTTGAACAATGTCACTACCAAGAATAGGTATCCTTTACCTAGGATTGATGATCTATTCGACCAGCTAGCTGGAGCAGGTTGTTTCTCTAAAATAGATTTGAGATCCGGGTATCATCAGTTGAGAGTCAGAGAGGCAGATGTGCCAAAGACAGCTTTCAGGACCAGATATGGGCATTATGAGTTCTTAGTGATGCCATTCGGGTTGACTAACGACCCTGCAGCATTTATGGATCTCATGAACAGAGTTTTTAGTGAGTTTCTGGATCACTTTGTCATTGTTTTCATCAATGATATTTTAGTGTATTCCAGAGATGCAGAGGAGCATGCCCAGCATCTGAGGATAGTTCTGCAGACACTGAGAGAGCATGGTTTGTATGCCAAGTTCTCTAAGTGTGAGTTTTGGTTGAGGAGCATTTCCTTCTTGGGACATGTGGTATCAGCAAAAGGGATTGAGGTAGACCCCAAGAAGATAGAGGCTGTAGCTAACTGGCCCAGACCCACTACAGTGACTGAGATTAAAAGCTTTCTGGGACTGGCAGGTTACTACAGGAGGTTCGTTCAGAACTTCGCGAAGATAGCGGCTCCTATGACCAAACTGACTCAGAAGAACCAGAAGTTTATCTGGTCAGACCAGTGTGAAGAGAGCTTTGAGGAGCTCAAGAAGAGATTGACAACAGCACCAGTGTTGGCTCTACCTGTTAGTAATGAGGATTTCACAGTGTTCTGTGATGCATCTCGAGTGGGATTGGGCTGTGTTTTGATGCAGAGTGATAGGGTGATAGCTTATGCTTCTAGACAGTTGAAGAAGCACGAGTTGAATTACCCCACCCATGACCTAGAGATGGCAGCAGTTATCTTTGCACTTAAGATGTGGAGGCATTACCTCTACGGGGTTAAATGCGAGATCTTCATTGATCACAAGAGTTTACAGTACATCTTGAGTCAGAGGGAACTGAATTTGAGGCAGAGAAGATGGGTGGAATTGCTCAGTGATTATGATTGTAAAATCCAGTATCATCCGGGTAAGGCGAATGTTGTGGCAGACGCCCTGAGCCGGAAATCACTAGGCAGTTTATCCCATATAGCAGCAGAGCGGAGACCAGCAGTGATGGAGCTTTCCAAGCTCATAGAGGAAGGGTTACAGTTAGAATTGTCTGGTACAGGTGCGTTGATAGCACAGATGAGAGTGACACCTGTGTTTCTAGAGCAGATAGCTCAGAAACAGCATGAGGACCCTGAGTTGATGAAAATTGCCAGGACTGTTCAGTCAGGCAACAGTGCAGAGTTCAGATTTGACAACAAAGGGATCCTTCGCTATGGGAGTCGACTTTGTGTACCAGATAGTAGCAGTCTGAAGGAAGACATTATGAGGGAAGCTCATAATGCGAGGTATAGTGTTCACCCAGGAGCCACCAAGATGTATCAGGATTTGAAAAGGGTATATTGGTGGCCAACCATGAAGAAAGAAGTGGCGCAGTTTGTGACAGCCTGTGAGGTTTGCCAGAGGGTGAAACTAGAGCATCAGAAACTAGCTGGAATGCTTAACCCACTGCCGATTCCAGAGTGAAAATGGGAGAACATAGCTATGGATTTTGTAGTGGGTTTACCAGCAGCGTCCAACAGGATAGACTCCATATGGGTGATTTTTGACAGACTCACGAAATCTGCTCATTTTCTTCCAGTTTGGAGTAACTATTCTGTGGATAAGTTGGCACAGGTATATCTGGATGAGATAGTGAGATTACATGGAGTACCAGTATCTATAGTCTCAGACAGAGGACCTCAGTTTACCTCCAGATTTTGGCGGAGTCTGCAGAGTGCGATGGGCACGAGATTAGATTTTAGCACTGCTTTCCATCCACAGACTGATGGACAGTCAGAGAGGACCATCCAGACCATCGAGGATATGCTTCGCCTGTGTGTGTTAGACTTTGGCGGTTCTTGGAGGCAGCATCTACCTTAGGTGGAGTTTGCCTACAATAACAGCCATCATGCTAGCATAGGGATGGCTCCTTACGAAGCATTATATGGGAGGAAGTGCAGATCACCTGTTTGCTGGGAAGAAATAGGAGAGAAGGCTCTTACAGGGCCAGAGTTAGTAGAGATTACCAGTAGATTGGTGCCTATGATCAGAGAGAGAATCAGAACAGCTCAGAGCAGACAGAAAAGTTACGCAGACATTCGCAGAAAGCAGTTAGAGTTTTAGGAGGGTAGTATGGTATTGCTGAAGGTGTCTCCAATAAAAGGAGTGGTTCGTTTTGGAAAGAAAGGTAAGTTAGTTTGATAGAGCATATTTTAGTCCATTTTATCATTATGTTCTTGATGTTTATTTACATCTTTTCTACTTAATTTTGTGGTTTTAATTATGTTTTGCAGATATTAGGTGTAAAGAGACAATCTGGAGAAAATGCTCTTAAAACTGCTAAAAAGTGCCAAATATGGAAAGTGCCAAAAAAGGAAAGTTTCCAAATAAGGAAAGTTTTCAGAAAAGGAAAGTTTTCAAATGAGGAAAGTGCAGAAGCAAAAGCAAACAAGGAAAGCTCAGTCAGAAGATTATTTGAAATTCAAATCGCAGATCTTTTTTTCCTTGTTCAAAGATGTGCACACACTGCAGCAGTCATATCTTCCTATTTAGGCAGCAAGATCTCAAAGAGATGCTCTTCCTCTTCTGCATTCAATATTCAAATTTCAAAAGAGGCTCCACCTAAAAAGGAATGTATGGACAAGCATATCTTCCCCTTTGAAGATCAAAATTCGTGCATCCTTCTTATTCAGAAACAATCTGCGCGATTTCCTCTTTTGAGAGCCATCTGCGCGCCACCTTCCTTTTCTGCAACAACTTGGGCAGCAAGTTGCACATGGGCAGCACCTTGGACAGCCTCTACACTAATTAGGAAGCAAGGTCAGCATCTAAACTTATTTAGGAAGCATAATCTGCGCCTCCTTCCCTTTCTGAGACCAAACCGCGCGCACCAACTTCCTTCCGCAGTGCATTTTCGCGCAGCCTTCCTTCTGAAGCCGAAAAGCGCGATTCTTTCCTTTTCAGACACATCTTGGGCAGAAAATACCTCTTGGGCAGTAAGTATGACCTAGGGCAACACTTTTCAACTATGAAAAGCCACATAAGAAGCCTCTACATGGTCTTTAAGCTCCCTTTGGGAGACACCTACGAAATTCACATCTCTTCTTCTACCTTTCTTCTTTTCTTTTATTTTTAGTTTTGTTTCAGCCATGAGAGGCTGAAATCTTTTAATTCTAGTTGAGGATTGGTTGAAACTAAGGTTGTTTAATGGGTTGTGAGATCTGAACATAAATTATTGTCTTTGGTTTTGTTCAATATTTATGCAATTGATGCTTTAATTATATGATTGCTTTGTTGTTTTGATCAAATTGGCCACTTGATTTTAATTGCAAAGTTAATTGATTGTTATTTGGGATTATTTTTAGTCCGTAATTGCTGGAAATATTCTGACCTTAGAACACTTGGTGTAAAAACCAAGGAATTGCATGATCTAGCGTTATCTCCATACGTTTGGGTAGCTAGGATTGGATCTCTCTATTTCTTTATGCAATTGACAATTGTTTTGATGCCTATGGCCCAAGGACGTTCCTTGGCAATTTGTTAATTAGTAATTAATTAGAGGACGTTCCCTAATTAATTTAATCATAAGGAGAGACATGGTGGTGAGAAGCGTCTTCCACCCCCATAACTAATCTATTGAACCAATCAAGATAATTTAAGTTTCAATGATCAACCCAAACAACCAAAGTGGATCCATATCTTCAACTAGGCTTTTCTCATATTGATTTACTCTTTTATTTTAATTATTTGCTTTCTATTATTACTCTCATTATTAGTTACTACAATCAATCTCAAACCCCCCCATTTTACTTTTATTGTAATTTATTTTTATTCTGTTTCCAGTTTATCTCATTTGATCCCACTTTCAGTCTTTTATCTCATCTTCAATTTATTATTGTTTCAGTTTATTTTATTGGTCTTGTTAAGAAAAATAAATTGGTAATCAATTCTCTGTAGATTCGATCCTTTCACCACTATCTGCAGTTGTAAATTGTTGATAACCAAGAAGGTTATTTTTGACCGGCTTCGACAACCGCGAGTCAAAAATTAGCGCCGTTGCCGGGGAGTTGATCTAACTTGTTTATTTTTCTTTTAGGGGCAAATCTGCACTCAAGGACATTCTTCCTTAAGATTCCAAAAAAAAAAAAAAAAAAAAAAAAATTTGAGCACGAAAAGCTTCCATCGCAGATCTGAATCATGGATGAGGTAAGTACATCTAATCTTTCTTCTCAAATTCCTAACCTAGCCTCAAGTGTGAAAACCTACGTCTTAGAACTACGGGCTCGACGACTTGAGCTATCTCAGCCATGTAGGATATGTGCATATGTGGGACATCTAGCTTCTGAATGCCCTACACTTTATGAGGATGACCAACAAGCACATGCGTTTGGAAGATACTATGAACAGCCAAGGCATGATCCCTACCCTGACACATACAATCCATATTGGGGAGACCAGCCAAACTATGGCTATGCTGAGGCTAACTACTACCAGGATTATCAAGAATATCAAGCCCAACCAGAACCTCCAAGTTACGACCAACAACTTAAGGAGATGATGGAGACATTTACAATTTCTTTGCAAAGCGTCCAACAAAGGATGCAAAACATCCAACAGTGGATGGAACGATGGGAAGATGCAGACATGGTAAGAAAAGAGGAAGAGCTTCAAGCTGATGAGATAAATGATGAAAGTTGGCAAGTACAAGAACAAGCTGCTGAAGAGGCACAACCAGAATACTGTTTGTTCAACCCAACTGATCAAACAGAACCTGTTGTTGATTTAGATATCATTGATTATTTGAGCAAAGATGTTTTTTATACAAATCAAGATGATATACTAAACAATGATCCTTGCAGGGAAGAGGGCCAAAAAGAGCCAGAACTGAAAGAAACTAACTGTTACATCCAACAGGTGGACTGCAAACACGCACAGAACAAAGGAGAGCCAATCGCACCTCTTCAGATCAATCTTGCGCAGTCAGAAGGAACTCCAACTGAACCACCTCAGCTTGGACCGCAGGACAGTCCTGCAACTCTTCTAGTTGCACCTCTTCAACTTCCATCGCCTGAAACCCTCTCCAGTCCTCCATTGAAGACTATTCTTGCGCAAGATGAAAAAACTGAAACTCCTTTCATCCTTCCAATGCAAACAGTCCATGCCCAGGAGGAACAAATGGTAGTCCAATGGTCCAAACCAAAGGAGCATGCAGATCAATGCTTGCCCAAACCTCCAGATAAGGTAGAATTTGTTTTGCCTGAACTTAATGCCAAATTGCAGCCACCCATGGAGAAATATCAATTAAAGTTGGAAGTGCTCAAAAATGCAAACATAAGGGCTAGAGGCACACCTCATCTGAAAGAGGAGAAGCTAATCATGTTACTTCATGAGTACATGGAAAAAGTAGGATGGGCTATGACAAAATCAAAAGGAGTGCTACACTTTTTGCTCAATGCAGTTGGGACTCTTTTCCCTTCCCCAATTACTTGAGCCTTGATCAAGTGGATCGCACCATGCACACCACACCCAGGGGAGTACTCAGTTTCCTTTGTTCTTTTATGTTTTTTTTACACATTGAGGACAATGCATGATTTAGGTGTGGGGGTGCATATTTCTGAATTTTTAAATTTTTGCTTTGATTTTCAGTTTGAATTTTTATTTTTCATTTTTCAGTGTGATTTTCAATTTTTCGTTTTGCTTTCAATAACACACACAGATAGCCACAGTTTTTTTTATTTATTTATTTTTGTTTCCGTTTTTGAGATGCTTTACTCATCATATAGACTATGTTGGATGAGCTTTTCTTTCCATGACCCCATTGATGTTATGACTCTTTAAACTTATGTTGAATCAATTGCAGTGAGTTATATTCATGTTTGAGAATTGCCTTTTGAATTGAATCTTTGAGTTTGCCATGGTAAAAAATATATTGATGACCCTCAATTGATGAGAATAAATTGAAAATTGTGTGAATGAACTTAATGTGACTTGATTTAGCAATTGGTGTTGATTTGCCCAAATTATTGAGAGAAAGAAAATTCAGCAAAGGCAAAGACCTCAAAAGCACAAATCTAAGATTGTTCCAATGGTCAAAAGACTATGAACAGAGCTAGTAGCCACTTGGAAAGGTGACCAACTGAGTAACTGGGGGTGGGTATTACAAATATGTACCTTCACGTAAAAAGGTTGGTGACTTTTTCAAGCAAGATCTAAAGTGCAAAAAGCCTGAATAAAGTACTTCAAGGTAAGGGCAAGTCACTCTGAAAGCTAGAAAAAGTCTTATCTGAACAAATAAATGTGCATGTATGGTCTCTCTTGATGAAAACAAATCCTAGCCATGGTAAGTAAAGGGAAACAAGGAAAGAAGGTGAGTAATCTTCATGCATATATTCTTCACTGCAATGATTCAAAATAGGTGTCTAGAGTAAGAGCTTAAGTGGAAATACGGATCAAGTAGCAAAGAAAGCTTGTTTGACTATGTTTACTTGCTTGAGGACAAGCAAAAAGCTAGGTGTGGGGGAATTTGATAGAGCATATTTTAGTCCATTTTATCATTATGTTCTTGATGTTTATTTACATCTTTTCTACTTAATTTTGTGGTTTTAATTATGTTTTGCAGATATTAGGTGTAAAGAGACAATCTGGAGAAAATGCTCTTAAAACTGCTAAAAAGTGCCAAATATGGAAAGTGCCAAAAAAGGAAAGTTTCCAAATAAGGAAAGTTTTCAGAAAAGGAAAGTTTTCAAATGAGGAAAGTGCAGAAGCAAAAGCAAACAAGGAAAGCTCAGTCAGAAGATTATTTGAAATTCAAATCGCAAATCTTTTTTTCCTTGTTCAAAGATGTGCACACACTGCAGCAGTCATATCTTCCTATTTAGGCAGCAAGATCTCAAAGAGATGCTCTTCCTCTTCTGCATTCAATATTCAAATTTCAAAAGAGGCTCCACCTAAAAAGGAATATATGGACAAGCATATCTTCCCCTTTGAAGATCAAAATTCGTGCATCCTTCCTATTCAGAAACAATCTGCGCGATTTCCTCTTTTGAGAGCCATCTGCGTGCCACCTTCCTTTTCTGCAACAACTTGGGCAGCAAGTTGCACATGGGCAGCACCTTGGACAGCCTCTACACTAATTAGGAAGCAAGGTCAGCATCTAAACTTATTTAGGAAGCATAATCTGCGCCTCCTTCCCTTTCTAAGACCAAACCGCGCGCACCAACTTCCTTCCGCAGTGCATTTTCGCGCAGCCTTCCTTCTGAAGCCGAAAAGCGCGATTCTTTCCTTTTCAGACACATCTTGGGCAGAAAATACCTCTTGGGCAGTAAGTATGACCTAGGGCAACACTTTTCAACTATAAAAAGCCACATAAGAAGCCTCTACATGGTCTTTAAGCTCCCCTTGGGAGACACCTACGAAATTCACATCTCTTCTTCTACCTTTCTTCTTTTCTTTTATTTTTAGTTTTGTTTCAGCCATGAGAGGCTGAAATCTTTTAATTCTAGTTGAGGATTGGTTGAAACTAAGGTTGTTTAATGGGTTGTGAGATCTAAACATAAATTATTGTCTTTGGTTTTGTTCAATATTTATGCAATTGATGCTTTAATTATATGATTGCTTTGTTGTTTTGATCAAATTGGCCACTTGATTTTAATTGCAAAGTTAATTGATTGTTAGTTGGGATTATTTTTAGTCCGTAATTGCTGGAAATATTCTGACCTTAGAACACTTGGTGTAAAAACCAAGGAATTGCATGATCTAGCGTTATCTCCATACGTTTGGGTAGCTAGGATTGAATCTCTCTATTTCTTTATGCAATTGCAATTGTTTTGATGCCTATGGCCCAAGGACGTTCCTTGGCAATTTGTTAATTAGTAATTAATTAGAGGACGTTCCCTAATTAATTTAATCATAAGGAGAGACATGGTGGTGAGAAGCGTCTTCCACCCCCATAACTAATCTATTGAACCAATCAAGATAATTTAAGTTTCAATGATCAACCCAAACAACCAAAGTGGATCCATATCTTCAACTAGGCTTTTCTCATATTGATTTACTCTTTTATTTTAATTATTTGCTTTCTATTATTACTCTCATTATTAGTTACTACAATCAATCTCAAACCCCCCCATTTTACTTTTATTGTAATTTATTTTTATTCTGTTTCCAGTTTATCTCATTTGATCCCACTTTTAGTCTTTTATCTCATCTTCAATTTATTATTGTTTCAGTTTATTTTATTGGTCTTGTTAAGAAAAATAAATAGGTAATCAATTCTCTGTGGATTCGATCCTTTCACCACTATCTGCAGTTGTAAATTGTTGATAACCAGAAAGGTTATTTTTGACCGGCTTCGACAACCGCGAGTCAAAAATTAGCGCCGTTGCCGGGGAGTTGATCTAACTTGTTTGTTTTTCTTTTAGGGCCAAATCTGCACTCAAGGACATTCTTCCTTAAGATTCCAAAAAAAAAAAAAAAAAATTTGAGCACGAAAAGCTTCCATCGCAGATCTGAATCATGGATGAGGTAAGTACATCTAATCTTTCTTCTCAAATTCCTAACCTAGCCTCAAGTGTGAAAACCTACGTCTTAGAACTACGGGCTCGACGACTTGAGCTATCTCAGCCATGTAGGATATGTGCACATGTGGGACATCTAGCTTCTGAATGCCCTACACTTTATGAGGATGACCAACAAGCACATGCGTTTGGAAGATACTATGAACAGCCAAGGCATGATCCCTACCCTGACACATACAATCCATATTGGGGAGACCAGCCAAACTATGGCTATGCTGAGGCTAACTACTACCAGGATTATCAAGAATATCAAGCCCAACCAGAACCTCCAAGTTACGACCAACAACTTAAGGAGATGATGGAGACATTTACAATTTCTTTGCAAAGCGTCCAACAAAGGATGCAAAACATCCAACAGTGGATGGAACGATGGGAAGATGCAGACATGGTAAGAAAAGAGGAAGAGCTTCAAGCTGATGAGATAAATGATGAAAGTTGGCAAGTACAAGAACAAGCTGCTGAAGAGGCACAACCAGAATACTGTTTGTTCAACCCAACTGATCAAACAGAACCTGTTGTTGATTTAGATATCATTGATTATTTGAGCAAAGATGTTTTTTATACAAATCAAGATGATATACTAAACAATGATCCTTGCAGGGAAGAGGGCCAAAAAGAGCCAGAACTGAAAGAAACTAACTGTTACATCCAACAGGTGGACTGCGAACACGCACAGAACAAACAGGTGGCTTCGGCTGCCCAAGCTTGCCCCCGAGCCTGTGGACTTTCGGCTCTGGAGGGGAGTTCGGCCGCCGAAGGTGCCGCCGAAGGTTAGAGACTTTCGTCTCTGGAGTGCCTTTCAACCTCCGAAACTTGCCCCCGAAAGGGTTCGGCTGTCGAAAATAGAGATTCGGCTGCCGAAAGTGCATGAGTTTTGTTTCTGGAGAGGACTTTCGGCCGCCGAACCTGCCGCCGAAAGTGTTCTGTCCAGCCTTCCTTTGCATGCTTTGCATGGATGTTAGAGTGAGTTTAAGGGGATTCTTGAGGAGTTTAATAGAGTTGTTCTTGAGTTAGTTTGGTCCCTCATTTGAGTTTATCTGTGCCTACACAGACCAGAGGAACCAGAGAGAGCAGCAGTGAGTACTGCTCCAGAGTTTTCAGAGCCTGCAGAGTCAGTCCAGATAGCCCGAGATGAGTGGAACTAAACTTTATGTTTTTAATTGAGAAATGAAATGTTTTTAGCATAGTTCATGCATCATGCGTATATAGTAGATTGTTTGCATTAGAACCCACGAATATGTTGCATTGCATAGTTATTTGTTGATGTGGGAGAATGCTGAATGATCCAATAGTCTCTGAGAGAAGTCCAGGAGCCTTTGACTACGCCCTGGCAAGTATAGAGAAGTCCAGGAGCCTTTGACTACGCCCTAGCAGGTATATAGTAAAGTCCAGGAGCCTTTGACTACGCCCTAGCAATGGTAAGTACAGAGGTGTTATATACACATATACATATATGACAGGAAGACCAGGTGCTCGATTCTACGCCCTGGCACGGCAGAGTTACCGGGACCATGTGGTGACAGGTTTACCCTTGATGTGGATTGTCTGTGATATGATGCATTCCATAAGTTCATGTGTTAATGACTTGTTTTATTGTTCTACTCACTAGGCTATAGAGCTCATCCCACTCCCTTAACCCTAGTTTTGCAGGTTCAGTGTACAGTGTACAGGGAAAGTCCAGCAGAGTACAGGAAGAGAGAAGAGTTTTGTAATAGAATATTGTGGACATGTAAATTTAAAGAGATATAACAGTTGTGTATAAAGTTAGAATTGTGCTTGACTTAGTTATTATTGTGTTGTAAGTCTTTTGTATACGTGGTCTGTTTATATAACTGTTTTACAGAGTATGTGAAAAACCAGACTTAACAGGTATGAATTAACCCATCTAGAGCAAGCTCTAGTCAGGGGTACAGAGTACAGAGTACAGAGTACAGAGATAGTGCATGCACAGGTTAAGCCTTGGTACAGAGAAAAGAGTTTTTATTTTCACAGAAAATGTATGGTCATGTATGAGATTTACATGTACACAGAGAGTATAGCAGGCTTGCTATGAGTTCTGGCGTCCTTAAGCCGACCTGAATCCTAGCGCCGGTGACGGTCCATTTTGGGGTCGTTACACATTTGTTCTTCTGGTTTCTTTATGAAGTTCTTGAGGTGTCCCCTCTTTATTAGCCTTTCGATCTCAGCAATTAACTGGAAGTAGTTATTGGTGTCATGGTCGTTCGTGCGGTGGTACTGACAATATTTGTCAGGATCTCGCTGGTTCGATTCCGTTTTCATAGGCTTGGGCCACTGGAGGAACTCCTTGTCTTGGATGGCCATGAGTACTTCGGCTTTAGAGGCATTGAGAGGGGTCGGTTTCTCTGGAACCCACGGGGGGAGTGACCTTTGTTCTGAGACCCGAGGAGGGAGAGGTCTTTGGTCCCTGCGCTCCCAGGGTTGTCTATACGGTTCAGGTCTCTTGCCATGCTTTTTCTCGTGCCTCTCCGGCCTTCCCTCCTCCGGTGCTTTCCCCTTATCTGTCGCTCCTTTGGCGAACCTGCTTGTCACTAAGGCATCATCCTGCCTTACGTATTTTTTAGCCCGCTTCATTAGCTCGGCCAGTGAGGTCGGAGGCTTCCTACTCAGTGAACCAAAGAACTCGGCTGAGGTCGTCCCCTTCTGCATGGCTTCTATAGCCCTTCCTTCATCGAGCTCAGAAATTTGCAAGGCTTCCGTGTTGAAACGGGCGACGTATTCCCTAAGTGATTCGTCTCTCCTCTGTTTGACCATCTCCAGGTAACTCGTCTTCCTATCTGCGGGCACCCCGGTGATAAACCGGCTGATGAAGCAGGTGGCCAGATCTCCAAAGCTACTAATACTTCCTGCCTCAAGGCTGTTGAACCACGTCCGTATTGGCCCCGAAAGCGTCGTAGGAAATACCTTGCACATCAGGGCGTCTGACAGAGTTTGCAGCTCCATGAAAGTCTTGTAGTTCAAGACATGCTCCTTAGGGTTCCCAGCCCCGTCGTATGCGGCCATAGGCGGCATCATAAACTTCTTGGGGACAGTCTCTTGCTGCACCCACTTCGAGAAGGGCGAAGAGGTGGGCAGGAGGGCCTGGTTCTGATCCTTCGTTCCTAGCTCGGCCAAGAGTTGCTCTCTCATCTTTTGCAACTTCTGGTCTACACTCTCCCCTTCCCGCCTGGGCTTCCTCTCTTGGTGGGCCTCCTCTTCCCATGTCTCACTCCCCACTCTTCTGGTGGTTCCGGCAGAGTAGCTATCGACTTCATCATTCTCTATCAGCTCCTTCACCCTCCTTCCATGAACTCGAGCTGCCGGCTCTTTCTCTTCTCCGGCTCTCCTCCTCCTGTCTCTGGTTTCTTGGCTGACAGTTCCGGGGTGGTTGAAGGTAGGCTGAGGTTCGTTGGTCTGGGGTTCTTCTACCACTGGTGACACATTTGCGGGGGTGCTAAGGCCCCGTTGCTGCATTATCTGTCCCAATCAGTGGGCGGTGCTCTATAGTTGGAGGGCCATAGTTTGGAGGTCTTGGTTGGACAAGGTGGTGGCGGAAGCATTCCCCGCCAGGCTTGGCAAGGGGTTGAAAGGGATTGGTGTTTGGTTGTTTGGCGTTGTAGGACTAGAAAAGGAGAACTGCTACCCTCTTGGGCAGAGCTCAGGTCATTTGGAGTGACGTTGTTTTCGTTGTGATTAGCCATTGTGGATCTCAGTGGGTATTTGTGAGAGTGGAACTCTGGTGATGAAAAGATCTCCTTCGTTCCCACAGACGGCGCCAATTGATGATATGAGATCCAGAAAATAGGGTTTTACAATGGGTTCTGTAAAACTAGAAAAGCTTAGACCTAGAGGAGAGTATTTCTCCTTTTATATGTTTCCTTTTGTCTGCTAGTGACGTGTTAACAGAACGTGTATCATTGGACCACCTGTCCCTGCTACGTTGATATGGACGTACGAGGGAATCAGATCTCTGTCCCATGCGTAACGGCCCCCTGATTCTCCCCGGGCGCGCATGCGAATGGTCCCACAAGGTGAAGGGGTTGAACTCCTTCCTGATGGATGAGGTTGAGCCTAGGCCCGGAGAGGATCTGTCCATCGGGCCAGAAGAGCTAAGTCGGCCTGTTCTGAAGGAGCTGATTGGAGCCCGGTCTTTGAGCTGAATGGGCTGGACCCGGTTCTTGGGAGAGGCTTAAAAACCTTCAGATTATGGGTCATCCTAATGGGCCTGACCTTAGTCTGGAGTGAAGAAATCCAGCGGTCATCATATTCCAATCTTTTCATAAATTTCTTGAAATTAAATAATGAATATATCTTTATTGTCCTCTGTTTAAATTAAAAATATTAAGGAGTTAGGGTTTCATCCATTTTTCCTCATTTATTAAAATTTAAATATTTTAATGCTTTATTTTTCATTTGAAAGAGTACCTAAGTTACTATTAACTTATATCCATATCAACATATTCAAGTAAAATTTAACACTTTTTGTTCTTTGATTTCCATTCATTAAAATACTCATGTATTTGATAATTTTAAAATTTTCAAAAAATACTTATAAGTTCAGCCTTTTTAAGTGTTACCAAATAACTTTTAAATAGATGATACATTTTTAAAAAAGTATTTTAAGAAGAAATTGTATTTTTAGAAGTTTGACTAAGTTTTAAACTAATGTTTATAATAAATGAAAGAACTATAATTTTGAATGGATTGAATATAAAGGGATTTAAAGATTTAATTTTAAAAATATAAGAATTAATATGTTAATTACACTAAAATTCAAGGACTGAAGTGTGGTTTACACAGTATAAAATATTTTACTCGATCTAAGTGTTGTTGACGAGGACATTTTAGATATTTAAAATATTCTTTTCTACCTTTATCCTATTTATTAACGGAATTATAAATGAAATAACCTCTCATTTAGACCAACCGATTATAAAAGGATTTAAATGTTTAATTTTAAAAATATACAGATTGATATATTAATTATATTAAAATTCAGAAATTAAAATTTAATTTAATTTAATTTAATAAAAATATAAAAATAAAAATATTTTTTTTATAATATAATATTATATTATATTTGAAAGTGATGTAGTGGGTATAAAAATATATGTGAGATAAAATTAGTATATTAAAAAAATAGGAACAGACAAGTGTGTAGTATGCGCCATTAGCTTGTGGCGGGAAATAGGTGGATTACATGATACAATGTGTTTTGGTGAAAAGTGAGTCAGTTTGGAAATTTGATTGACAAATGAGTTTTTATATTAGTTTATATATATATATATATATATATACACCATTCTACCAAAAGCTTAACATGTTAGTAGAGGCGCTACTTTAATCCTATATGGCCCAAATGTTTACCCCTACACACGGTAACGTCTCCACGTTGGGTGCTACTTTGGGGACCGGGCCCACTTCTGGCACTATTCTTGGCCATATTAAATACCCTTCCTTCCCCGCGGCTCGAACCCGTGACCTGGCTCTGATACCATTAGGGCGCATACCATTCTACCAAAAACTTAAACTGTTAGTAGAGGCACTACTTTAATCCTATATGGCCCAGATGTTTACCCCTGCACACGGTAACGTCTCCACATTGGGTGCCACTTTGGGGACCGGGCCCACTTCTGACACTATCCTTGGCCATATTCTATTCCAACAAACACTAGCAAACACACAAGATCGATCATAAAAGATTCAGAGTTAATATAAATGATTTAACTTTCAATAGTACGTGACTTTGTAATCCAAGTTTCTTCTACGGCACACCAATTGCCAGATCGAAGAGATCTTGTTTTCGAGTCTATATACCAAGAAAGTATAATATCATTAGTCTTTTAATAAAATAATCAAATTATAATAGGTTTTCTGATGTGAAAGATCAGACTAAGCTGAAACCACAGAGCATACTTATGATATTTTAAATTTATTATGAAGGCTAGGGTTCCTGCAACCTTAACCTGGGATCCCCAGAGTTAAGTCAGAGTGTGGAGGGACAAGAGAAAAGTGCCGTCAACACGGGCTTTATATAAGTAGCAAAATAAATTTATAAATAAAATAGACTTACCATATTTAAAACTTAAGAACTCATACAGAAATTCTGGGAACAAGAAGAGAATTTACAAAGGAAATAGAGAGAAAGTGAAGATAGAGAAAATAAAGAGAGAGGAGGTATATCAGATATGTGCCTTCACAAGGGGAGAGGCTCCCTTTTATAGAAAAATTTTAAGCCTTTATTCACGCGGCTTTTACTGTTCATGAATAGTAACTTGTCTACTTCTTTTTACTGTGAATGAATAGTTTGTCTGCCACTTCTTTTACTATTTTTGTCTTTAACTGTTCATGAATAGTGGTCTGTCTGCCACCAAATCTTATTGTGTCTGTCTTTTATTCTGATTCTGATGATGATGATGATGAAGTGTCTCGTCTTTTCTTCCTTTTTCCCTTTTCTTTTTTCTTTATTTTTTCTTTCTTTTTCTTTTCTCTTCTTTTTACTTTGTCGGTATTGCTTTTAATTTTTATTGCTGGAAGTACTCCATAACAATCGTCTTCATTACTGTCACAGTATGAAGATGTCTGGTTTTTACTGGAGGATGACGTCTGGGATGACGCTGTCGACTCCGAATTCGAACTTGACTATTTTTTAGTTTTCCTTCTGGCAACTGTCTTCTTTGATGATGTTTTACTAGATGACTCTTTACTGAAGGATTGCTTTATTTCTTCCTTTTCTCCTGAAGTAAGCTGATTGAACATATGTTGACAAATCATCTTATATTCTTCAGGGGTTTTAGCCGCTGCAAGTAATGCTTGACATTGGGCCTTTTGGGCTCCGAATGAAGGATTTTCTTGCAGAGATAGTTTAGTAGCATAGGATATAGCTGGGAACTGTGCTTTTTTTATTATCCATTCTTTAACAGTCATTTCTGTGGTGGTATTCTTAAATGATCCCCACCATTTAATCTTGTGTTCCTTTACTATGACTGGAATAGAAGATCCCGTCATATATTGAAAGTCGAAGAACCATTGGTATACCCAAGGAATAAAAAAGTTTATACAAAAATACATTAAAGGGGGTATATAGGTTTCATTTTGGTTTGGTTTATAATTACTTTTGAAATACTGATATACTTGGGATACTTCGGATGAAAGAATTTCTTCAAAAATACCTTTATACTGCTACCATTTTAAAAACCAGTTTAGAAATCTGGTGGTTTCTTTAATTTTTGACTGATCAAAATATATTAGCCATGAGTGAGTGTGGTTTGGATTTTGAATACTGAAAACATTTTGCCAAGCATCTATATAATCAAAATAATTATATGAAGTAAAATGCTTTTTTAAGGTTTTAAATGTTAGACCAGTATACAAATTCGAGGTTGGCCAATTCTTAGGATCGATAACCCTTTTTATTTATATGGTAGAATAGATTATTATATTTTTATCATTTTTATCAAAATTATGCTTTATTTTTACCGACTCACTATCTTCCAAAATACTATCTTCCAAAATACTATGATAGTATTCCTGAGATTTTGAAAAATCCTTAGGTGTAAAATACCAATTCTCAGGATAATATTTTTTAATAACTCCCTATGGGTTTACATCATTGTAACCATTTTCAATGATAATTTCAAAATCAGAAATATTTTTTATAGTTCATTTATGAAAACTTATATTATACCCATGAGTAGATTGAATTTTTGGCAAACCCATAGCCATTAACGGATTTGATACGTCTTTACTGTCTACCGTTTGAGACAAACCAGCCGTACCATGAGCGGGTACGATCGCTTTAGTTTTAGAGGTCATACCTGAATCTCCTGAGGAGAAGGCTATATGCTGCAGGGCTTTAATCACTTCTGGTGATTGACCTAATTCCTGTATCCATTTCTTTAGATCTGATGGGCTTGATTTTAGGTCTGATGGGCTTGGGTTTTGTCGTTTTATGTTTTAATCCAGGTCTTCCGAATGTTCTGATAAGGCTTTAGGAGTAGAACTTTGGCTTGATTTTACTTCCTTTTGCTTATTCTTCTTTCTTCCCATTGTTCTGTAAGAATTCTCTAGTTAGAAAATCTGGAATATTACTTTTACTACCTCTAATATACTCAATATCGAAATAAAAAATACTTAAAATTGCTTGCCATCTAGCAAAAATCTATTCAGAGGCAAGGTTTTTAACATCTTTTTTTAAAACATCTTTAGCTGATTTACAATCAATTCTCACTAAAAACTTTTGATTTAACAAATCAGACTGAAATTTATTTATACAAATTACTATACTTAAAATTTCTTTTTTAATAGTAGAATAATTTAACTAAGTTGAATTCCAATGTCCTGAAGTAAATTGGATTATCCTTTTTTTATCATCTATTTTTTGTTTTAAAATTCCTCCATATACTAGATCTGAAGCATCTATCTCTACAATTTTAAATGCATTCGGATTTGGGATATACAGATAAGGAATTTCCTTTATTAAAGATTTTATATGTCTTATAATGCTGGTATGCTCTTCAGTCTATGGCCCAGCATTTTTCTTGAGTTTTTCATGTAATAGTTTTATTTTTCTATTTAAATTGGGATAAAAATCTATAACATAGTTTAAACAACCTAAAAATATCTGTAATTGGGTTTTATTAGTTATTTCATCAGGAAATTTTTCTCCAGATGCCAATGTTCTTTCTATTGGTTGGATAATACCTTGTTCTATATAATGTCCTAAGAATCTAATCTTAGTTTGAAATAAATTCATTTTAGTTTTACTTAATGTTAATCCATTTCTTTTTATGACCATAATAGAATGTTTTTAAATGTTTAAAATGATCTTCTATACTATGGCTGAATACTAATACGTCATCAATATAGATTATACAAAATTTTGAATAAGGGTTAAAGATATCATTCATTATTCTCTGGAATTCTGACGGTGCATTTTTTAGTTCGAAAGGCATTAGATTCCATTCATATTGTCCAAATAGAACCGTAAATGCAGTTTTATATCTATCTTTAGGGTGAATTTGGATTTGCCAATAACGTGACTTCATATCAAATTTACTAAAAATATTTGTATTATATAATCTATTTAAAATATCTTTTTTATTAGGAATTGGATACCTAATCCATTTTAATGATCTATTTAATGGTTTATAATTTATAACTAGTATTATCGTACTTCTTTCTATTTCTGCATTTTTATTAACATAAAAAGCTGCACATGACCAAGGACTTCTTGATTTACTTATTAATTTTTTATCTTCTAATTCTTTAATTTCTTTCTTACAATGTTTCAGTAATTCTGGTGCCATTTGAATAGGTCTAGCCTTAGTTGAAATAGTTTTTTCATTAAAATTTTCTTCATATGGCAAATCTACCAAATATTATTTTCTATTCCAAAAAGCATTCGGTGGTCTGCACATAATTCCTTTTCCATATACCCTTTTAAATTTTATATTTTCTCCTTTATATATTCTTTTTCTAGTTGGCTTTTAATTCTATTAAAATGTACATTATTTTTTAGATTTTATTATCGAATTTATTTTCATCGTCCTAATAGAATGTGCTTTTATTAGATTTAAATTTTTCTTTTTAGGTTTTTCTGTGAATTCCAACTTAATTATTTTATTTCTTGTTTTAAATTTTATACAATCATCTTTTACTGAATAAAGGGTGATAAGGTTTATAAAAGGAGTTCCTAATATTACCATATGATTTATCTGCTGGGATAATAAAAATACAGTTTTTATTTCCAAATCCTTATTTACCACCAATGCTTATGTCTTACCTAATATATTTAATTTAGTCTTATTAGCTGCAGATAATTTTTCTTTATCCAAAATCTCTTAGGTACCAGGCTTGATTTTATACAATTTAAATATGCTCCTGTATCAAATAATGCTATAGTGTCTATCACAAGTTCTTTTGATAATTTTATTGTTAATTTTATTAAATATTTTTTAGAAGTTATTTCCTTTAATAATAATATAAAATTACCATCTACTTCTTTACTATCTAATTGACTTATTTCATTCTGGTCATCTTCTTCTTCTCCTTTTCCAGATGAAGAAGACGATTCAAAAATTAATTGTTCTTCCAAGAATTTTATCCTTTTTGAATCCTTCTGAAGCTGATACTTTAAATCTTTTTCTTCAGTTTTTATTATTCTGATTTCTCTTTGTAATTCTTCTATAGATACTGTTTCTTTAAATTTCTTATTTTTACTTAATATTTTAGTTAAATCATAAGTTTGTTTTTCTATTTTAGGAATAATATTTTTAATTTCTTCTGCCTCATCAAAACTTTTTATTAATTTTTTAAGAAATTTTTCCTTAGTGCTGTTATCTTCTAGGTTAATTATTAATTCCAATAATGAACCTTGTTCTTTAGTTAGTACACTTATTGATTTTTCCGACGAGCTAGTTCCTAACTCATCGATCTGGTTCTCACTTCCTATCAATTCTGATGTTGAACTTTCTGAGTATATATATAATTCTTGAATCTTATTTATTATTTCTTCATCTAATCTTAACTCATTTAGTTTTTTATTAAACTTACAAAATTTAGATGTATGTCCTTTTTGTCCACAATTATAACATGTTAAATCTTTAAATGATTTTTTATTTTGAGTCTTATTTATTGGGTCTTCTTCCTATATTTCTTGTAGGGTTTATAACTGTTCTTTTTATTATAAAATTCTTCTTTGCTTGTTTTATTAATATATCGTTTTTTATAATATTGGTGCTTTTTATGGTATTTTCTGGGTTTATCTTTTGAACATTGACCATTACATTTTTTATTATGTCCTATTCCATAATCAAACTGTTTACAAAAAGATCCTAATTCTTGTCTAGTTTTATGCATCTCATATTTTAATGTTCTTTGCAATTTTAAATCATGACAAATCTGTAAACCTTCTTTTTGGACTATACTTACCAATTGTCCATATGTTAGTTTATTATAAGATATCAGATTTCCATATTGTTGTTTTATATTGTTTCTTACCTTTTCTCCTAGAAAATAAGGAAGTCCAGCTAAAAACTTTTGCTTCCAAAAATCTTGGTTTGAGTCTTCCCTTAACATTAATCTGGTAAAAAATGTAGTTTTATAATATTGAAAATCACTTAATTTTTTACATTTTAAATTACTTAATAATTCAGCATTTTTGTCTTTTAAATGGGACGGATCGCCTATAAAATATAATGAAATAGTTAAAATTAATGTTGATACTGCATCTTGAATAGTTTTTCCTAATTCATTTAATATTGGTTCTCCTTCACCATTTACCTAAATTGAATTTAATATGTCTAACTGTTCTTGATCAGTTAAGTGGTAATCCCACCAACCTTTTAACTGTCCCGTAAAACCTGCTATAATAATCTCAGCTATTGCTCTATCTGAAACAAAAGACTGGGTTTTATATGCATTAGCTGCCATAGTCATTTGTTGCAATAAACTTAATAGATTATATTCAGATAGTCCATCTGTATTCCATTCATAAACTGTTGAAGCATTATACTTAAATTGTGAATTAATACTTGGTTTATCTATTAATCCTAGTTCCGGTGCTCTACTGACTATTTCCTTATGCGATATAGGATTTACTTCAAATTGTTCTATATCTTCTGAATCTGGCTGACTTTGCTCAGTTTCAGTTTCTAATTCTTCTTCCTCTATTACATTTATAATTTTTTACTGTGGAGTCTTTTATACTATATTTTTACTAGATTCAGAAGTTTCTACTTTACTTAGTTGATCTTTTAAACTTTGTAAAAATTCATTTTTATTATTTTTTAATTCTTTTTTACTTGAGCTAGAAACTTGATATGGCTTAAAAATATGTGATTTAATTTTTGGTTTTACTTTCTCCTTTTCTTCTATCTGTTTATTTTTTAAAAGTCTTTCCATCTTCTTTAACTGGGTACCTATGCATATTAAACTTGCATTACTAAAATTATTTTGCTTTATTATCTTTTTATCTGTATTATTTTCTTTAGCTACTTTATATGGTGCACAAATTATTTCTTTATCTCCATGTAATATTTTGCTCATCGTTTTTGGCGGAAATTCACTTTGGACAACCGTATCATTTACTATCCATTTTGGCCTTTTATCTCTTATTGTTATTGGATTTATACTTTTCTTTTTACATAACTTGAACCACTCAAAAAATCATATTTCTTCTTTATTCTGACTAATATAACCAAGATATTCTTCTTTTAAATCTTCAAATTTATATTCTTTAACTATTTTATTTAATTTACTTAAATTTTTTGTTCTGGTTATTTCCTTTAAAAATTTCTTTTCAATTTTCTCTTTACTAAATACATTTAATTCTCTATTTATATTATTTATATTTATATTTTATGTTATAGCAGATGCTGATGGTGATGATGGTAGTGAAGGTGCTATTTCAACCTGCTGATTTAAATAATTTTCTACCGGATTATATATTGCATGGGGTACTAAAGAACTATAATAAACTCCTTTCATTTTAAAGTGTCTATCTGGGATATCCGATGTTGAAAATCTAGGTTTTACTATAGTCTGAATTACTGGTTTAGGTTCATCTCCTTTATATGTTGCATATATTACTGATGGTAGGTTTGAAACTCTTCCTATGTCTTCTGTTATTTCTGATGATGAAGATCCTGTATATCTACTACTTATACTTCTATTAAATTTTAGCGATACTTTACCATCTTCAAACTGTTCAATTTTACTTAAATTTGTGTTTGGTTTTACCTTTTCTGGTTTTGGAGGAGGTACTATACCTTCTAATATCCATTCATCGGGCCGAGGCAAAGAAATCTTGGGCGAGAGTTGGCCAATATAAAAGAAGATATACTTATTGTGCAAGATGAGAATCGAAAGATGATAATGAAGATGGAAGATATGAAGAATATGATGGGTTTTACAAAGACTATCCTAGTTGTTGTATTGGTATTAATAGTGTTTATTTTTCTTCTCATTCTCGTTCTCATTGGGGGGGGGGGGAGAATGAGGTCTGTGTAATGGGTTTTGTAGTATTTGCTTATTGGGGTTATTTTGGGTGTAAGTAAATGGATGAAAAGGGGTAGGTTGTTGAAGTAGTTGGATCTGGGTTAATGAAATCTTAAGTTTCATAGTTATTTTGGGTGTAAGTTAATCTAATGTATTATAGCTGATGGGTTAATATTTTGTAGTACGTAAATCTGATGCAATGCAAGCTACTATGAATGATGACCAATATTTTATACATTCTGAGTTTTCATGTGTTTGTATAAATTGGTTGAATCAATATTGTTTAGATCTAAAATTATTGGCAATAGCAAAATTTGAAATGTTAGATGGATTGAATGGTTGTATAATTTATTAATATAGGGAGTAATATGTATTGAATTTAAAATATTGAGGGACTATTTGCTATGAAATATGAAAATATAGGGGCTAAAGGTCTGTTAAAATTACAAACGAAGGGACTAAATTGATAGTGAACTCATTAATCTAGAGACTTAATTCATGACTAAATTATTAGTAAACAGATTGGGCAAAACATAAATTGCTATGAAATTGGTAATAAATTACTGACATAATTAGCTCATAAATGAGTTGTCTAAAACAAAGATCATATCATTGTATTTAGCCATTACAATATCAAAGTTTGCCCATTCAGTGCCCAAGTACAAAGATCATACCAATAACCTTCTTCTGCATATCCTAAAATTATCATAAGCTTCCAAAAGTCTATACCCATATATATTCCAAAAAATTTCACCTATCTACCAAGACTACCTGTACCCATAGTTACAAAAATACAAAAGTACAAAATCAATATTGTCCATTGAAAATCTATTGAATGAGTTCAATCAGCTTCCAAAATCTTCAAGGGTATTGGTGGTATCTTCATCTTCCAAAATCTTCAATTACTTGTAGCATCTCAGATAGGTCTCCCATGTATATTAGATGAACTGCCATTTCTCTGTTACAAAGTAAAATTGAGATTAAATTAATTTATTCACTATATGATCCAAAAAATAATATCTACAAATGCTTACCTTCTCTTTACTAGGTGCCCTTTGGCAGGTCCTTTTATTATGCCTTAGTTGCTTACATGTGGCACATCTAGTTGTCTTTGATTTGGTCCTTGCATTTGATGGAGCAGCTTCACATTCTTCCCTCTTTCTTGCTTTTCTAAGTCTCCCAGGTAACCTTTTCAAAAGTGGTGGCATAATGCATTGAGACTCATCTCGTATATTGTAATTGGCTTGTGGTATTGGGTGAATAATCCCTTCATAAACCTTCAAATATGTGAAAACATGATAGTAATAATGGCAATAATCATCAATATCTTGACGCATGTATCCAATACACAAGGCTGCATGTTTGCAAGGCAATCCACTGATGTCCCACTATTTGCAAGAACATTTTTTCCTGAAGCTTTACAGCAAATTTCATATTACCCTCAGTGACCTCAAATTCATCATTTCTACATGGCAATAACCTATAACTTCCTCAACTATATGCATCATTTTCAGAATTCCCTTCACTATCCTCAACTTCCAAAATAATATTTTCTGTCCCCTTACTACTTTCACATTTTTCATTATTGCACTTTTCTTTCATCTCATATTGCTTTAACCAGAAGGGCTTGAAAGGTGGAGGTTCACTTTTCCTACCAGATTCAGTGTCCAAAGTAAACTTCAAGGGCCCATCAGCAATCACAGATAATGCATAATGTTTCTCATAGCAATTCATTTTTATCAGAGGATTATCAGCATACTTTTCAAACAATTTATTCACATCATCATCCCCTTGAACATGTATTCCACAACTAGAAATAATATCCATAAAGTCTGACTTAATCCTAAATGCCTTATGGCAATCTAATAATAGACTAAAGTATGAGTACATATCTGGGTTAACATTTCGCACAATGACAATATCCTTCTCAAAGTGCAGGACCAATTCATATAATGGAGCCACCATTTCTGTCAAATAACAAAAAAATAACATTAATAATAAAACACAAATTGTAAAACAGGTAACCCTAATCCCTAAATTGTCAAACACCTAATCATATCGTAAAACCCTAATCCTAATCCCTAAATCATAAAAATATCCAATACCCTAAATCATAAAAAAACACAATACCTTAATATTTACTATATTCGACCAAGTAATTCATATATATATTACCTAAAATTGATCCTTATAAAATAAGTGCTACAGCTTTACCGAATAGAGATGAGGTTCGACAGATCCAGATGGGTGAGCCGAATAGAGATGAGGTTCGACAGATT
Organism: Manihot esculenta; assembly: GCF_001659605.2. Classification (NCBI taxonomy): domain Eukaryota; kingdom Viridiplantae; phylum Streptophyta; class Magnoliopsida; order Malpighiales; family Euphorbiaceae; genus Manihot; species Manihot esculenta. The sequence continues at coordinate 13,658,775 of NC_035177.2, forward strand.
CAAATGGGTGAGAGAAATGGAGCTCCACCTTCTGTTTCTCATATGCTTTGAGAAATCGAATGGAGAGTAGGTTAGATCCCGTTAGAGAATGATATTAATGATGGGTATTTTAGTCTTTTAATTAAGACTAACGGTGACTTAACTGAAAATCTAACGGGAGGGACCAATGGCATAATTTTTAAAAATCATAGTGACTAAATTGACGATTTTTTAAAATATAGGGACGAAATGTTATATTTCACTAAACTAAATGGACTAAATTGAAGTTTACCCAATAAATTTTTATAAACGGACCCATTTAGAGAACTAAGGGAACCTTGAACTTTTTGAAAATTTAATAGGATATTTATGTAATTTTTATTACTCGAAGAAAAATTATTATTTAATTTTGAATTTTTAAAAAGATTTATTAATTAATTCTATTTAAAAATTATTTAATTAAAATATTTATATATTTTATAAAATAAATTTTCTATCTTTATAAATTTATTAATATGTGTTAAATATTTATATTATTTAGTTTATATAATTTTAATTATATATAGGGAAATTTACTTTTTAGTCCCTGAGGTTTAACGTAATTAACACTTCTGTCCCTCTATTTTGGCGACCCAACACTTAAGTCCCTCACTTTCTCTTCCGTCCAAATTCGTAGTCCTTCCGTCCATTTAAACCGTTTGGTCAAAGAGTCAAAAGTGAGAGGTGATAATTTTTTCCAGAAATACCCTTCTCTTAATGTGAAATTCCTTTTTTTTTTTTCTCTTTCATGCTTTCTCTCTCCAGTTGCAGAAGAAGAAGAAGAAGAAGAAGAAGAAGAAGAAGAAGAAGAAGAAGAAGCTGCTGCAGAAAGAGTAGGAAGAAGAAGAAGAAGAAGAAGAAGAAGAAGAAGAAGAAGCTGCTGTAGAAAGAGTAGGAAGAAGAAGAAGAAGAAGAAGAAGAAGAAGAAGAAGAAGAAGCTGTAGAAAGAGTAGGAAGAAGAAAAAGAAGAAGAAGAAGAAGAAAGAAGAAGAAGAAGAAGGAAGAAGAAAGAAGAAGAAGAAGAAGGAAGAAGAAAGAAGAAGAAGAAGAAAGAAGAAGAAGAAGAAGAAGAAGTTGCAGAAAAAGGAGGAAGAAGAAGAAGAAGAAGGTTAATTTTGTCAATTCACGTGTCCCAAACGGCTATTTTGGACGGAAGGACTACGAAGTTGGACAGAAAAGAAAGTGAGGGACTTAAGTGTTGGGTCGCCAAAATAGAGGGACAGAAGTGTTAATTACGTTAAACCTCAGGGACTACAAAGTAATTTTCCCTTATATATATTATTTAATATCTATACATTTAAATAATTATACCATTTATTCTCTTCGATTAAAGCTAAAAAAAATTGATTAACGATTATTTTAATAAACGAATCTTTTAATTTAATGATTTTTATAAATATGAAAATTAATAAAATTTTTAAAAATTCAGAAATCTAATAATAATTCTCCTATAAATAAAGTCCCAATATCAATACAATTTCAAAGAAGCCATTTTAATCTATATCCTTTTCTTATCTATTTTTTTTTTCAATTTCAAAAGTTTACGTTTAATATTTGAGATTTTAACTTCATTGCTTTTTTTTTAATTTTTAAAATATTTATAAAATAAATTATTTACTAATTATTTAATTTATTGACTTAATACATACGCAGGTTCCGTAATAGTAGAAATTAACTCAGTGAACACTTTGAAATTATAAAAATTATAATAATTAAATATAGATTAACCATTTATTAAAAAAAATTAAATTGATGGCATATATTATTAATTGTGTCTAAATTTACTAATTGTATTTTAAATTTTTATTAATTGATAAAATTAAACGATTTTAATTTTGTCATTTCATGAAAATTTAAAGCACAATAAATAAAAAATAAGTTTAATGGTTCACGATTGTATTTTAAATTTAAAAAATTTTAAATATGGATCAAAACATTAAAATTAAATAGTGTTTTTAACATATAATAGTTTAGACAACTCATATTAAAAATTTTGAAAACTCATATTTAATATTTAATGTAAGTAAATTAATTTAATTTTTAAAATTTTATACATATGATTTTTTTTTGTTTCTCTATTATGTAGGTAAATAAATATTTTTATGAATTAAATAAAATTAAAATTATTATTGAAAAATAAAATTGAATCCTTGACTTAAATTCACTGAATATTGTTTAATGTTTTTACTGTCAATTTATCTCATGTTTGAATCAATAACTATCTCTATCACTGACTATAATTGATTTAGTCTAAATATTCATATGTTTTATGAGAAATTTTGTTGTACTACATGTTTTAAATATTTTTATTTATTATCGTGATAATTATAAATATGATATTTGATAATAGTTGGGTCACATACCCGCTTGGGCTGAATCAGGACCCACGAAGGCATATCAAATTCTGAACTTAGAACGCCCTTAGACAGGCTTATCCCGCGGTTTCAGACTGGGTTTCAACATACATGACAGGCTGGGTCGTCCATGAACCTAAGCCCGGAAACAAGGAAGCCAGCCCGGTGATGGGACAAGGGGAGAAATGAGCAGACCCCGTCCCTTCGCAGCTTTATTCGCATGCGTACTGTACGTACAAGTCTATCTGACAGAGACGGGTGCCACAGAGAGGCCGCAAAGCGTCACTAGCAAGTCAGAAAAAAAGAATAAGAAGAAAAAAATTCTTAAGTTGATGAGAGGACCGAAAACTCTATTTTCTATATTTCAGAACATCAATATTAAAAAAAATTATACACATTAATAGATTTTATTGTATTTTATCAGTCTTCTTCCTTTTAAAGTTATTTAAATTTTAAAAAATGAGAAAATATGGTTGAAATCTTAGCCGGCCAATTACATCTTTTCTATCTTGTAACCAAGTACTAATTATGCAGAGCTCTTCTTAAAAGAGTTGAAGAAAATTTTCATAAAAACTTGATTTATCAGATGCTGAGGAGTGCAACCATTTGATTTTCATATCAAGTATAGGCTTAATTGAAGGTGCAATACGAACTTTAATTGATAGATTATTTAAGTGAGATGAAATTTAAGATAAAAAGTGCAATTAAAGTATGCATGTATACAATGATGTACACATATATATTTATTTTTTTATTCAATTAAAAAATAGATGAGAAAAAAATTAGTGTTTACTATTTATTATTATGGTGGATTTTTTTTAAAAAAAAATAATAAGTGTATTAATATTTCATACTTTGAAAGATGATCCGGGCCGCATCGCGCGGGATTTCTTTTTGTAATGGAATAAAATCATGTCCAAAAAATGGTTTTGTCAACTTTACCGTCTCCATTTCAATTTATTAGATTAAACTAAATATGGTCCATCTTGCAAAAGTAATTAGTGAAAGTAGGGAGCAATTTTAGTGCCAAATGACAAATTTCTCTGGACATTTTATAGTTTTTCTTGGAACTTGAGAGTTGGGTCTTGGATTCTTTGTTGGCTCTTCAATCCAAAGCTCAGCGATCGTACCCAGTCCACCGCCACATCTGTAGTTAGTGAAACCTTAACTTTTCCAAAATGCTCTTCCACAACCACTGTCCTACTCATCATTTACACAAACTCTGCTCCAATCCCAGGCTTAGACACCATCCTTTTCCTGCAATCCTGCTTAGGACCCTAAATGAGCCAAGTTGCTCAGCAGTTATTAATATTCAGCTTGATAAAAGTTCTGCATGCCTTAATTATTATATATATCATACATTAAAATCTCTTAAAATATTGATTATACATAACATATGTTAAAGTTCTACTTGTGAAATTAATATAATTTTTTAAACCCTTGATCATACAGTAAATTAAAATCTTTTTGATGAAAATTTTCTTTTATTCGTCGCTCATAAACCTAGTAAAATTTAGAAAGGCTCTTTTTTATTTAGAGTATGAAAAATATTTCTCAATAAGTGAATGATCATTTCCTAAATAGAGTAATTATTCTGTTCATTGTGTTATTTTCAAGTTAAATATAATTCTTAATTAGATTAGTATCGAAAGGTATAACATTGTAAAAAGGAATAATATACAGAAACTATTTAGTTTTGCTGTTTGCAAAGAGGGTTTTGTTCATTGAGAAGAGTAGTTTTCACACCCATTATAGAAAGGGGATTTCAGCCTAAAGCAGAGGAGAGGGGCATATAATTCTGTCTATTGATGGGAGGGCTATTGCTTATATAATTAAAGTGACTTTTTGTGGTATATAATATAATAATAGTAAATATATAGGATTATTTCAAGAGAAAAATAGAAAAAAATTAATTAATATATTTACTATATATATAATTTATTATGAGAAATTAATTTATTGTTAAGACAGATAGTTTGAATTTGTAATTGATTATTTTATTTTAAATAAGTAGAATTATGAAATAACTATATGCTCGGAGAAGAATGGAATAATGCCCCCGAATCAAGTATCCATGAGTCAATCGGACTGTCCACACTAAGAATTAAAGCATCATCAATATCATCCGCAGAATATACAGAATCATCATCTTTATGAGACTTGTTCTTTTGGCCTTTCTTCTTAGGTTTAAGTCAGTCCTTTTTAAAGTGTCCCTTAGCCCCAACAAATAACCTCGTTTCTGCCATGAGATTTCCCTCGCCCCTTTGACTTCGATCAACTATGTTTACTATGGCCTCCCTTTAACTTGCTCCTACCCCTACCCTCGACACTGAGTGCGTTGCTAGATGAATCCTTGATTTTCCTTTTTGCGAATGCTCTCGCTCATGACAACATCTTGAACCTCATCAAACTTTAGCTCCTCAGATCCACGTGAATTACTAATTGCGGAAACAACAGTATCCCATGACTCAGGTAAAGAGGATAACAAAATTAGGGCTATTATCTCATCATCAAAATTAATTTTGACAGACCTTAACTGATGATCGTATTAAATTCGTTACTATGATCCGTGACAGATCTACTTTCAGACATCTCCAAATTAAACAAATGACACATCTGATATACTTTGTTAATGGTCGATGGTTTCTCATACATGCTCACCAGAGCTACCAGTAATCCCACAGTTGTTGTCTCCTTAATGATATTGAAGGCAACATTTTTTGCCAATGTCAAACGGATCAACCTAGTGCCTTCCAATTATTCAAATCCCAAACCTCCTGTTTCATAGTTTCTGGCTTCTCCCAGGGGTTCATGGAGGTTATTCTGATACAGATAATATTCAATCTATATCTTCCAAAAACTAAAATCTTTTCCATTGAACTTTTCAATTCGAACCTTTGGGCTTTTTATCGTCTTTTCAAATTATTGTGTTACGAACCAAAAGCTTTGATATTAGTTGTTAAGAGTCGAACAATCACACAATCTAAAAATAAACACGAAAAAAAATCAACGCACAGATTTAACGTGGTTCACCTATTCGGCTACATCCACAGGGCTAGGGTTTTCTTATTTCTCTGTTAGTTTTCGAACAGAATACACTAGGATAATATTATATATTTATATGCTCAGAAAAAATATAAAAAGACAAAATAGCCTTAAAAAAATTCGCCTTGAGGGCTCCCGCTCCCCACACGGCCAACTCAGCGCAGAGTTGGATCCGCGACTGTGGGGTGTACAGTCTATAATATATTATTAGGCTCCATAGCTTAACATTCTCATCTTAATTGAAACTATCATGAACTCTTTTTTTTATCAAGTCACACTAACTTGGCTTGGAATTTAATTTATCAAGAACAATGGCAAGGGCTTTATCTTGATCAATCAAAGTAACAAATCTTGTCTTGACTAAACACCTATTTCTATGTATAATTAGTTGGAACCAATACATTCCATTTCACTCATATATTATATAAGTTTGTAAAAGGTATCAAATCCAAGCTACCTATACATGAGATAATCGTGTCATCTCAGATCAAGGGAGTATATACACTATTATGATCCAAATGATATCACATTGATAAAAGTAAATTTAATGTGTGAATTATTTAAGCACCATATATTCAACCTACTTATCTCATAGCTAGGTGTCCATTGTAACTATCTAGATACAATTTATTTTATGATATAAGACTCACTATTCCACTCTTTAATATCTCATACTAATACGTAGAGATAGAAAGATGTGACAGTTTAGTAGGATAAATTATATTCAAAAAAGTATCATCGACCATAAATGGGCTTATGCTATTTTATACAGGCAGTTGTATGAGTCATATTTTCAACCACTTAAGAATGGAACTTTTAACAAATTACCATGGACCTTTTTCAATATTGAGCTATTCAATTAAAAGAAGTATTAAAAATTATCAATGGTATTTACCCTTGTGTTGTATCTAACAAATTATATGATTTTCACAGCATGTATTTTAATATTTCTTTTAATTAAATAGTTTAGGTTTAACATTAAAAAAGGCTTAGTGATTGGTTGAAAGTTCCAATCTCAAAGAGTTGAGAATGTAACTCATAGAACTACATGTACAAAATACCATAAACCGATCCATAGTCGAGGATATCTTACTGGACGTGATTTATTTGAATAGACTGTCACTTATTTCTGTCTCCATAGATTAGTATGAGCTACTAAGAAAGTGGAATGATTTTTTTTTATATTATGAGACATGTGATGTCTAGATAGATACATTAAGCACTTCTTGGATAAATAGGTTGAACACATAATGCTTAAGTTACTCTCACATAGAGTTTACTTTTGTTAATATGATATCATCTGGATCATAATAGTGTATATAATCCCTTGAAATAGGGTGACACAATTATCTTATATAGGTAGCTTGAGTTTAATACCACTTATACACCATACTATGTATGGGTGTATAAATGAGTTGTTGGCTCTGTTTTATTATATATAAAGATAATTGTTTAATTAAGATGTGATTCATTACCTTAAGTAAACATAAATAGAGTTGCCCACTACTTTAGTTGTTACTAATAAAAAAAGTTTATGACCGGAGCAGATAGACTCAATTAGAAGGAAGTTTTTGATAGGAAGTCTTCATAATCAAGAATTAAAATTAAAAAGAAAGCAATAAGGTTTAATATTTACTATGATCATAGTTTAGATCAGGACTTTATAATAAAGATACTCTGAAAAATGAGTTTAAGTTGATTAGTTATGGTATGTTATGCTAGGCATTAATTACAAGTTATGAAAACTAAAAATGAATGAAATTTTGCTCTAAATATAATAGAAAAGAATTTCACATTGTCAATAGTATTGAACCTATGAAAGTTTTATGCAATCAAGATAATATTCATCTAATTAATTAATTAATGTAGTTTGCAATTAAATTTACAAAGTGGCCAGCATGACTTGAAACTAAATTCACAGATGAGAAATTGATATACTTAATTTACATGAAATATAAATTGGTAAATCTTAGAACAAAGAATATAAGAAGAAGAAATTAATATTCATGAGATGAATATTAATAGAGGTGTAGAGGTGTAATCGAATCGAGCATATCCAAATTTTTAAAAGTTTAAATTTCATTCATGAAATTTTATGTGAGGCCAAGCTCAAATATTAGAATTCAAACTCGAGCTTGAATTTAATATTAAAATTTATTGTGTCCGAGTTTTATTTGAATTCGATTTATTAAAAACTCATTTAAATTCGAAAATGAATTCGTTAAAATCTCGAATTTAAACTCAATAATACAAAATTATATTATCGAGCTCGAGTTCGATTTGAAAAACTTAAACCTTTTTTTAGCATATTTTTATGCTTATGAGTTATTAGTTACTAATAATAAAAGTAATATGAAAAATGAAGAGTTTACCTTATATTATAAGAAATTAAAAAAAGTCAACCACAAGAATATAAAAGTAAATAATTCCATTAAATAGTACAAAATAACTAAATTTAAAATTACTTTCGACATAAGTTTCTCTCTGTGATCCCTTTGTAGCTCAATGCTCTCGCCTTTTCCTCTTCCTTAAACCTAACTTCTTCTTTTTCCTTCTCCATGGAAGACGATCTGCGTCAATTGACTATCGATGAAGAAGAAGATGTTGTTGTCCTTATTAAGAGCTTCAGAGATATTCCAATCGTCACTTATGATTTCTGTATGGTGGGGATGTTTCTCATTTACAATCCAATCAATTTTCAGAATATGCAGACCTCTTTGGCAGATTTATGGTATCTTTTAGAGGGGTTATCTATTATGGAATTAGAGGTAAAAAGATATCTGTTTCAGTTTTTTAATAATGTTGATTTTGAAAATATAGGGAATAAGGGTCCTTGGTTGTACAAGCGATTCCTACTTGTTTGGAATGAGATACAAGGTAATGAAAATCCTCTTCATATCCCTCTAACTCATTCTGATTTTTGAGTTTTGATTAAAGATCTCCCTTCTGGTTATTATAATGAGATATTGGCTAAATTGGTTGGAGATTTTGTTAGCCACTATAAAGAGTATGATATGAAAAATGCTTCAGCTATGTCGCCGGGCCCTATGAGAGTTAAAATTTGTTTGGACATTCGGCAACCTTTGAAATGGCGGAAGAAGTTTGTTGGAGATGATGATATTGTGTTTACTGTGAAGTTTCAATATGAAAAGCTGACTATTTTTTGCTATCTATGTGGGAAACTGGGTCATGTGGAGGCTTTTTGTGACTTGCGGCTGAGGTTGAAAAAAGAAGATATCAAGTTTGGTTGGGGTGATTTTCTTAGAGCACCTGTTCGTCGAAACCAGAGACCGACAAGCCTGTGGTTGCGTGAATCCGGCAATTCTGCTCCGCCGGGATTTGTGGCAAGATTTGCATCAATTAGCAATTTTGAAAACATTAATTTGGCAACACATAATAGGCAATTCTCCTTATTTGGCAAAAGTCAATCCATTGTAAATAAGGAGACTGAGGACCATATTATGGACATGGACAAGAATTCTATGAGCCAAGGCAGTTCTGATAAGCTTGATGAGGAGATTGCAGCCCGAATAAATGATGATGCTATAAAAAGGCAAAAAAATACTAAACATAATGTTGTTACAGGTTTTCCTTCCTCTCAATAGGATGCCTCTAACAACACCCCTGTGAATGTTAATTTGACAGGCAACAGTGAAGTGGCTCATCCCGTTAAAGGTCGGGATAGCCGAAAGCAATGATCGTCATGTGTTGGAATTGCCGATGACCCGACAGTCCTCGGACAGTTAATGCATTGAAGGATTTGGTTACTAGTTACAAGCCGGACATTTTATTTTTTATGGAAACAAAAGCTCTTAGTTCTCGTATGAAATTTTTTCGTAGTTTTTTACATTTTGATGGTTGCTTCTCAGTCAATAGACAAGGATTGAGAGGAGGCCTTTCGTTAATGTGGAAGAGTCATGTGTCTGTTTCTATGGTTGGCTTTTCTTCAAATTTTATTGATTCGGTTGTTTCGGAAGGTAATATTCAATGGAGGTTTACTAGGTATTATGGGTTTCTGAAATCGTAATGACGACGTCAGTCTTGGAACCTTATTCAAGCTTTATCTCATAGAAACTCTCTTCTGTGGTTTTGTTCAGGAGATTTTAATGATTTATGCTTGAGAGATGAGAAAGAATGAGGAACATCTTTGCCAAATTATCTTATGCACGGGTTTGATTTTGAATGATTGTAAATTTTTTTTAGACTCTAGAACTGATATTTCTGTTAGATGGGTTCGTCGTAATGCTATTCTAGTTGCTCATACTTTGGCTAGAGAATCTATTAGGTATAATTGTCTCTCTGTTTGGGATGATATCGATTTTTTTTTATAAAATTTTATTAATACAATCAATAGTTTTGCTTTAAAAAAAAATTAAATTTAAAAATAAGCTAAATTATTAATTATTTAATTATTAACATTTATTGTTTACTTTTATTTAAATTATTATATGTAACCCAAAAGATTAATACATGTAATATAAATACGAAGTATTACATATGGAATACATATACTAATATCAATAGGGATGAAATCGGAAAATTATTCTTGAGGAGGCCAACAAAACAAAGCTTATTAAATGATAAAGGCTAATCTATTCATTTGTAACCTCAATCACCGTGGTCATGCTTAGTATATAGTCACTATTACTATATTAAATAAATAAAATGAAGAAAGAAAAAAAAAAAAAAAAAGAAGAAGAGGGATTTCTTTGGGTTTACTTTTCTCAAACATAACCCTACTAATAATAAGGATACATTAAGTTTACTGGCTTTATAATTAAAATCAAATTATGATCATCATTGATAAAAGCCTTAATTAATTATGCATCAACTGACTGACTTTGGTGGTTGTTGGAATCTCACCATGTTGCATCATCAATCAAAAGTTGTCACTACTTAATGCCCATTCTAAGGAAAAAAAAATAATAATTAAAATAAATACCATTATAATTAATTTGCACCAGCTTTAAACATAATGATTAGGTGAGTTTTAACGACCTCGTTTTCCTATGATTTTCATTCATAAAGTTGAATAATGTAAGACCATATTTAATTCACTATTTAATGTTTTATAAACGATCTCTACGTCAAGACTTTACCTCAACTTAATTAGAATCTAAGCTATTAATTAATTTTTACCCAATTAACCTAATATATGGTTAGATCATCCTATAAATGAGACAAATTTCATGTGTAAAATTACTGTTGCGAAACTAAAAAAATTGGCAAATAGTTTGGTTTTATACTCAGTTAACAAAAAGAAATAGAAAGCTAATAAAAACTAGGAAGATCTACAATTTAATCTCTGAGTATTGCCATTATTAACAAGTCAGTCTCTGTATTTTTAAAAATCTATTAAAACGTCTTTATATTTTCTCTCCATCAACGAAATAGTCATTCCGCCTATTTTTACCGTTAAAAAGATAGTAAAATACCAAATTACTCCTCCTCCTCCTTTAAATAAGGACGTTTTAATAGGTCGTCTTCTTCTTCTTCTTCAAATAAGGACGTTTTAATAGGTCTTCTTTTTCTTCTTCTTCTTTAAATAAGGACGTTATAATAGGTTTCTAAAAATATAGGGTCTGACTTGTTAATAATGGTAATATCCAGAGACTAAATTGTAAATTTTTCTAAAAACTAATAGATACAATAAACGGTTTTAACAAATTAACTTCTAGAAGAATCCAGAAATACATAATGCCAGCTCATCTTGCTTTAATAGCTTCATCAACTCCATGGACTTTTTCTCATCTTCTTTTCTATTGGTTAAGACCTCCTCCCCTTTCGCAAGTTGGAGAATTTATATCAACCATTCCCAGCTTGGTAATGAGGAACCGAAATTAAGAGACAAGAAGAGCTTTGGTGTATATATCAGCTAATTGAGTTTTGAAAGAGACTGGTAGTCAATTTACCAAACTATTTTGAACTTTTTTTTTTGAATTAGGTAAAAATCAAGCTCAATATGCTTGGTTTTCTTGTAAAATGTTAGATTGGCTGCTATATGTAATGTTGATTGGTTATTGCAGTAAATTGTAGTAACTAATGAGTGACATGAAGATCTTGTAACAAATAAACCAACCATTGAATTTCACATGTAACTGCAGATAAGGCTATGTATTCTACCTTAGAAGAGGACTTAGAAATAGTGCTTTATTTCTTCGATTTCCAACAAATGAGAGATTCTCTAATATACACTCTAAAATCAGTGACAGACCTTCGAGTGTCTGAGCAATCAACCCAATTAGAATCACTGAAGGCTTTTAATTGTAGTGTGGACTAAAAAGAGAAGAAAATTCCCTTACAAGAAGCACTCTTTATATATATGAGGACTCTATGCATGGCCTGAAGATGAACAGTTGTTGGTTTTGAGAGAAACCGACTCAATTGTTGAATAGAAAAAAGTGATATCCGGTCTAGTAATGGTGAGATAAAATAATTTTTTCACCAACCTTCTATACACAGTAGGGTCTTCTAAAGGATCACCATCATCAAGGCTTAATTTTAAGTGTGAATCCATTGGAGTGCTAGCAGGCTTACATGCTAAATAACCAGTGTCTTTTAATATTTCAAGATTATATTTTCTTTTACAAATTATAATCCCTTGCTTGCTTCTAGTAATGTCTAAGCCAAAAAAGTACTTTAGAATTCCTAGGTCTTTAATTTTAAAGGAACTGCTTAATCTTGATTATTTCATTAATTTCATTACCAGCCAATATGACATCATCTACATATACAAGGATGGCAATAAAGGAGTCATCGTGCTTGTGAATAAACAATAAATAATTTAATTTTTAATTGGGTGAAACCACAGCCAAGAAGAGCCTTGGAGAGCTTTGAACACCATTGTCTGCTAGCTTGCTTGAGTCCATATAAAGACTTTTGTAACTTGCAGACTTGGCTAGGAAAAGTGGCAGAAATACTAAGGGGAAGAGCCATGTAAACTTCTTCCTCTAAATCACCATATAAAAATGCATTATTGACATCTAATTGATGGAGGTGCCAGCCTTTAATTGCTGTTATACCCTCTGTTTGTATGTATCCCTTCGCCACAAGTTTGGCTTTATACCTTTCAATACTACCATCAAACTTGTATTTTACTTTGAACACCCATTTGCATCCAATTGAAACTTTCTCAGCTGGTGTGATTCTGTTCAAGAGCAATTAAATCAATTTTCATGGCTTGTCTGTAATTCTCATCTTTACAGCCTGTGCATGGGTCTTTAGTTTAGAAATGGCAGTAATAGACATTACAAAATGATCATAAGAAGAAAGGCTATAATTAGAGAGGAAAGAACAAATAGGATATTTGAGATTTGCTTGTGTGAAATTGCAAATGTGATCTTGAAGATAAGTAGGGGGATGCCTTGATCTGAAGGATTGTCTAGAGATATTAGAAGAGGGATCAGTAGGTAGTGGAGGTTCATAAAAATCATGGAGAGAATGATCTGTTTGGAAATTTTCATTTAGTTGGCAAATAGGATTAAAAGGTGGTTGTTGAACGAAAGGGAAGACAGAGGCATGGAAGTTTACATCTCTAGATACAAAAACTTCTCTGGTTTTTAAATCCATAAGAAGACAACCTTTCACACCTGATTGGTATCCTAGAAATACATATTTTCTGGCTCTTGGGTCTAACTTGGTTCTGTGTACTGTTAAGGTGGAGGCAAAAGCAAGACTGCCAAACACCTTAAGAGAAGTGTAATCTGGGATGGTGTTGTAGAGAACTTGGTGAGGAGACTTTTCTTTAGTAAAGGTGTAGGGAGTCTATTGATGATAAAAACTGAGTGAATGATTGCATAAGACCAAAAAATTTTAGGTAAGTGAGACTGAAAAATTAAGGATCTTGCAACATTCAATATGTGTTGGTATTTCCTCTCTACAAAACCATTTTGCTAAGGTGTCTCTACACGGCTAGTCTGGTGCAAAATCCCTTTGGATGAATAAAATGCTTCCATGAAAAACTTAGAGCCATTATCTGTCCTTATGATGCATACTTTTGAGTTGAATTGAGTCTCAACTGAAGCACAGAAAAATTGTAAAGCAAGTCTGGTTTCAGATTTATTCTTTATTAAGAACAACCAAGTGCGTCTAGAAAAGTCATCCACAATGGTAAGAAAGTATCTATAGCCATTAATGGAAGATATACTACACGGATCCCAAATATCAGCATGAATAAGTTGAAAAAAATAGTACTGCATGAACTACTATTTGGAAATGTTAGTTTCTTCTGTTTGGAGAAATGAAATATATCACAGACATGAGTTATGGGAGTACAGGGAAAAAAAGAACTGATTTTATTTATTGCTAACATTCTGGACTAAGAAGGATGCCCAACCCTTAGATGCAACAGAGTAGAATTAGATGCAACAACACATACAGAAGCAGTGGATGAAGAAGCACATAAAGATGGACTGGTGAGGAAGTATAATCCTTCCTTTATCTCAGCTGAACCAATCATCTTGCAAGAGTTCTGTTCCTGAATGTAACAAAAGGTTGACTTGAACAATAGGGTGCAATTCATAGAGGAAATGAGTTTGGTGATAGAGATCAAATTGAAAGTGAATGCTGGAATATAGAAAACATTTGTTAAGATAAAATCTCTATTAAATTGGATAGTGTAGCAATATTAGATAAAACCTTGTCACCATTAGGTAATCTTACTGAAACATACTAAATGTTACTGTAGCTTGGAAATAAGGACAGGGAGAAAGAGATGTGGTCTGTGGCTCCCGTATCCAAAATTCATAGGGTATGATTTGCATGATTGATTAAAGGAAGGTGATTACCTATACTGGCACAGTTTGTAAAAGATTGAACAGGAGGATCTGTTACAGAGATCTAACTGGCTTCACTTGAAGAGGCCCCAAGGTTTTGATCTTGAATTAAACTTAGCAACTTTTGATATTGATCTGTTGTGAAATTTATCATACAGCTTCCATTCATATTCATATTCGACATATCAAGCTGTAAAGCTGAATCAACTTAATTAGCTGTTGCAAGATTCACAGTGCTTGATGAATTGGAATTCATGAACTTGAATCCTGGTGGAAATCTATGCTTTCTGTAACAAGTCTCAATGGTGTGTCTTTGTTTACCACAATAAGTGCAGATCTTCATAGGTACAGTGAATTAGCCTCTTCCTTCATATGAATTAGGAATAAAATAACCTCTGCCATCCGTATTACCTTTATTTATGACAGTTTTGTTCAAGAAAACCTTTGAATCAACATTATTTCCATAGATCTGTCTTTCTTGTTGAACAGCCAGAGAAAAAACTTTATTTATGGAAGGCAATGGCTCCATTAACATGATTTGTGATTTCACAGTTGCAAATTGATCATTAAGACCTTTCAGAAATCTAATCACATAATCATCTTTCATATAGATTTTGATAGTATCCAAAGCACCACATGAACAGGGAATATTATAGGAACATGAAGGAATTGGCCTAAAATTATTTAGTTCATCCCAAAGAATTTTAAGCTGAGTAAAATAATCTCACTGAAAGCTCACATTGCTGAAGGCAAAGATCTCTTCCTGTAAATCAGAGATGCGAATGATATTTCCTTATGAGAATCATTCTTTAAGATCATTCCATACATCTACAGCCTTGTCGAGCCACAAGATACTTTGTTCTATGGGTGGTGAGAATGACTTTGTTATCCAAGAAACAACTATTGTATTGCACCTCTCCCACATTGAATACATCAGATCTGTCTTGGCAGGTGTTGTGAGAGTACCGTCTATGAACTTCAGTTTATTCTTTGAAGCCAATCCCATTTTCATTGCTCTTGCCCATGAATGATAGTTGGGTCCATTGAGTGCTAGCGAAAACCAACATCAAAGCAGTATTCTTATGGGGATGTAGGTAATAGTGATTGGAAGGGTTTTGTAGATGATCATTTTGTGTTGTGGTCATTGAAGACATCAGAAAGAAAAATCAAGAAAATGAAGAACAAAGGAAGAAAGTAGAAAAAGGGAAATGAATATATTTAGAATGCTCCGATACCATGTTGTGAAACTGAAAGACTTAGCAAAGGAACTTGTATCTTATTCATGCCTTTGGTTTGTTTTTATACCAGTTTACAAGAAGAAACAGAAAGCTAGTAAAAGCTAACAGAAGCAATAAACGGTTTTAACAAACTAACTTGTAGAAGAATATATAAATACATAATGCCAGCTCATCTTGCTTTAGTAGCTTCATCAGCTCCATCGACTTCTTCTGCATCTTCTTTTCTATTGGTTAAGAATTAATTTTACTATGATTTTTACATTATAAATTTTATACAGAAAAACTTGTATAAAATGATAATTTTATACTTTTTAAATGAAATAATGTTTCGTATGTGATAATTGAACTAAACAAAATTGGTGTTGAGTTGGCTAATAATCCATGCTCAGTGATACTAAAGTTGTTAGAGCTGAGCTCTGGATTTCAATAAGTTTATATCTTTTACTGTATAATAAGTTATTAATTGATATTGTGAATATCCTAAATTAAATCAAATAATTTAATCATAAATCCCCAGACAGAAAATGTATATATATATACACACGTATTACATAACTACTCTCCAAAAGTAGAGTAGGAAAAAACAATTCTACAACATATCACACCGGAGTGTTTATATTTCATATTACCTTTTTACACAGGGGCGGAGGGAAGGTACGGCAAGGGGCACATGCCGTACCGGCGACGGGAAAATGTTTTGAAGGGGATGAAGGTGCCGTAGCGGCGCAGCCGGTGGTGCCGCAGCCGGTGCCCTACCAAAGAGAAGCTCCTGACTCCGCCACTATTTACACAATGTAAACAAAATAAACAAATATGGAAAAACCTTCACATCTCCAACAGATCATCAAATGCATGATTGGAGCAAAACCACAATAAGAATCCAATTTATAAATATCTTTTGTCTTGATATTGTATTTGATTTTATCTCCGGAACTATTGTTGTTTTTACAACTTCAGATACATCAGCTTGCATTTCTCCCTCATAAAAATTAAAAGTTAATACATAACAAAGCCAATCATAAATTATATCATTCTTATAGTCATCAAACTCACAAAACTCTATTAATGGATAAAAATCCAAAATTCATATTGACTTTTATAACACATCGTTTACATGAATTGGTATTTTTAATTCAAATGTTTAAAATTTGAATAAATTGGCCCATAATAAAATATAATTTTAGCTAATTTTTAAAAATTAAAATATAAAAATTCAAATGTAATATTTTATTATTTTTTAAATATAAATTAATTTTATATCTAAAAATAATATTAACTCATACTTAATTATAATTAAATGATATATTTAATTCTAAAAATAATAATAATCTAACCGTTAAATATATACGCGACAGTTTATCATTTAATTCTAAAAATAATAATAATCTAACCGTTAAATATATACGCGACAGTTTCAACCGTAGATAGATTTTATTTTGCATTAATAATTATGAAGATTTTGTAATTTTAATTATTTTGTGTGCTATTATTTTAAATTAAATAACATGCCTAATATAAAATATTCATAATTCTTACTATAAAGTAAAATTCATCATTGTTGGAAATGTGAACTATATATTTAATAATTAAATTACATATCTTTAATTTTAATTTTAAAAAGAAAAATTACTAGAGTTTCTTAATTTTAATAAAATTAATTAGTTGACCCTTATAATTCTTAGAACTGATTAAAATGTCCTTCATTATTTTAAAATGTAATTATTTAGTCCGTCAAAAAGAAAACTTATCATTTAGAAAGAGAAAATAATTATAAATTTCAAAAACAACCTAAGGACAAGTCTATTTTGATTTGGCTTAGTTTGGTCCGCGAGTTTGCTGTTCATAAGCTTGAAAATGAGCCGATCTGACAAATCTAAACGAGCTGAATACTACTAAATTCAAATTCGATTTATTTATTAAATGAGCCTAAAAGTGAGCTTGAATTCAGCTCGTTTAGAAAACAAATCGAACTGAGTGTCTCGAATAGCTCACAAATAGTTTGGTTTGTTTACACTTCTAACTAAAATTATACCAAATACAAATGTTGGGTTAATTTATTCAAAATTTAAATATTTAAATTAAAATATAAAATAATATAAATATTGTGCGTTTTTTAGTTAATTGGCCTTGCAGTGGCGGTTTAACCGTAACATTCAGCTGTCTGTTTGGAATTTCGTTCCACGTCAACAGATTACGATAAATTATATAATCGGATTACGATAAATTAGAATTATATATAATAATTAGCACGAAACTACTAAATAACTTGAACTTGGATTAATCATTTTAAATAAAATGAAAAATGAGTCCAAAGTATAACCACGGATACTATTTTTTCACCTTCTTTCTCCACAATTTTTACTTGACTATATTCTTGTTATCCTCTTGCAACATTAACCTAAACGAACACCATAAAAAATATATTTATATGACAACCATAAGAGACATTAATCTTGTTTTTTGGCAAAAGGAAGAAATCAAATAATAAAATGAGCATGAAAAATAAAATCAGTAACAGTTTATGGAATCTAAAAAACATGTGAAAGAGCAATGTTTTGCAGCAAAAACTTGGCATCTAAGCTAAACAACCCGCATGGGTAGAAATGAATGAGACACCAAATCCCAATTCTTCCAATTCTAATATATCTCTCAAGCCAAAAGGTGAGCTTCAAGTGGATTCAGAAATTCAAGACAGTGATGGTGACACACGTGCTTAGTAACTTGTCTCTTCTTTAGATAGTTTAAATGATTTGTAGCTTGATGCCCCATTATTTTCTTAAGCTGATCTGTTAGAATTTCTTTTTCATTTTGACATTTTAGTTTATTTATAACCTTTGTTCCATATGATGGTTACTGGCTTCTTGGATTTCAATAATATCTTGTATTGATAACTTGTATGTCTGTTTCCAGGAAATACGCTTACCTTTCTGGTTGGTTCAAAGGAAGCATTTGAGGTGTCTTGGCGATGAAAATAGATTTCCTGCTTGTTCTTTTCTTTTTCTTTTTTTTTTTTTTTAGTATTTGTTTAATGGAAGAAGAATTTTGTTAATAGAATTGTCAGTAAAAGAATATATATATGCTCTCTGTCCATCCACTGATTTTTAGACCATTAACTTTGTACAAGGTTTTCCGAGACAAGATTTTGTCAATGGCAGATGTCGATCCTGGTGGTGAAGAAGCTGCTGTTACATTTGATGGTGTTGTTATCCTAACACCAAGGTAGAAACAATGGAAGATGCATGTGCACACACACCCTAAGATGGCTACTTGGAAAACAAGCATAAGACATACACGTGCCTTTTGAATTTTGTTGCATTTTGCATGTGTGCCTTTTGATGTTACTTTCTAATTGTTGTATGACGTAAAAAATATTTTCCATATGTAGGGGTTGGTACAATGTCGAACTTCATTTGTCATTCTTGCGGCTCCAAGGACAGGCCAGTGACTTCAAAATTCAGTACAGTAGCGTTGTTCGCCTCTTTTTGCTTCCAAAAGTTATTTTTCTTCCATCCGTTGCAGCACTATTATTATTATTGCTGTTATTGTTGACTGCTTTCAATGACATCCATCCATTCTCGATTTTGGTCATTCATGTTGTGATTCTTTTGAATGCTGCTGAGTCATTTGCAAAGGTTCTTGGACAACCTATTCGCAATGAAAATCTCATATGCTTCTTTTTTTTTTTTTTTTTTTTTTTTTTTCCTTACAGTCTAATCAGCCACATACTTTTGTAATTGTTACTCTTGACGCTCCTATCCGTTAAGGGGCAAACTTTGTATCCACACATTGTATTGGAGGTATCATTTCATTTGTTTTAGTTTTGTATAATTGTTTTTGTTTGATCACTTATTATGCACTCTTCCATTTTGTATAGTTGTGGTTCAAAGCACTTTTGTCAACGAATGAAGACATTTTGAACACAAAGTACAAAGACAAATTAGAACCATCTTATAAGGTAATAATCGCCTATTTATGTTTCCTTGTGGTCTAGACAGCTGCAAATAGATTCTATATTTAAACCTAAAAGAGTGGTTTGCAAATTTGTTCACAAAATTGAAGTGCCTTCCTGTGATGGATTGTTCATCAAATAGGGACTCATTCATGATGTTTTCATAACAATATTACAGGGCTTGTCTGGTGCTAAAGTAACTAAACCAGGAAAATTTCGTAGCTGTCAAGATGGTTATGCACTGAAGTCATAACTGAATTAAAGATGAAGATGGCCTCTTATATCCACTTGAGAAAAGCTTCTTCTTCTTACCCAAACATCCAACTCTTATTCTTCATGAGGTCCTGTTTTTTATTTAAGTTGTGCACATATAATGCATCTCTTTTGGCGCTTCAACATCGTAAAGGTTATTTGTTTTATTTTGACTTGTGCCTAATATTTCTCCTTTAACTCATATATGCAAGATTGTTTATGTTGAATTTGAGAGGCATGCAGCTGGCGGGTCAAATATGCATTACTTTCCTCTTCTCATAAGACTCAAAAGTGAGCAAGAACATCTAGAGAAATGATTATCACAATCTTTTTCACTTCATCAGGCGTGTCACTTTCTTGTGTATGTGCATAGCATGGTTGTGCTTTCATTATTATATAGGTTTACCTTTCATTTATCAATACAGTGGGAAGGGTCTGAAGATTATGAACCTGGGTGATATGCAAACCACAAATGGAGCGGCTATTGTTCTCCACAATGAAGATGATGATGCTGTTGACCCACATTTTCATTTTTTTTTGTTTTTGTTTTTCTGCATGATTTGAAAAAAAAAAAAAAAATTCTCGTGTAGCGTGTTTGAGAGTTAGCTTCTTTTAGATGCTGATGGTGTGAATCTAGCACTTAGCAGGATGAAGATTTTATTGCTGACAAGGATGAGGGAGGCTCTCCTACTGATGATTCTGGGGAGGAAGAATCTGATGCTAGTGAAAGTGGACATGAGAAGAAGGCAAGCTATTTTTTTATTAATTTTCTTTTTGAACTTTTATTTAAAAGAACTTGTTACATGATGATCTGTTACACGATAACTTAACATCTAATGAATTGCTAATTTTGGAAGCCTATGGAAAAGGAATCTATAAAAGAGCCTTCATCTTCCAAGGGAGCATCTAAGAAGAGATCCAAAGATGGAAATGAGGATGTTTCTAACAAGAAAAAACAGAAGAAGTAGGAGGATCCTAATGCACCAAGGAAGGCAATGTCTGTTTTCCTGTTCTTCTCGTAAATGGAAAGGGAGGTGGGCGTCTAACTCTTCTTTTGTACCAAATGCAGAAATATAACTTTATGCTGCTTTCTTGAATATGCTGCTAATCTGATTAGCTTGAATGGTAACAGAATGTGAGGTGAAGCAATCCTGGAATTGCTTTTGGGGAGGTTGGAAAAGTTCTTGGAGACAGGTGGAAACAATTGTCAGGTAACATTTTTTGGCTTCACATTTCTCTTCTATCCTTTTTATCTTATTTACTAATCTTATCTTATTATTACTGAGGCGTGCGGAAGAGAAAGAACCATTTGAAGCAAGGGCTTGAGCAGACAAGGAACGTTATAACGATGAAATTAGTGGGTACAGGAACCCTCAGTCGGTGAATGGGAATGAATCTGATAGTGCATAGATAGTAATACTATTTTGTGAATTTTGGGAATTGGTCCTGGTCTTCTCTGTTTAGACCCATTAGTGCTGGTTGAGTTTCTGAATTTTTTGCATGTTTCTTATTCTATATGTATCTGTTTATTAATGGTATGGTAGGTTAGGTTTCTTTTTCTTTTTATTCTGGATCCCTTTGTTTTCCCCTATTCCTAGCAGATGAATGAGCATTTGAGAATGGGGCTACTCTGCTGCTGTGAGTTTGAATTAGGAAGTGTTCTTTTGAAAAGAAATCCTATCTTGCTTTTTTTTTATTATTATAATTTTAAAATTCAAATAATACTAAGTGAATCATGAATTTGATTTAGAAGCCCTATCCTTTAATAAAAAAAAAAAATTCATTACATCTTCTTTTTGTCAATGATGAGAGATACAAAACCATTTATTATATTTCAAAAGAAACAGAACAAAAAATAATACATACAAAATAATTTTTACTTTTCCATCTAAATTTATTTTCCTAGGTACCAGACTCCATTTTTATACATGCATGTACTCTCATCATTTGATCAGGGTAGCTAGAGACTTAATCTAAATAAATATTTTTTAAACAAAAAAGAAAAGATTAGCTAGAGACTAATCTAACATTTTTTGCCTCTGACGCATTCCAATGCCCCTGCATAGCGTGTCATCCTAGCAGCAAACTCTCCAGGATTGGCTTGGATCATATATTCATGGCTTGGCCTCGCCTTCATGTTTTGTTGCCCTGATTGAGTAAAGAAAGCTCCATTCATAAATAGATCACCTTCTGATCTCCATACCCAGTTCCTCCATTCTGATTCTGGGGCATAATCCCTCTTGGTCACCTACATATATAAATATCCAATTCATACAATGTTACATATATAGATTGATACATCAACACAACTCTTTTTACATATATATATATGCTTGACCACTCTCTTTTCACTCTTTATTTTTGCAGAGTTTTGTCCTTATGCCGGTCACTAGCCTCCCCTGTCCCTTCCCGGCAAGGAAAGCTCTCCTCCTCCTCATCCAATTTGTGGGTTGTCTCTCCTCTCTAAATGATTAGAGATTATATATTTATATCCTTTTTATTATGGGGAGATCTGAGTTGTCTCGTGGTTTTCTTTGGCAATGAGAAGGTGCAATTTTTTGCTGTGGCTATCCCATGGTCACCATCAAGTTGACCTTAAACACAAGATGGTAGTAGGGGCTTTGGTCACAATCCTCTCGAAGCGGTGAGCAATGGTGCTTTTACTCTAGCTAACTCGATCATCTCACTGCTTGGCCCAAGTCTTCTATGGCTGCAATGGTGCTTTCATTTGTGCCGGTTGTGGCATACTGGTGACTGCTCTATTAGGCTCTAGGGATGATGGAGTGGCTAATGTTGACCTGGTGGCTGAAATTTTCTCAACTTGAATCCAACTGTTTTCTTTTTAGTGGGTTATCGCTTGTTTGTTTTTCTCTTGTGCTTCAGTTTGGTATATTATGGCCTTAAGGCTACAGTAGTTTGGAGTTTTTCAGTGCAACCACCTTATTTGCTTTCTTCCGGTGGTCGGTGTTCAGTGAAGGATGGCAAGCGACACTGGAATTGTTTATTTTTCTTTGTGAGCTTTTTCTGTGTATTGTTCATTTGTATGGGCTTGTGACAATTTTTATCAGTTAATGAATTTCACAGTAGAAAAGAAAAACAATTAAAAAAGAAATGGATTTAGTTTATATATAGTTACCGATTTTAGATGAATGTCGTCTGGGGCAAGAAACCGATTTCCCTGGCTAATAATGGTGGGATGCTTACTTCCTCCAATGGCATACATTTTCCAGTAGGTATAGTCATTGTTCACCACATGGAAGAAACCCCATCTGCATCTCGGCATTCTCTGCAGTAATCCTTGCCCAAAACGGTTGAATGCAACTGTTACTTGCATAAATTGATCTCCTGCGAAGCTGTCGCTTGCACCCAACAACATCACCTGTATATCATAAATAACTTCATTTTTTCCTCAACTTATTGGGTGCTTACTTAGACCTAATTCATCATCGACTCAAGTTACAAATTCAGAATTTGATCTATTTTATATGTGGGTATGGTTATAATCATTTGTATTTTGGATACGTGATGAATCGAATGATAATGACATAAAATGAAGATGCTTACATCGTTGTGGCGGGTGAAAAGGCAATTTGAAATGGTAACTGCAGTGGATCCCTGAACTGCATCGATGAGACCATCTCCGCACTTAGACATAGAAACGTGATCAATCCAAACATTTGAGGATCCAAAGATGGTAATGCCATCCCCATCACTCTGAGTCCTGAGTCCATAATGGTCAGGCGAATCCCTAATCATACCACCGCCCTTAGCACAAATGTGGTGGATACGGATTCCATGGATAATCACATTACTCACAAATTGTATGGTAATCCCAGCACCATAAGCAATGTGCACTTTATGTCCTCTCCCATCAATTGTCTTATTGCTATTCATAATAAGCTCTTGCGACAACTTAATGTTCATATCTTTAGCAAACGTGATCCACAACGGTTCCTTTTGGATCACTCCATACCTCAAAGTCCCTGGCTTGGGCTCCAAAAGATCGTCATCATTGTTATCGGTGACCACATAGATTTTTCCAGCCATTCCTCCGTTGGTTCTCCGGCCAAATCCAAGCGCACATCTTCCAAGACTTTTACGTCTTGATTCCCAGTCGGGTCTGCACCTCCAACACGCATCTATTGGATTGGTCGTGTGACATGGACCTGTGTACCGTTTCTTTCGCAAGCTCCTCCTGGAGCTGTTTGTTGTTGTATTAACAGAGCCTGAAACATTCTTGTTTTCTTCTTTAACATCATCATCACCGTCGTCGTCATCATCGTGAGTCGCTGTTCCATTATTTCCTTTGTCCCTGCATGCATGCACCCATCATAAGTTCAATACACAAACCTTTCTCGAATCCAATCGAATCGTTTCTAAACCTGTGAGATCTTAAATAAAACAAAAGAAATTAAGAGAATAATAAAGATATTGGATGAGTTACTGGTTAATTTGAACGTCGAATTCGTCTGTGACTACTAAAGGGTCAGGTACGTAGGACTCCATCATACTTTTCTTAGCTTCCTCCTTTCGTTTCTTCCACACCCCATCTTCATCGTAACCACTGTTTGCTTCTAGTAATGGAATAATGGCAGCAAAACAAAACACAAAGATCAAAACTAACTTAGCAGCCATCGCCATGTTTCTTTTCACTAGGCAATCTTTCTGTGATTTGATTATATATCTCTTAGCTATCAAAACCAAAAGAAAACCTATATATTGCTTTCTTTTTTCTTTTTTCTTTTTTTTTTATTCTTCTTCTTTCCTTATTTGATTCTCTTTATTTATGAACAAAAAAGGGTATGTAATAGATGAAAGGTCTAGCTAGGGTTGAACCATGATTTGGTGAAAATGAAGAAGTGGGTTCAAACCACTTTAGACCAAAAGGATATGGAGATAGATAAAATAAAACTAGTATATGAGAGAAGATAGAGAAGGGCCCTGGTGCTTTATAGCAAAGGAACAAAATTAAAATTATGCGTAGAGAGTGGAGAACCATGTAATTATTGCAAAGTAATTTATGGTGTAAACACAAAGCTAGCAATTTTCCTTCTTTCTTAATACTCAATTAACCTCAGATTTTTTAGGAACAACATCCAATTATAAGCTTGAATTGCTCATATCCATGACAAATTATTTTGAATTTTCTTTTTTCTTTATGAGAAAAGGTGCAATTCATTTTTATAATATTAAAATTTTTAACCATTTGGTCAGTTTTACTACTTATATATTCTCTCCTCGTTATCAGTATTTGATTACGAAAGGGATTATGAATGAATGTTGTGAATTTATATTCTTAATGCTAGTCGAAAATGACCTTCATCAGTGATTTGGTATTTTGTTTAGCTTATAAATTGAACAAATTATTTGAAACCTTTACTACTTATTGTAAACATATTGCATTATCCTAATACTTTTTTAAAATATAAATATTCTCCTCATTTTAATTATTAAGACAATTAATCATAATTTTAAATTTTAATAGATTTCATGGTCATTAAAAATTTCATAGTTGTAGAAGATTTTATTGTCATTAGAAATTTTATGGTTATTAAAGATTTTATTTATAAAATTTAAATATAATACTAAATTTGACTGTTATGATTTTATTATATTATTTCAAGATTTTTATAATCATATATAACGGTCGGTTTTTCCACTATCAATAGCTTTCATCTTTATAAAATAAATATTTCATTTTTTCTACTTTATTATTTCTTTTCTCTATATTTTCTGTTGAGTTATAAATTATAAATAAATTCTTATTACTCTGATCTTAGAAATTAAATATCAGAAAAACATGTATAATCATTTGAATTACAAAATAAATTCTTAAGAACAGTGTTCAACACGACTCAGATTTTATTATGACACCCACAGGCTTAGTGTCACGGTTGCAGATTTTAACACTGGCCTGAAACCGTGTGGCACTTGGTTTGAACTCTTTTCAAGCCAAGTCAGCCAAGCTCCCTACGCGTTCACCTGGACAAAGGAACGTAAAAGTTAGGACCTCCTGCCCCATTCTCGTAAAAACGGGGAATACCACAGTTATCATATGAAAATATTATGATCAGATAATTATAGCAACACAAGCACATCAACAAGCAACCAAGTACAGAGATTTATTGAATAGGCTACTTATTTTATTCCAGAGGCAAAATAGTCATTACATAGTCATGTCAACGATCCATTCCCAACTTGCAGACAGGGGGGAACCTCCTGCAAGAAGAGAAGGCACAATCTAAGGACTCAACAAGCCTACGGTGGCCAGTCGGGCCCAGCCCTTGCTGGTGGCCAACTAGTCACTCCCCCCTAAAGAGCCTTAAGAACAAGTAGAACTATGGTGGGAGGAGACATCAATATGTCTAAGGTGACATCCATCCTTTATAAATAAATAAAAAGGAATTACAAGAAACTGACACGGTCCTTTTCTTCCTAATAATTTCTACTAATTTATCCCAATATTAATTTCTAAGAATTTCAATATTGGAAAATTATGTTTTTGGTCCCTGAAACTCTATGACCCTGACACTCCCCCACTTAAATGGTCGACGTCCTCGTCGACTGAGCGTTAATGAAGTCCACTATCTTGTGTGCATATGCCTGTAGACTTGACTCCTTCTCCCAACTGGTTTCTTCAACACCAAGGTCGTTCCACTTGACAAGGTACTCTTTGTGTGGTGGACGCCTGGTGGACGTAACGATTCGTTCCGTTAAGATTTCTTCAACTCCTTGATTGACAGGTGGTGCGCGGGTTACTACTGGTCGTGATGTCGTGTTACGGCTTGCATTTGACTCATCAGCATAATATGGCTTCAATTTGCTGACGTGAAATACTGGGTGGACTGTCATCCACTTCGGAGGTTCGATCCTGTAAGCAGCTGGTCCAATCTTGGCAACTACTGGTACTGGTCCTTCATACTTTCGGACTAATCTTCTGTTACGGTTGTGGAGGAATCTCAGCTGCTCTGGCAATAGCTTCACCATCACTAAGTCACCGACTGTGAACTCCTGTGGGCGCCGGTTCTCATCTGCCCATTTCTTCATATGACTCTTAGCTTTCTCCAACTAAGCGCGGGCAAGCTCCACATTTTGTCTCCACTCCTTACTGAATTGGAATGCTTTCGGATTGCGACCTGAATAAGGCCCATCTACATTATAAGGTGCCAACGGTTGTTGACCTGTTACAATCTCAAAAGGACTTTTGTTAGTAGCAGAGCTCTGTAAAGAATTAAAACAAAATTGAGCAACATCAAGGAGGGAAACCCAATTCTTCTAGCTGGCACTAACAAAGTGTCGCAGGTACTCCTCCAACATTCCATTAACTCTCTCTGTTTATCCATCCGTTTGAGGATGGTAACTTGAGGACATCGCCAGGTTGGTGCCCAACAACTTGAACAACTCCGACCAAAATGACCCTGTAAATCTTGCATCACGGTCACTAACTATGCTCTTTGGGATTCCCCAATATGTTACAACATGCTTGAAAAATACTTTAGCAGTCTCCTCTGCCGAACAATATTTTGACACCGGCACGAACGTGGCATATTTGGAAAACCTGTCCACAACCACCAAAATGTGATCAACTTCCTCCACTCGTGGGAGTCCAACGATAAAGTCAATGGAAACACTTTCCCATGGCCTACTCGGCACTGGTAATGGCTGTAAGAAGAGGTTGACTTCAGCACCAGTTTTAGCTCTGCCATCTAGTGATGAGGACTTTACAGTCTTTTGTGATGCGTCCCGTGTGGGACTGGGTTGTGTACTGATGCAAAATGAGAGGGTGATTGCTTATGCTTCTAGGCAACTGAAGAAGCATGAGTTGAATTACCCCACACATGACCTTGAGATGGCAGCAGTAATCTTTGCACTCAAGATGTGGAGGCACTACCTCGATGGGGTAAAATGTGAGATCTTTACAGATAATAAGAGCCTGCAGTACATCCTGAGTCAAAGAGATTTGAACTTGAGACAGAGGAGATGGGTAGAACTGCTGAGTGACTACGATTGCAAGATTCAGTATCATCCGGATAAGGCGAATGTCGTGGCAGACGCCCTAAGCCGGAAGTCACTAGGCAGTCTATCCCACATCACGGCAGAGAGGAGACCAGTGGTGAAGGAGTTTTACAAGCTCATTGATGAAGGTCTACAGTTGGAGTTGTCTGGTACAGGTGCCTTGATTGCTCAGATGAAAGTGACACCCGTGTTTCTGGAGCAGGTGGCTCAGAAACAGCATGAGGACCCAGAGTTAGTGAAGATTGCCAGGACTGTTCAGTCAGGCAAGGACAGTGAGTTTAGATTTGACAATAAGGGGATCCTCCGCTATGGGAGTCGATTGTGTGTACCAGATGACATAGGACTAAAAGGAGACATTATGAGAGAGGCTCATAATGCAAGATACAACGTTCACCCCGAAGCCACCAAGATGTATCAAGATCTAAAGAAGGTTTATTGGTGGCCGGCTAAGAAGAAAGAAGTGGCACAGTTTATGTCAGCCTGCGAAGTGTGTCAGAGGGTGAAGCTGGAACATCAGAAGCCGGCTGGAATGCTTAACCCGCTACCTATTCCAGAATGGAAATGGGAGAATATAGCTATGGACTTCGTAGTGGGGTTACCGGCAGCGTCCAACAGATTGGACTCCATATGGGTGATTGTGGACAGACTCACCAAATCTGCTCACTTCATTCCTGTCAGGAGTGGCTATTCTGTGGACAAGTTGGCGCAGGTATATGTGGATGAGATCGTCAGGCTGCATGGGGTCCCTGTTTCGATAGTGTCAGATAGAGGGCCCCAGTTCACCTTCAGGTTTTGGCGGAGTCTGCAGAATGCCATGGGTACTAGGTTGGATTTCAGCACTGCCTTCCACCCCCAGACTGACGGACAGTCAGAAAGGACCATCCAGACTATCGAGGATATGCTTAGAATGTGTGTGCTGGATTTTGGCGGTTCTTGGAGGCAGCAGCTACCTTTGGTGGAGTTTGCCTACAATAACAGCCATCATGCTAGCATCGGGATGGCTCCATATGAAGCTTTATATGGGAGGAAGTGCAGGTCACCTGTTTGCTGGGAGGAAGTTGGAGAGAAGGCCTTGGCAGGGCCTGAGTTAGTAGAGATTACCAGCAGGGTGGTACCCATAATCAGAGAGAGAATCAAGACTGCTGCAAGCAGACAGAAGAGTTATGCAGACATTCGCAGAAGACAGGTAGAGTTTCAGGAGGGGGATCTGGTATTGCTCAAGGTGTCTCCAATGAAAGGAGTGGTTCGTTTTGGGAAGAAAGGTAAACTAGCCCCACGATACATCGGACCCTTTGAAGTCTTGCAAAAGATTGGGAATGTGTCGTACAAGCTGGATTTACCTGCTTCAATGGAAAGAATCCATCCGGTTTTCCATGTTTCCATGTTAAGAAAGTTTGTGTCAGATCCGGGCAAGGTTCTTAGTGAGCCTGATGTGGAGATCCAAGAGGATCTCACCTATGTTGAGCAATCAGTACGGATCATAGACACCCAGATCAGAAAGCTAAGAAACAAGGAAATCCCGATGGTGAAAGTCCTATGGAACCACCACAAGATGGAAGAGTGCACTTGGGAGACACGGGAGTCCATGCTCCAGCAATACCCTTATCTTTTCTAAGGTTAGTTCTTTATGAGTTCTATGTGTTTTGTGTGTATGCCATGCTATGTGCTAGTTGAGGAACATTCGGGGATGAATGTTCTTAAGGGGGGGAGAATGTAATACCCGACTAGACTCCGGTATCGGAATTCCTACCGTCCGGTGGAATTTCAGATGTCGGAGACCTCTAGAAGGGTAAAACCATGTTTTCATAAAGTGTTTTAATGTTTTTGATGATTTTAAGTAAAGAGGAAATGAGTTTTTGAATAAAAACACCATTGGAGGAAACTCAGGTTCGGCCGCCGAAACTCAAAGTTCGGCCGCCGAACATGTATGTACTTCGGGAGTGCTTTAGGCCCCCGAAGGCAAAAGTGAGGAAAGTCTAGGTTTGGCCGCCGAACCTCAAGTTCGGCCGCCGAACATGGCATGCATACGGAGGCACTTTCGGCCCCCGAACGTGGCCTGGCCAGCCACTATAAAAGGGTCCCTTAGCCGAAAACGGGCGAGCTTTTTCCCCACTTTCGGCCAAGGTGAGTCCTTCCGCCATTCCTCACCATCCTTGAGTTCTTTCCTTCAAATCTTTCAAGTTTTTCACAAGCTTTTGCTTTGTTTTGAAGATTTTCGAGTTTAAAGCAAGTTTTGGAGTTTTGAGGTCCAAGAACTCAAAATCTCCCACCTTCGAGTTTAGGACGTCTCTCTCTCGATCTTCAAGAGGTAAGAGCCGATCTTAAGCTCATTTCATGTTTAAAGTAAGTTTTATGCAAGATCTATGGGGTAGAATGCATGTTTAGCTCATAGTTAGGTTTTTGAGTTAATGTTATGTTTTGAGCATGTATGTTGGATTTGTGTTATTGTTGTGTGTTGTAGTTGGGGTTTAAGTTAGTTTGAAGCCCCTAGGAGCCAATGTATGTATATTTGCATGATTTGGATGAGTTATATGCATGTTGAAGGTTTTGGGAGGCAAATGTGCATAAAGGAGCCAAGTTTCTGCCCTTTGGCAGAAACCAGGTTCGGCAGCCGAAGGAACTTTCGGCCGCCGAACATGGCTGGGGAGGCAGGCCTTTCGGCTGCCGAAGTTGCCCCCGAAAAGAGACTTTCGTCTCTGTCTGGGACTTTCGACCGCCGAAGGTGCCGCCGAACCTGCCTAGGTTTCGGCTCTGGAGGGACTTTCGGCCGCCGAAGGTGCCGCCGAACCTGCCCTGTTCAGCTTTCCTTTGCATGTTTTTGCATGATTGTTTGAGGTGTTTTAGGGGGTATTTGGGGGATGTTTTTAGAGTTATGTTCTAGTTGTTTGGTCCCTCATTTGAGTCCACCTGTGTAGGTTCGGACCCGAGGAACCGAGGACCCCAGCAGTGAGTTCAGCTGCTTCTGAGTTAGTAGAGCTTCAGCAAGAGGTGAGTAGAATAAACCCTTATGTTTTTAAAGCAAATGAATTATAAAGTTGAGCATGTTCATGCACCATGAATGCCATGTGATGAATTAGGTTGTTTGCATTAGAATTCATGAATATGTGGCATTGCATTTATGATGTTGATGTGGATTGGTCATTGAATGATCCTTTAGTCCTCATATGGTATGATGATGCTACGGCATGAGACAGTATGGAAGTCCAGGTTGTACCCATTCTACGTCCCTGGCACGATGTAAGAGAAAGTCCAGGTTGTACCCATTCTACGTCCATGGCACAGTTGGACTGTATGATATGTTATGTTAAGAGAAAGACCGGTTGTACCCATTCTACATCCCAGCACAGTTGGATTATGTAGAGGACTATTGGTGACAATACCATCCGAGATGTGATTAGTTGTGATGTATTGCATTACATGATGGCATGAGATTTTTAAATCTTGTTTTCTATTATTCTGCTCATTGGGCTCTTGTAGCTCACCCCTTTTCCCTAATCCCCCAGGATTGCAGGTACGGGCTAGACAGAGAAGTCAAGAAGAGTAAAAGTCATATGTATGTAATAGTTAGAATGTGGACATGATAAATTGTAAGATGATGTAAAGTTAAATAGTTATGTTATGTATAGTGATATTGAGGATTAGAAGTTGTGCTTGACCCTATAGATGTTGTAATCCCTTTTTTATTACATGATCTTATGTTATTGATGACTATGTTTAGCCAACTCAACACATGTTATGCCACCCATTGGGGGCATTGATGAGATCCCATAGAGGGGTCAAGATATGATTATGTATATGTTCAGTGCATGCACAAGTTGAGTTTGGCGTATGATAGAATGTATGAAAGAAAAGTTTTAATTTTTATGTTTTTTCTTGATCATGTATGGGATTAAACAGGTTTTCAGGATGTATGTTTGGCTTGCTACGGGTCCCGGCGGCCTTAAGTCGACCCGGATCCTAGCGCCGGTAGCGGTCCGATTTTCGGGTCGTTACACTCAGCATCACATCCTTGATCTCAAGGGGGTGTGTAGACACCTCCTCCTCTTCCTTCATAATTGCAACCACCACATATGTCGGCTCCTTGCGCCTCACTCCCTTCTTAAACTGTAACGCTGAAATCAACTTCTTCTCACAAATCAGACTAAAAGTGGTAGGTACCACGCATGGACTGTCTCTCATAAGGAGAAGGCAGTCCGCTGAGGGAATCGGCACTGCCCGTGCTGTCTTAAGAAATTTCATTTCGATCACTACATCAAAGTCATCTAATGGCGTTACTGTGAAGTTCACCTCTCCTCTCCAAGGTCCCATTGCACAAGCTACTGATTGAGCCACGCCTACAATATTTTATGCCTTGGAATTAACTGCTTTTATCTTCCCCTTGTCCGCTTTGATCTTCAGTTTAAAACGAGAAAACAACGAATCCGCTATAAAATTGTTAGTAGCTCCCGTATCAACTAAGGCTCTGGCCAACTTCCCGTTGATAGTCAAATCCACATACATTAATCCCCTCTCAGAGGATTTGCTGGCTCTTTGCTTTTCCATAGCTCCTAGAAAACGGAGAGCCCCTACCATAGATTGATCATTGTCCACTTCTTTATGTTCTTCCTCTTCATTTCCATTCTCTTCCTCTTGTAGAGTTCGTAAGGAATTCAATGCCCCTTTATGAGGGCAATCTACCATTCGATGGGGTCCAAGACATAAGAACCACTTTACCTTAAGTCTTAGCAATGAGAACGAACTTGATCCTTGGGGTCGACTACCCTGTGATCCTGTAGAGCTCAATTCCCTTCCTTGAAAATAACGTTTTGAGTTCACATTACCACTCCAGTTCCTTCTTTCTACCCCTCCAGTAGTGTGATTCAGTCGATTTGCTCCCCCACTTTGGGCCTTCACCCACTTGTTAGGGTGAGGGTCTTGCCCCATAGTAGAATTGAGCTTCCGCTTAGCAGACGAGTTGGAATAATCCTCTAGGCCCTCAGCTGCCGCTATAGCTGTATCGACATCTGTCACCTTCTGTCTCCTTAATTCATTCTTAGCCCAGGGTTTCAACCCTTTCATAAAGTTGTAAAACCGATCCTCCTCCAGCATGTTCTCTATGTTTAGCATGAGACGTGAGAAGTCCCTCACGTAATCTCGAACCGAACCTGTTTGCTATAGCTCTCCCAACTTGCACCGTGCATCATATGCCACATTCTCCGGACAAAATTGAGCTCTTAACTCCTTAGCGAACATGTCCCACGATGTAACTTGGTTTGCCCCCAGCCCCGCTCTCACTATTTTATTACGCCACCACAATTTAGCATCATCAACCAAGTACAAGGGTAAGATCAACAGCTTGTCCTCCTCGGACTCTCGCTTGGTAACTCTAAAGAACAACTCCATGTCAAAAAGAAAATTGTCTACTTCTTTTGCATCCCTTGCTCCACCGAAAGCTTTCGGCTCTAAGACCTTTGTCCTCTCTGCCCCACAAGTTTTCATGTCATTGCTCCCCGTAACTTTCATAATTGTGTTCACCCTCGCATCAAGCTCTTCCAGTTTACCTTGGAACGTGTTCATCATCTCTTTGACATTATCATTGATCGTATCAATGGTCTCTTTAGCACCATCTCTAATCTCTTCGACAATCCCTACCAAAGAGGTATGAGCATCAGAAATAGATTTGAGACTTTCCATTATGCCTCCCACTTGAGAGGCCACTGCCTCCCATTCTGTCATTTTGGACTCCAGATCACCCCACCAGGTGTCCTTCGCTTGAAAAGGATTTTGGGTGGCCTCAAGCTCTATTGGCTCACCCTCACCTCTAGGCGATTTAGCCCTCTTAGCCAATCGCCGTTCATTTTCTTTCTCTAGCGCCTCAATGCGCTTATAAGCAGAATCAAACTCCAATACCATCCCCTCTTGGGTGGCATAGTCACTCAATAGAGCAACAATGTTCTCAACCCTTCTCTCAAGGGCATCAATGCGTGTGGTAGATTTTATCATACCTCCACACTATTCTCGATCGTTTTGGCTCTGATACCAATTGTCACAGTTTCAGATTTTGACACTGGCCTGGAACCGTGTGGCACTTGGTTTGAACTCTTTTCAAGCCAAGTCAGCTAAGCTCCCTAAGCGTTCACCTGGACAAAGGAACGTAAAGGTTAAGACCTCCTACCCCATTCTCGTAAAAATGGGGAATACCACAGTTATCATATGAAAATATCATGATCAGATAATTATAGCAACACAAACACATCAATAAGCAACCAAGCACAGAGATTTATTGAATGTGATACTTATTTTATTCCAAGGGTAAAATAGTCATTACACAGTCATGTCAACGATCCATTCCCAACTTGCAGACAGGGGGGAACGCCTGCAAGGAGAGAAGGCACAATTCAGGGACTCAAAATACCTACGGTGGCCAGTCGGGCCCAGCCCTTGCTGGTGGCCAACTAGTCACTCCCCCCTAAAGAGTCTTAAGAACAAGTAGAACTATGGTGGGAGGAGACATCAATATGTCTGAGGTGACACCCCCCCTTTATAAATAAATAAAAAGGAATTACAAGAAACTGACATGGCCCTTTTCTTCCTACTAATTTCTACTAATTTATCCTAATATTGTTTTCTAAGAATTCCAATATTGGAAAATTACAGTTTTGATCCCTGAAACTCTATGACCCTGACACTTTGCCTGATAGGGGTGAGCACTATTCGGTTCAAACCGAAAAAATCGACCGAACTGAATTAATTTTAAAATTCAATTCGATTTTTTATTCAATTCGGTTCGGTTCAGTTTTTAATTTTAGAAATTTTAGTTATTTCAGTTCGGTTCGGTTTTAATCAGAAAAAATCAAAAAAACCAAACTGAATCGAACCGATTAGTGATAATAATATGTTATTTTTAATAATATAGAGAAATTAAATTATATTAAAATTAAAATATTTTAATTAAATTTTAAAAAACTAAAAATAAAGTGTAAAAAATAAAAAAATTATTAAAAATCAAAACCGATCAAACCGAACCGAATCGAACCAAATTAGACTGGTTCGATTCGATTCAGTTTCTGACCAAAATCAGTTCGGTTTAGTTTTCATAAATACTAAAATTTTGGTTTTCAGTTTATTCGATTCGGTTCGATTTTGAACCGAACCGACCGAATGCTTAGCCCTATAGCATGATAGTAAGTGCATCTGAGTAAATCTGAAAAGTCTCAAGTTTTGCTCCTCCAATCCCTAATCCTCAGTTCAAAAAAAAATTTATTATAATATGTTTTGGTAATGATGACCGCTGTAACAGCCCGCTTATTGTGCTTGGCCCTAGTGCTTGTTATTCCTTTATACATGATCCTTTTATGTTATATATGTTGAGATAATGTTGTTATGAGAGCTAGGCTTGGTGCATGGTAGTACCTCTATCTCTGTAGTTATTGTATGGTACCATAGCAGGTATCACTCTTCGAGTGCATACAGACAGAGCATGCATAGTCCAGGCTTAGTTGATGAGAAAAGTTTCAGTGTTACAGAAAGTCAAACAGTAACAGTTTTAAGAATGTAATACCCGGCGAGTCCCCGGTATCGGAATTCCTACGTTCCGACGGATTTTCCGTTGGAAGTCGGGATTTGTGGATGTCGGAGCTTGCCCTAAGGGTATAAGAAAGGTTTTTAAGATGTTTTTAAGTGTTTTATCATGTTTGCATGTTTTGAGTTAAGAAAATTGAGTTTTGAAATGAAAAGGCCAAGGGGACAAAAGCCAGGTTCGGCCGCCGAAGGTGAAGTTCGGCCGCCGAAAGTTGCATGGTTTCGCATGCACGTTAGGCCGCCGAAGGAAGGGTCGGTTGGCCACTACAAAAGCCCCTGGATGAGACTTTCGGCCGCCGAAGGTGCCGCCGAACATGCATGAGTTTCGTCTCTGGAGTGAGGTTTCGGCCGCCGAACCAGCCGCCGAAAGTGCCCAGTCCAGCCTTCTTTTACCCATTTTTCCATGCATGCCTATGATGTTTTAGAGGGGTTTTGGGGAGATAGTAAGAGTTATGGTTAAGTAAGTTTGGTCCTCATTTGAGTCCACCCGTGTAGGTACGGACCCGAGAGACCAAGGAGGCCCACAGAGTTAGAGTTACAGAGACTGCTCAGCAGTTGACAGAGGTGAGTGGAACATAACTTTATTTTAAAAGTTAAGAACTGTTTTAGCATGATTCATGCATCATTAATGCCATGTTTATGTTATCATGTCCACTACTCTATACTATTACATATGCCTTTTACCCTTGCTATCTCTTTCTCTTTCTCTTCTCTGAGGCCCTGTAAAATGGCACTAGCCTCCATTCTTCGTGCTAAATCCACCACGGTGTGGAAACTCTCCCTCTCGGCTGCATGGATCAAAGAGGAATACCTGGAATGCAATTTCAGAGCATACCTCCTGGCCTTTTTCTGTTCCGTATCATAGGCCTGTCCTGCATACCGCAGCAATTCCAGAAACCTGTCAGTAAACGCATCAATACTCATATCCTCTGTCTGTTTGAGCTGCTCAAACTCAATCATCTTTAGCTCTTTCGAACTATCTGGGAATGCCCATCCGGCAAACTCATTAGCAAACTCCTCCCAAGACATGTCATCCAACCTAGGGTCCACATAGACGCCAAACCATTCCTTCGCCTTCTTACATTTTAAAGTGAACCCTGCCATCTGAATGGCTCTGGTATCATCTGCCCCTAGCTCATCTGCTATCATCTTGACTGCTTTAATGTACTCAAACGGATCATCTCCTGATTGATACTTAGGAGCATCTAACTTTAGGTAATCAGTCATCTTTACCTTGCTCCTCACAGATGGGCCAGGTTGTGGCGTTTGGATAACTGGGGCTTCTGGTTGTACCACTGGTGGTGGTGGGGGAGGTGCAGAACTTTCTGGTGTAGAGTATGCTGGACTGGGGTAAAAAGGTGAGGGTGGATACATGGGATATGATGGATATGGGGGGTAATACGGTGGATAAGGCATATATGTGGGATATGGGTGAAAACTCGGATAATCCGATGTACCTCCCATCGAATATCCTGGGCCCTGTGGGTAGGGCTGATAGTGGGGTGGATAACCATACCCCGAGGCCTGACCGCCTCCCTGTGATGATCCCACATCCTCCTCCATAGTGCCAACACCTAACCCTCCATCCCTTCTTGGATCCACATCCATCTCTTCCCTTGTCTCACTAGATCTTCTTCTCTGTTCTGTCTCCCTCCTGCTTTCATCAAAAGACCTTCTAGGGTCCCTTGATGATCTTTCTCTGCCTGCCCTTTGGGACATAGCTCTTGGCAAAGCAGGGGGACGCCCTTCCATACCCTCATTCTCGGGCGGAGCTCCAGTCAATCTAGCGGATCGACGGGTGCCTCTCATCCTAGCTTCTGACAACATAACATAAACTTTAGCATCATAGGATCCATGTAACAACATGAACCCGCAACTCATAACATAACATATCATAGCATATCAGTAAATGCACATGCATAAAATCATGGCATAACACATCAAGACAGGACTCAACATCCTATCCTAGTGGACATGATCTTCCTATTGTGCTTGCCCTCTAAAACAACCTCTTTCCGATGTGAGATATCTCTAATTCCTGAGCATCTTAGCTCAGCACACCGTACTCTAGAGGCCCTATGCTCTGATACCAATCTGTAACAGCCCGCTTACCGGACCATCACCGGCACTAGGATCCAGAACGGCTTAAGGCCACCGGGACCCGTAGTAAGCCTCCTATCAACTCTGTGTACCTGATAAATCCCATACATGATCAAACACTTAAAAACATCTTAAAAACCTTTCTTATACCCTTAGGGCAAGCTCCGACATCCACAAATCCCGACTTCCAACGGAAAATCCGTCGGAACGTAGGAATTCCGATACCGGGGACTCGCCGGGTATTACAACCGCTGGGTTTCACCACCCCGATATAAGGCCAAGCCCATGATGACAACACTGGTCCAGGAATCAAGAAGCCTTTTTAATGGGCCGGACTGGACCATTCGGCCTTGAGATCGGGCCCCCCTTAGGTCCTCAGTCTCCTCACGCCCAGCTCGGTCCTTGGACTTATTAGGAGAAGGGACAACCGGCCCATCCAGCAAATATGCTTACACGCGTGCCTGGGGAAAATTAAATGGTCGTTTAGTATGGAGCAGACGTTTGACGCTTTTGTACGTACGTATCCATATGATAGAGACAGGTGGCCCAGTAGCAGCAAGGCCGTTAGACGTCACTAGCAGACAAAAGGAAAAAGAATAAAAGGAGAGAGGCACTGATGTGAACCAGCATGGGAAGCAAGGCAAGGATCCCTTGGAGCTACAACAAGGACCATTGACAAGGAATAAAGCAAGGAAGTACGGCGTTACTCTTGGATTGCATATTCAAGAATTTATTACAAGAGAGATGACTGAAATTGCTAGGGATAAGTGCGAGAAGGAACTTGAAGGTCATTCGAAGCTGATTACGTTGCTGGGTGTATGCATGGATGAAGCAGAAGCAAATTGAAGATTTGTAGCGCTCGCTACCATTATCAAAGTCGCGCTCGCGACATTCAGTTAGCCGAAGATACTTTTGTGTTTTGTGGAAGTTAATTTTGGAGCACATCATGGAGGAAGATAGTGGAGAATCAGCCCGAACCATAAGCAGGTTGTGGTTTCGTCCCTGAGGTTGTGGTTTCTGCTGGAACTATTGAGGCATACGAGAATGTGGTTGGTTTTTAAAGACTTGGCAGTTATTTTTGTTATTTTAGCTTGTTTCCCTGTTGGGATAGGAATTCTGACTTAGTATTTGTTTTCCTTTTCCAACTAGGTTTAGGTTTTTGCCTTACACTATAAATAAGGCCTTAAATTCTTATATCAGACACTTTTTTTGTTTTTGACAAATTTAATTCAGATTTGCTTTATGCAAATTTCGGCCTTCTTTGAGAGAGTGAGAGTTTGCTTCTTTCATTGATTGCATCACGAATCAGACCAACTTATCAATTTCGATTGTGGCGTTCTTCTGATCCGTTCTACAAAATCCTTCCGTTATTAGTGTTCTAGCTTCGCTAAGCTTAGGGTGCTATAGAGGGTGGTTTATCCACGTTCTTGGAATCTATATCAGAGGTGCGACGGGGTTTGAGGACTAAGTGCCATAGGGTTCCGCGTCATTTGGTATCAGAGCCAACAACAGGTAAATCT
The DNA here is from genome assembly GCF_001659605.2 of Manihot esculenta. Classification (NCBI taxonomy): domain Eukaryota; kingdom Viridiplantae; phylum Streptophyta; class Magnoliopsida; order Malpighiales; family Euphorbiaceae; genus Manihot; species Manihot esculenta. The sequence goes on from NC_035177.2 coordinate 13,697,601, forward strand.
TTATCTATCTGTCTTTCTAGGGCTGTGTTATATTTTCGTTTTTTTTTGGTATCTTAGTTTCGAATTTCGTTAGGGTTCATTGTCTTCAATTCGTTTCTGTTCAATTCGATTCCAATTGTTAGGTCCTGGATTGTCCATCCAAAATCATTGCGTTGCTTGCTATTTTGTTATTTGGCAATTCGGTTTCTTTTAGCAGCCATTATTTCCCTTCGAACTGAGTCTGTTAGTGAATTTTTTTTGATACACACTCAAAAATTTCGTGTGGTGTTGCTTGAGACCCAAGCAAGGGGATAGTGAGAGCAAAAAAATAAAAATAAAAAAAAAAAAAAAAAAAATTGCTCCAACAAAAAAAATTTTCTTTTAGTCTTGCTATTTAAGTATTAAGGATCAGTTCTAGGTGGGTTACAATTAAGTGAAAATTTTGCTTCAGATTTTTTTTCCACCATTGAGGGGCTGCTGTTCTTTTATTTCAAATTGCATAGTATAGTAGCATTCTTGGGGTGTCTTCAAACCAGCGTTTGGGGTAGAAGATTTAGGTCCATAAATCAGCTTACCAAGAGCGAGTTGGTTTTGATACATTCTGACCAGAATTGTCTATTTTATTGCCCTCTTGTTTCTATTTTGTTTTTGAGCTAGCGTTGAAATTCCATTACATTGCTGAGTATCATTTGTTTGTTTCGATACTTAGTTTTCAATCGTGTAGTGCAAACGTTCTTGTGCTGCCTCCGGATACTTGTCAAGTTGTCTTCTAGGTGTCTAGGGATTAGGATCCTACCTTTTTGAACGTACTTGGCAGATTGGTGAGTGAACCTTGGTTCTGAAGTGCAATCGAAGAATCAGCAATAGTGAGGTAAGAGCGAAACACTTGTGAATTCTTTCTTTCAGTTACTAATTGTTTCTTGTGAGTTTCTCTGTTGTGGTCATGACTAGTGGGAATGGTAAAGATGTTGCCTCAATTTCTAGCAATTTTGAGACATATATACAGCAAAGTAATGAGAAGATGGAAGAGATGGCAAGAATGATGGCCACCCTACAAGAGAACATGAATCTAATGATGAGGGAGAGGGTACAACAGCCCGCACCTCCAGTGAGATTACCACAACGAATCTTACCAAGGGGAGGCGAAGAGGAGGTCATTAGGAGAGCAGCAAGAGGAGGTCGAGGTGATCAGGAAGAGGTGGCTGAAAACTACCAAATTGTGACTGACAATGACCTTAGTTCCATCAAGATGAAGGTACCCGAATTTAAAGGGAATAACAATGCGGAAGAATACATTGAATGGGAGCGAAAGGTGGAACAAATTTTTGAGTGTCATAATTACTCAGAAGAAAAGAAGTCCCATATCGCAGCCGTGGAATTTAGGGGATATGCTACATTCTGGTGGGATCAACTCAAGTCTAGTAGAAGAGGAAAAGGATTGCGACCCGTGCCGGAGTGGGAGGCCTTGAAAGACTTAATGAGAACAAGGTTTGTTCCTTCTCATTACTATAGGGATTTGTATAATAGGTTGGCAAGACTGGTCCAAGGTGGTAAGAGTGTTGAAGACTACCACAAGGAGATGGAGATGACCATGGCCAGGGCTGACATTGAGGAGGATGAACAAAGGCTAATGTCCAGATTTCTGGGAGGTCTAAATTCCAACATTGCAAGTGAGCTGGAAATGTATGATTACAATTCCATGGAAGAGTTAGTTGAGAAGGCCATGAAGATTGAAAGGAAAATCAAGAACAAGAGCTCCACCAAATATGGGAAGTTCCAGAATGTGGGAGGAAGTAGTTCAACCTTTAAGGGGTCTTCAAATGATTTGCCCTCAAAAGGTGGAGATTTCAAGAATTCCTTCCAAAGGAGCAATCCTCCACCTACAAGTGGAAAAGGGATGAATGGAGGTTCAAATAAGCAGCAGTCAGGTATTCCTAATACTACTCCTAGTAGAAATATTAAGTGTTTCAAATGTTTAGGAAATGGGCATATTGCATCTCAATGTCCAAATAGGAGAGTTATGATTGCTACTGATGATGGGGGTTTAGTTTCTGATTCTGACCATAGTGATGGTGATAATAATGATATGAATGATATGCTTGATGATGAGTGTGAAGAAGAAGTTGAGAATGCGTTGGTTGCTGAACGTGGTGATATGTTAGTTGCTAGGCGTGCTTTGAATATGCAAGTGAAAGAAGAAGGTCTAGAGCAACGAGATAACATATTTTATACTAGATGTTTAGTTGAGGGTAAAGTTTGTATGCTCATCATTGACAGTGGTAGTTGCACCAATGCTGCAAGTGAGACAATGGTGGAGAAGCTGAAATTGACTTGTTTAAAACATCCACATCCATATAGACTACAATGGTTTAATGATAGTGGAGAGGTGAAGGTTACTAAACAAGTGAAGATACCATTCTCTATAGGCTGGTATAAAGATGGAGTGTTGTGTGATGTAGTTCCTATGCAAGCTGGCCATATGTTGTTAGGAAGACCATGGCAATTTGATAGGAAGGCGCAGCATGATGGGTATTCAAATAGGTACACATTTACCTATGAAGGAAAGCTGGTTACTCTTGTACCCTTATCACCGTTGGAGGTGTATGAAGATCATCGGAAGATGCATGAAAAAGCAAAGCAAGATTCGACCAAAAGGGGTGCTACTTTAAAAATTAAGGGAAGTGCGAGAGAACATGATAAGGAGAGTGAATGTGAGAAGAAATTGGGAAAGGAGGCCAGAAAAGAAAATAATCAAATAAATGGCCCATTGGTGAGAGAAAACCAAGGAAAGGTGAAACAAACTTTTTATGCGAAACCAAGAGAGCTTAAATTTGCAATATCTAACGAGCAGCCGTTATTGCTCATTAGATATAAAGAAACTTTGTTTACTAATGTTGATGTTTCACTTGACCATTTGCCTTCTAGTTTTGTGTCTATGTTGCAGGATTTTCAAGATGTGTTTCCAGAGGAGCTGCCTAGTGGTTTACCGCCATTAAGGGGAGTTGAACACCAAATCGACTTCATACCTGGTTCGACGATTCCAAATAGACCAGCATATCGAAGTAACCCAATGGAGACCAAGGAGATGCAACGACAAGTGGAGGAGCTGTTGGAGAAAGGCTTGATTAGAGAGAGCTTAAGCCCTTGTGCCGTTCCTGTTTTGCTGGTACCAAAGAAAGATGGCACGTGGAGGATGTGTGTCGATTGTAGGGCTGTAAATAAGATCACGGTGAAGTATCGACATCCCATTCCACGACTTGACGACATGTTGGACGAGTTACATGGTGCAAGGTATTTTACTAAAATTGATCTTATGAGTGGATATCATCAAATTCGTATGAAACCTGGGGATGAGTGGAAAACAGCTTTTAAAACAAAATATGGCCTATATGAGTGGTTAGTAATGCCTTTTGGGTTGTCTAATGCACCGAGTACATTTATGAGATTAATGAACCATGTTTTGAGAGCTTATTTGGGCAGATTTGTTGTTGTTTATTTTGATGACATTCTGATCTATAGTAAGACATTAGATGAGCATTTAGAGCATGTTAGGATAGTGTTGGAAGCTTTGAGAACAGAAAACTTATATGCCAAGCTTAAGAAATGCACATTTTGCATGGATAGGCTTGTTTTTCTTGGCTTTGTTGTGAGTGCACAGGGATTAGAAGTTGATGAAGAGAAAGTGAAAGCTATAAAGGAATGGCCTGTTCCTAAGAACGTGACTGAAGTGAGGAGCTTCCATGGGCTAGCAAGTTTCTATAGAAGATTCGTGAAGGATTTTTCTACCATTGCAGCACCACTCACTAGCATTATCAAAAAGGAGGTTGGATTTCAGTGGGGAGAAGAGCAGCAAAAGGCGTTTGAGAATTTGAAAGGGAAGTTGACATCTGCACCTGTCTTAGCTTTGCCTAATTTTGATTCAATTTTTGAGATTGAATGTGATGCTTCTGGTGTAGGTATTGGGGCTGTGCTGATGCAAGAGAAGAAGCCAATAGCATATTTTAGTGAAAAACTCAATGGTGCACAACTGAGTTATTCTACATATGACAAGGAGTTACATGCTTTGGTGAGGACGTTGGACGTGTGGGAGCATTACTTGCTGCCAAAGGAGTTCGTGATTTATACTGACCATGAATCCCTCAAGCATTTGAAGGGCCAAGGTAAGTTGAACAAACGGCATGGTAAGTGGATCGAACGAATTGAGAGATTTCCATATGTGATTAAGTACAAGCAAGGTAAAGATAACGTTGTTGCTGATGCGTTGTCTAGGAGATATACATTACTTTCTGTTTTGAGTTCTAAGTTGCTTGGATTTGAGTATATTAAGAACTTGTATGTTGGTGATGTTGATTTTGGCAATGTTTATGTTGCATGTGAACAAGGAGCTTTTAATTCATTTTATAGGCATGAGGGATATTTATTTAAGGGAAATAAATTATGTGTGCCCAGATGTTCCATGCGTGAATTGCTTGTTTTGGAATCTCATTGTGGTGGTTTAATGGGGCATTTTGGTGTGTCTAAGACTTATGATATTCTGTTTGAGCATTTTTATTGGCCATCTATGCGTAAGGATGTTGGGAAGTTATGTTCTGCTTGTATTGCATGTAGACAGGCGAAATCTAAGTCTATGCCTCATGGTCTTTATATGCCATTGCCTGTACCTAGTTCTCCTTGGATTGATATTAGCATGGATTTTGTGCTTGGTTTGCCTAGAACTAAGAGAGGTAGAGATAGTATTTTTGTGGTGGTTGATAGGTTTAGTAAGATGGCACATTTCATTGCATGTCATAAAGCTGATGATGCGAAAGTTGTTGCTGATTTGTTCTTTCGCAATGTTGTGCGCTTACATGGAGTGCCTCGGACTATTGTTTCTGATAGGGATACAAAGTTCTTGTCCCATTTTTGGCGTGTTTTGTGGAGTAGACTAGGAACTAAGCTTTTATTCTCTACTACTTGTCATCCACAAACAGATGGGCAAACTGAAGTTGTGAATCGTACTCTTGGTACGTTATTGCGATCTATAGTGGGTAAGAATTTGGCTACTTGGGAAGATTGTTTACCTTTTATTGAATTTGCTTATAATCGTTCTATTCATTCTTCTACAGGTTATTCGCCATTTGAGCTAGTTTATGGCTTTAATCCACTAACTGTTCTTGATCTTTTGCCATTACCTTCTAATGAACTTGTAAGTTTAGATGGAGAGAAGAAAGCTGACTTGGTGAAAGCTTTGCATGAGAAAGCACGAGCTAACATGGAGAAAAAGACCAAGACGTATGCTGATATTGCGAATAGGGGTCGCAAGAAGATGGTGTTTGCTCCTGGAGAGTGGGTTTGGGTGCATTTTCGCAAGGAGAGGTTCCCACATCAAAGGAAGAATAAGCTGGATGCGCGTGGTGATGGTCCATTTCAAGTCTTGGAGAAGATCAATGACAATGCTTATAAGATTGACTTGCCTGGTGAGTATGGTGTTAGTGCCACTTTTAATGTTTCTGATTTGTCTCCTTATGACGATGCAGATTTGAGGACAAATCTTTTTAAAGAAGGGGAGAATGATGTGAACCAGCATGGGAAGCAAGGCAAGGATCCCTTGGAGCTACAACAAGGACCATTGACAAGGAATAAAGCAAGGAAGTACGGCGTTACTCTTGGATTGCATATTCAAGAATTTATTACAAGAGAGATGACTGAAATTGCTAGGGATAAGTGCGAGAAGGAACTTGAAGGTCATTCGAAGCTGATTACGTTGCTGGGTGTATGCATGGATGAAGCAGAAGCAAATTGAAGATTTGTAGCGCTCGCTACCATTATCAAAGTCGCGCTCGCGACATTCAGTTAGCCGAAGATACTTTTGTGTTTTGTGGAAGTTAATTTTGGAGCACATCATGGAGGAAGATAGTGGAGAATCAGCCCGAACCATAAGCAGGTTGTGGTTTCGTCCCTGAGGTTGTGGTTTCTGCTGGAACTATTGAGGCATACGAGAATGTGGTTGGTTTTTAAAGACTTGGCAGTTATTTTTGTTATTTTAGCTTGTTTCCCTGTTGGGATAGGAATTCTGACTTAGTATTTGTTTTCCTTTTCCAACTAGGTTTAGGTTTTTGCCTTACACTATAAATAAGGCCTTAAATTCTTATATCAGACACTTTTTTTGTTTTTGACAAATTTAATTCAGATTTGCTTTATGCAAATTTCGGCCTTCTTTGAGAGAGTGAGAGTTTGCTTCTTTCATTGATTGCATCACGAATCAGACCAACTTATCAATTTCGATTGTGGCGTTCTTCTGATCCGTTCTACAAAATCCTTCCGTTATTAGTGTTCTAGCTTCGCTAAGCTTAGGGTGCTATAGAGGGTGGTTTATCCACGTTCTTGGAATCTATATCAGAGGTGCGACGGGGTTTGAGGACTAAGTGCCATAGGGTTCCGCGTCAGGCACCCTCCTCTCAGACTAAGCTGACTCAACTATTATAAACCCTATTCTCTCTGGATCTCAGACCATCAATTGGCACCGTCTGTGGGGATCGAAGGAGATCTTTTCATCGCCAGAGTTCCACTCTTACAAAACCCACTGAGATCCACAATGGCTAACCATAATGAAAACAACATTGCTAATACCCCCAGTGACCTGAGCTCTGCCCAGAAGGGGCAACAGTTCTCTTTCTCCAGCCCCACAACTTCCCACAACCAACCACCAACCCCTTTTAATCCCTCGCCGAGCTCGGCAGGGAATATGCTCGGAGCCACCTTATCTAACCAGGACCTCTAAGCCATGGTCCTCCAGTTATAAAACACCGCCCACTGGTTAGGGCAAATGATGCAGCAGAGGGGCCTCAATACCCCAGTGAACGTGTTGCCTGTGATAGAAGAGCCCCGAACCAACGAACCCCAGCCTACCTTTAACCACCCTCGAACAAACAGCAGAGAAACTGGAGAAAGAGGTAGAGGGGCAGGTGAAGAGGAAGAGCCGGAGGCTAGAACCCGTGGAAGAAGGGCAAGGGAGTTGATAGAAAATGACGAGGCGGAAAGTTACTCAGCCAGAACAACCAGGAGAACAGAAAACAAAGAATGGGAGGAGGAGTATCGTCTGGAGAAGAGGCCCATGCAAGAAGAAGAAAACGTAGACCAAAAGCTGCAAAAAAATGAGAGAACAGCTCCTAGCCGAGTTGGGGGCGAAGGATCACAATCAGGCCCTCTTACCTGCATCCTCGCCTTTCTCAAGATGGGTACAGCAGGAAACCATCCCCAAAAAGTTCATGATGCCACCTATGGCAGCATAAGACGGAGCTGGAAATCCGAGGGAGCACATCTTTAACTACAAAACCTTCATGGAGCTGCAGACCTTATCGGATGCCTTGATGTGCAAGGTATTCCCCACTACGCTCACGGGCCTAGCACGGGCATGGTTCAACAGCCTAGAAGCTGGAAGTATCAGGAGTTTTGGAGATTTGGCCAACGTCTTCATCAGCCGGTTCATAGCCAGAGTGCCAGCTGACAGGAAAACCAGTTACTTGGAACAGTCAAGCAGAGGAGGAACAAATCATTGAGGGAGTATGTAGCCCATTTCAATACGGAGGCCCTGGAGATCCCTAAGCTGGATGAAGGCAGAGCAGTAGAAGCCATGCAGAAAGGGACAACCTCCCCAGTGTTCTTCAGCTCGTTGAGTAGGAAGCCCCCTACCTCGCTGGCGGAACTGATGAAGAGGGCAGAGAAGTACATATGGCAGGATGATGCCTTGATGATGAGCAGATTTGCCAAAGAGGCAGCAGACAGGGGAAAAGCTCCTGAGGAAAGAAGGCCGAAAAGGCATGAGAAGAGGCAAAACAAAAGGCTTGCGACATACAGACAACCCTGGGACCGAAGGGACCAAAGACCATTTCCCCCTCGAGTTCCGGACCAAAGACCATTTCCTCCACGAATTCCAGAGACCCTGACCCCTCTCACCGCCTCCCAAGCCGAAGTGCTCGTGGCAGTCCAAAACAAAGAATTTCTCCAATGGCCGAAGCCCATGAGGGCTGCAGTAAGCTAGAAAGATCCTGACAAATACTGTCAGTACCATCATACACACGGCCATGACACCAACAATTGTTATCAGCTGATCAGCGAAATCGAAAGGCTGATAAAAAGGGAACATCTCAGGAACTTTGTGAACAATCCAAAAGGAGAAAGGCCTCAGCAGAATCCTACAACAAAGAGGCCCCGGAGGACGGGAGCAGGGCCAGTGAATGATGGCTTCAGTGGAACCATCAATATGATTGTCGGAGGAACTGGAGGTCGGATGAGCAGGAGAGGAAGAAAAAGGGGCCGAGACGGGGAAGGTAGCAGTGCTGAAGTCAGTAGCAGAACATTCCCTGGCGGTCATCTCTTTCTCCCCAGAAGACGCCCATGGCATTTAGATGCCTCACGATGATGCCCTTGTTATCGAAGCCGTCATTCACAACTACCGAGTCAAAAAGGTCCTGGTCGACGACGGAAGCAAGGTGAACTTATTGCCGTACAGGGTCTTCCAACAAATGAGAATCCCTGAAGAGCAGTTGGTTCAGGATCAGGCCCCGGTGAAGGGGATCAAAGGAGTCCCAGTACCTGTGGAAGGAAAGGTGAAATTGGCTCTAACCCTTGGAGAAGCACCTTTGGCTCGAACTCACTACGCAGTGTTCTTGGTAGTAAACCTTCCCCTGAACTACAACGCCATACTGGGAAGGTTGGTTCTGTATGATTTTGAGGTAGTGACCAGTATCAGATACCTGGCCATGAAGTTCCCAATCGAAGTAGGAGTGGGAGTAGTCAGAGGGAGCCAAGAAGAGGCTAGAGCAGTATACCTAGCCACAGTGTTGGAGCCGAGCTCGGTAGGGGAAAATTTTGACTCGGAAGTCCTGGAAGTCCGAGATAAGAAGAAAGAAGCCAGAACAGAACCAGTCGGAGAACTGGAAACCTTCCCCCTATCAGAAGCAGAAGCAGACAAGATTTTCAGTCTCAATGCTGGCTTGACTAAAGAGCAGAAAACTGAAGCAATGGCCCTGATTCGAGGTCACGCATTAAGCTTCGCCTGAAAGCCATCTGACATGCCTGGGATAGACCCTGAGGTGATAACTCACAAGTTGAACATCCTCCCTGAAGCCAAGCCGATAAAACAAAAGAAGAGAGTGGTGGGAAGAGAGAAGCAACAGGCCACTAGGGAGGAGGTGCAAAAGCTGGAGGAGGCAGGGTTTATTAGGGAAGTAATGTACTCGCAATGGCTAGCGAATCCTGTACTAGTGAAAAAAGCCAATGGCAAGTATAGGATGTGTATAGATTTTACTGACCTGAACCTGGCATGCCCTAAAGATTGTTACTCCCTCCCTGATATTAATAAAATGGTCGACTCTACGGCCGGTTTTGATTACATGTCGTCTCTGGATGCAATGTCTGGTTACCACCAAATCCCGATGGACAGGTCGGATGAGGAGAAGACCTCGTTCATAACAGAAGATGGGACCTACTATTACAAGGCCATGCCTTTTAGTTTAAAGAATGCCGAGGCAACATACCAAAGACTAATGAATAAAATTTTCAAAGATCAGATTGGTAGGAATGTCGAAGTGTACGTGGACGATATGGTGGTAAAAAACCCAACTTTTCAGCAACACTTGATAGACCTGAGGGAGGTGTTCGAGGTACTGGAGCGATACAGAATGAGGCTGAATCCAGCAAAATGCCTTTCTTCATCAGGGGAGGAAAGTTCCTGGGATACATGGTGAGTGGAAAGGGCATTGAGCCCAATCCAGAGAAGGTGGTAGCCATATTGAAAATGCCTGAGCCGACCTATGTGAGGGACGTCCAAAGACTTATTGGAAGGGTTGTAGCGCTCAATCGTTTCATGTCGAGGTCGGCAGAAAGATGCTTGCCATTCTTCAAGAAGTTAAGAAAAGTTCCGAACTTCGAATGGACCGAGGACTGTCAAGAAGCTTTCAAAGAGCTGAAATGCTATCTTAGCTCGCCACATGTGCTTAGTAGTTCACTGGAAGAGGAAGAGCTCCTGATTTACTTATCAGCCTCAAAGCAAGCTATCAGTGTCGTACTGGTGAGAGTGGAAGGAGGAAAGCATAATCCAGTTTTCTATGTCAGCAAAGTGCTCAAAGATGCTAAGATGAGATATCTGAACATTGAAAAAATAGCATATGCCCTATTGCTAGCGGTCAGAAAATTCAGGGTTTATCTAGAAAGCCATCAAGGAGTAGTAATGACAGACCAGCCGTTGAAGAAAATTCTCCACAGACCATAAACTTTAGGTCGGATGCTTGCTTGGTCCATCGAGATTAGCCCTTACTGCTTAGAATACCGACCTCGCACCACCATAAAATCTCAAGCTCTCGCTGACTTCATAGCGGAGTGCTCTTTCAACGACAATCAAGCAGAACTGGGTGAGACATCCTTGGAAACATTAGAAGGTGAGAGAGAGAGGCAGTCCCCTCGGTAATTCAACTGAAATTTGTATGTGGACGGGGCAGCGGTGCGAGAATAATGCTGAAAGGCCCTGAAAGGTTCAAAGTTTGTTATGCCCTGCGCCTAGAGTTCAGTGCCTCCAACAATGTAGCAGAATATGAAGCCCTAATAAATGAGATGCTGATCGCGATGGAAGTAGGAGCAACCGACCTCGAGATAAATAGCGACTCCCAATTAGTGATTAGTCAAATAACGGGGGCATATCAGGTAAGAGACCCGACCATGCAGAATTACTTGGCGAGGGTAAAGGCCATAGAGGCCTAGTTAAGAGACCAAGGGATCATGATAAGATACCAAAGAATACCTCGGGAAGAAAATGAAGAGGCAGACCTACTCAGTCAACTGTCTGAAGAAGAGCTGGAACAACTCCCAGATGAGGTATACATACAACATGTCAGCACTCCTGCCTTTGACAAAGCTGTAATACCTGGCTAGACTCCGGTATCGGAATTCCTATCGCCCGGTGGAATCTCAGATATCGAAAACCTCTAGAAGGGTAAAAACATGTTTTTATAAAATGTTTTCATGTATTTTATGGTTTTCAGTAAGAAAGAAATTGAGCTTTGAATGAAAAAGACCATGGAGGCATTTCCAGGTTCGGCCGCCGAACCTTAAGTTCGGCTGCCGAACATGGGATAGTTTAGGGGGGCACGTTAGGATTCCAAAAATGGCTTTCTTTCGGCCGCCAAACCTCATGTTCGGCCGCCAAACATGCATGCGTTTTGGAGTCGCCTTCGACTTCCGAAGGTGGCCTGGCCAGCCACCTATAAAAGGACCCATGACCGAAAATGAGAGAGCTTTCTCCCCTATTTTTGGCCAACGGTGAGTCCATGCCCTCCCATGATTGTTTTTGATGATTTTTCTCAAATCTTTCAAGTTTTAACAAGTTTTAACTTGGTTTTGAAGATCTTTGAAGCTAAGATCAAGTTTTGGAGCTTGGAGACCCAAGGAGCTAGATCTCTCCCATCTCCAAGTTAGGATCGTCTCTCCTCTCGATCTTCAAGAGGTAAGCTTAGATCCTACCTTTCTAGTATGTTTTAAACAAGTTTTGAGGGGTTATGGGGTAGAAATGCATGTTTACGTTAATGTTGAGGTTATGGATAATGTGTGTTGTGTGAGTTGCTATATGTGTTTGTGTTGGGGTTTAGGTTAGTTTGAGGGACCAAACAAGCTTATTTGCTTGTGTATGCATGTTGTAGAATAGCTAAATGCATGTTTGAATGATTTGGAAGGCAAAATGTGCATGAGGAGGCTGAGTTCTGCCTTTTGGAAGAACTCAGGTTCGGCAGCCGAAGGACTTTCGGCCGCCGAACCTGCCTGTGGAGGCAAGCTTTCGGCTGCCGAACCCTGCCCCCGAAAGCTGGACTTTCGGCTCTAGAAGGGAGTTTCGGCCGCCGAAGGTGCCGTCGAACATGCATGAGTTTCGGCTCTGGAACCACTTTCGGCCGCCGAAGGTGCCGCCGAAAGTGGCTGAGTTTCGGCTCTGGAGGGACTTTCGGCCGCCGAACCTGCCGCCGAAAGTGCCCTGTTCAGCCTTTCTTTGCATGATTTCTATGATTGTTTTAAGGTATTTTAGGGGGTTTTTGGGGAGATGTTTAGAGTCATGTTCATGTATGTTTGGTCCCTCATTTGAGTCCACCTGTGTAGGTTCGGACCCGAGGAACCGAGGACCCCAGCAGTGAGATAGCTGCTTCAGTGTCTTTTCAGAGCTAGCCTGAGATGAGTAGAATGACTCTTTATGTTTCAAAGCAAATAATAAAAGTTTTAGCATGATCCACGCATCATGAATGCCATGATATATATCAGGTTGTTTGCATTAGAATTCACGAATATGTTGCATTGCATATTATGTTGTTGATGTGGATGAACATTGAATGATCTATTAGCCCTCATATGGTATGATATGATATGATGATGACACGGTACAGAAGTCCAGGAAGACCCATTCTACGTCCCTAGCACTATGTAAGAGAAGGTCCAGGAAGACCCATTCTATGTCCCTGGCATGTTGGAATGTTATGATATTTTGTGTAAGAGAAAGACCAGGACCCATTCTACGTTCTAGCACTATTGGGTATGTAGAGGGCTATTGGTGACAAGTTCATCCTTAAGGTGATTTGTTTGTGATGTGATGCATTTCATGAAAGCATGAACTTTAAATATAATGTTTTACTATTCTGCTCACTGGGCTCTAGTAGCTCACCCCATTCCCTTAATCCCCCAGGTTTGCAGGTACGGGATAGATCAGGAAGTCAACAAGAGTAAAGTCATATTTTATGTAATAGCTAGTTGTGGACATGAGAAAGACATTGTAATGTAAAGTATAGTAATGTAATGTAATGTAAAGAATGGTAATGAGGATTAGAGTTGTGCTTGACCCTAGTATGTTGGTTAATCCCTTTTTAGTACATGGTCTTTTAATGAAATGTTTTATTGATGTTTATGTAAACCAAGCTTAATGTATGACATGTTGCCCCATTGGAGCATTTTATGAGGGCTCCAGTGTGGGGTTTTATGTTTATGAGTTTATGCATGCACAAGTTAAGCTAGGTAAATGAAAGAAAAAGTTTAATGTTTTATGTATATGTTTGATCATGTATGGGATTTAACAGGTATACAGGATGTATGTTAGGCTTGCTACGGGTCCCGGCGGCCTTATGCCGATCTGGATCCTAGCACCGGTAGCGGTCCGGTTTTCGGGTCGCTACAGATTGGTATCAGAGCCTTAGGTTCATATGGTCAGACTTAGAGAGTGTCGGGCTCATAGATGTTCTAGAAGGGCAAGCACAATAGGAAAAATCATGTCCACTAGGATATGATGTAGAGTCCTGTTTTGAATAATGATGTAAAATGCCATGATTTTATGCATGCGCATTGATGATATGCTAGGTATGTGATGTATGTGATGCGGGTTCATGTGTTTCCACATGAACCATATGATGCTAATGTTTTATGTGATGTGTGCTATTTTTCAGTAAGCAAGATGAGAGGAACTCGTCGATCTGCACGATTGACTGGAGTACCACCTCAAGATGAGGGCACGAATGCCCGTCCTCCTGCATTACCTAGGGCAATGTCCTGCAGATCTAGTAGGGAGAGAGCGTCAAGGGACCCTAGAAGGTCTTTTGATGTGAGCAGAAGAGGAACAATTCAAGGTGGAGTGTCAGAAGATGTGGGGGATGATATAGATGTGGATCAGAGGAGGGATGGCAGTCTTGGTGTGAGCATGTCAGAAGAGGGCATGGGAGAGTCTCAGGGAGGCACTCAGGCCTCGGGTGTAACAGCCCAGAATCCGATACCCTTCTGTAACGGTCCGGACCGCTACCGGCGCTAGGATCTAGGTCGGCTTAAGGCTGCCGGGACCCGTAGCAAGCCTATCCTGAACTCTGTGTACCTGATAAATCCCATACATGATCAAACATAAACATAAAAACTGATAAACTTCCTTTCACTTACCAAGCTTGACCTGCATGCACTATGTCTGAAAACATAGAACCCACTCTCCTAGGGTCAGCATATCACAAGTCAGCCTTGGTTCCACACATTTCTCATCAAGAAACAGAAAATAGGATCATGCATAACAAGGGATTAACCATACACTAGGGCCAAGCACAATACTCTATCACTCTTTTACATGACATTACATATCTATACATTTCATTACATACTAATCCTTTAATTTACATCATGTCCACTACTCTATTACATAGCCAAAACCATAGCCAACTCATACTCATAACTCTGCTGACTCTGACTTCCCATAGCTAACTCTGGCCCTGCAAAACTAGGGTTAGGGGAGAGGGATGAGCTAAAAAGCCCAGGGAGTAGAAACAATAAAAACAGTTCATTAAGTACATGCTTTCATGAAATGCGTCACGGTACAAACATTTCACATCTCGGATTGGACATGACCTCAAAACTCCCTCTGTCAACGCCCGGCCCCCCCAGGGGACTCACACAGGTCTTTCCTTACTTAACAGATCGTGGGCTACTGAGGTCGCCTTGGTCCATCCACATCAACAATAAAGAATGCAATGCATCATATTCGTGACTACTAATGCAATCAACCTATTGCATACTCATGGTGCATGATACATGCTCAAAGCATTTAATTTCTCAATTTAAAACATTAAGTTTAGTTCCACTCACCTCTAGCAGACGCTGGACTGACTCTGCAACAGCTAACACTGATGGCCTCCTCGGTCCCTCGGGTCCGATCCTACACAGGTGGACTCGAATAAACACACTCTAAACAACTCATAAACAGCTCTATAAGACTCCCCAAAAACCCCCTCAGACATCCTAAAACAATCAAGTAAAACATGCAAAAGAAGGCTGGACAGGGCACCTTCGGCGGCAGGTTCGGCGGCCGAACCCCCTCTCCAGAGACGAAACTCGGGCACTTTCGGCGGCACCTTCGGCAGCCGAAAGTCCCTTCTAGATCCGAAAGTCCAAACTTTCGGGGGCAAGGTTAGGCGGCCAAACCAAGCAGTCATAGGCATGTTCGGAGGCCGAAACTACCTTCGGCGGCCGAACCTGAGTTCGTCCAGAACTCAGCCTCTCATGCAAGCCTCCCAAACCTTCCAAACACCCAAAACATGCAAACCACAATTCCACAACCTGGATATACTCAAGTATAGGCACAAAGGGGTCCAAAACTAACTTACAACCCCAACACACAACACATCTAAACACATAAGCATGCTTTGAGCACAAATCAACCAAAAACCCACTTTACCCTAAACATGCATCTCTACCCATAAACCTCCATAAAACTCACTTAAAACTTCATAAAAGCTAAGGATCTACACTTACCGCTGGAAAAACAAGCGTTGGTGTGACCCCAAATGTGAAGATATGGAGATCCAAGCTCCACAAGTCTCCAACCTTCAAAATCTTGCTCAAAGCTCACAACTCTTCAAAACAAGGAGAAAACTCATGAAAACCTTAAAAGATTTGAAGAGAAACCATGAAAACACCCTAAGGAGAGCATGAACCTACCCTTGCACGAAAAGAGAGTGAAATACACTCCATTTCCGGTCAACGGGGCTTTTATAGGTGGCCAACCGCCTCTCCTTCGGCGGCCTAAGCTGCATGCAAAACCATGCAATGTTCGGCAGCCGAACTTCACCTTCGGCGGGCGAAACCATGCAATGTTTGGCGGCCGAACCTGCAAGTTCTCCCCTTGGTCTTTTCCCTTTCCAAACCCAATTCCTTTGCATTCAAAACCATAAAACACTTAAAAACATTTTGAAAACCTCTTATTAACCCTTCTAGAAGGCTCCGACATCCTCGAATTCCAAATTCCAATGGCAATTCTGCCGGAAAGTCAGAATTCTGATGCCGGCGTCTAGCCGGGTATTACAATCTACCCCCCTTACAAAAACATTTATCCCCGAATGTTCCAACAACAAACATGCAAGCAGGCAAGCGAAGCCTAAAACTTCTCTCTAAGGAGAGACGCAGGTACTGCTGGAGTAAACACTTACGGGTCTTCTAGCTACACTTTCAAACTGTGGTGATTCTAAAGAACTACATCCCCAAGCCTTTACAGGACTTCAAAGGGTTCGATATACCTTGGAACCACTTTACCCTTCAACTCACAACGGATCACCACTTTTAACAAAGAAGACGCCACAAGCCATACCCCAAACTTCGCCTGAACTTCACAAGCTTCCGCTGCGCACTCTGATCCTTGCCCTTCTCTCTTCATCTTTACTAAGCTGGCCTCTTCTCTAACTCTCAACAGGTAGTACCTGAATCTCAGATCTATCTTCGAAAATAACCAGCTTCCACTAGCTGTTCCAATAGATCATCAATCCTGAATGGGAATACATGCCCTTGGTAATGACCTTGTTCAACCGCTTACAGTCGTTACAAAGTCTCAAGGATTCATCCTTCTTTTCCCACCACAACACTGGAACACTCCAGGGTGAGGTACTAGGTCGGAGAAGACCCTTGTTTACCAAGCTCTCACAACTACACCATCTCCTACCTCAACTCTATAGGTGCCATTCTGTAGGGAAGAATAGAAATGGTTCTGGGTCCAGACACCACTCTTATTCCAAACTCTATCTCTCTAGCAGGTGGTGAACCTGACAGCTCGCCTGGAAAACTTCTAAGAACTCTCTCTCTAACAACAGACACTGAGGCTGGTTCCCTAACCTGACTACTAAACTCTAAGCAAGAGCTAGAAACCCTCTGATAACCTCTCCTGAGCAATCTACGAGCCTGTAGGGCTGACATCAAACCTCTAGGCACCCCTACTCAGTCCCCTCCAAGGACTACCTCTGATCCATCCTGCTCTCTGAACTCTCCTACCTTGTCTCTGCAGACTCAGGTAGTACCTCGAGTAGCTAGCCAATCCACCACTAGAATGACATCACACAGTCAAATCTAGAACCACTAGGTCAGCTGGAAGGCATCTATTCTCAACAAACTCTGAACTGAACCGGCAGACTAACTCTGCCACAGATGGATCACACTCGGGTCCACTGACCCAAAGAGAACACTCTAAGCCCAGAAGTCATCAAACCCACCCTCACTACGGCTCACTAAACAACAAGGAAAGAGAAACACTAGGGTTCACAAAAACATACACATCAGAACACTCAAAAGTGAGCATACCTGGCACCACTGTGTTCGATGTGTCGGCCTCTTGCTGAACCTGAGTGAAGATCCGAGCCAGAGTTGACGGACCTTCTCTACGGAAACCTGAGGAATGAGGGGCTAACCCTCTCCCTCTGCCTCGACCTCTGCTCTGAGACACTACTGGAGCTGCTGGCTGAGCCTCTCTACCTGAAGCTAACCGCCGAGACTGTGCTACCCGGGGCGCAGTAGGACACTCACGTGCTATGTGTCCTTCCTGTCCGCACCTAAAACAAGTTGTTGTCCCATAACGGCAGACTCCCTTATGTGGCCTTCCACACCTCATACATCTTGATCTGCCTAAGCCAGAGCTTGAACCAGCACCACAACCCAGACTATCCTTTACCCTCTTCCAAAACTTGCTCTTCTTTGACCTTCTCAGGCCTCTATTCCCTTTCCCAGTGGTTTTTCCCCACTTGACTCCTCTCGAGGTGGCTGTACTCCAAGTGGAGGGATCATTCCCTCCTACACCTAAGATTCTGGAATCCTGAGTCTGAGCACCTTCTTGAGACTCTCCCATGCCTTCTTCAAGCATGTTCACATCCAGACCTCTACCTCTCCTTTGCACATCCATTGCTACTTCCCTCCTTAGATCCATTCCTTCTCTGCTTTCATCAAAAGACCTTCCAGGGTCCCTTGATGTTCCCCATCTACCGACTCCACCCGACTGTGCCCTTGGCAGAGCAGGGGGAAAGGTGTCCATACATTCTCTCTCAGACGGAACTCCAGTCGATTCCATAGATCGACAAGCACCTCTCATCTTAGCTCCTTTGAAGAACAACACACAAACATACAAGCATTAGCAATCATATGGTTCATCTGGAAACACATGAACCTACATCAAACACATATATAACATTAATGCACATGCATATCATCATAGCATTTCACATCATCATCATGCAAGACAGGACTCTACATCCTAATCTAGTGGACATGATTTTGCCTATTGTGCTTGCCCTACTATAACCTCTATGAGCCCGACACACTCTAGATCCGATCATATGAACCTAGGGCTCACACCCCTTCGGTCCGACCATATGAATCTGGGGCTCTGATACCAATCTGTAACAGCCCGAAATCTGATACCCCTCTATAACGGCCCGGATCGCTACCAGCGCAACGATCCAGGTCGGCTTAAGGCCGCCGGGACCCGTAGCAAGCCTATCCTGAACTCTGTGTACCTGATAAATCCCATACATTATCAAACATAAACATAAAAATTGATAAACTTCCTTTCACTTACCAAGCTTGACCTGCATGCACTATGTCTGAAAACATAGAACCCACTCTCCTAGGGTCAGCATATCACAAGTCAGCCTTGGTTCCACACATTTCCCATCAAGAAACAGAAAACAGGATCATGCATAACAAGGGATTAACCATACACTAGGGCCAAGCACAATACTCTATCACTCTTTTACATGACATTACATATCTATACATTTCATTACATACTAATCCTTTAATTTACATCATGTTCACTACTCTATTACATAGCCAAAACCATAGCCAACTCATACTCATAACTCTGCTGACTCTGACTTCCCATAGCTAACTCTGGCCCTGCAAAACTAGGGTTAGGGGAGAGGGATGAGCTAAAAAGCCCAGGGAGTAGAAACAATAAAAACAGTTCATTAAGTACATGCTTTCATGAAATGCGTCACGGCACAAACATTTCATATCTCGGATTGGACATGACCTCAAAACTCCCTCTGTCAGCGCCCGGCCCCCCCAGGGGACTCACACAGGTCTTTCCTTACTTAACAGATCGTGGGCTATTGAGGTCGCCTTGGTCCATCCACATCAATAATAAAGAATGCAATGCATCATATTCGTGACTACTAATGCAATCAACCTATTGCATACTCATGGTGCATGATACATGCTCAAAGCATTTAATTTCTCAATTTAAAACATTAAGTTTAGTTCCACTCACCTCTGGCAGACGCTGGACTGACTCTGCAACAGCTAACACTGATGGCCTCCTCGGTCCCTCGGGTCCAATCATACACAGGTGGACTCGAATGAGGTGCCAAAACACACTCTAAACAACTCATAAACAGCTCTATAAGACTCCCCAAAAACCCCCTCAGACATCCTAAAACAATCAAGTAAAACATGCAAAAGAAGGCTGGACAGGGCACCTTCGGCGGCAGGTTCGGCAGCCGAACCCCCTCTCCAGAGACGAAACTAGGGCACTTTCGGCGGCACCTTCGGCGGCTGAAAGTCCCTTCCAGATCCGAAAGTCCAAACTTTCGGGGGCAAGGTTAGGCGGCCAAACCAAGCAGCCAAAGGCATGTTCGGCGGCCGAAACTGTAATACCCGGCTAGATTCCAGCATCGGAATCTCTACCTTCCGGCGGAATCTCCGTTGGAACCTGGAATTTTGATGATGCCAGAGTCTTCTAGAGGGTTAAAATGTGGTTTCTAAAATGTTTTTATTGATTTCATGGTTTTAAATGAAAAAGAACTGAGTTTTAAAAGGAAAAGACCAAGGAGGCTTTTGCTAGGTTCGGCCGCCGAAAGTTAAGTTCGGCCGCCGAACATGGGAAGGTTTCGGGAGCGCCTTTAGCCTCCGAAAGCCTTGTTTGAATGAACCAAGATTCGGCCACCGAACATGCATGAGTTTAGGGGGCACGTTAGGCTGCCGAAGGTGGTTCAGCAGGCCACCTATAAAGAGCCCTCAGATCGGAAATGGGCGAGTTTTCTCCCCTTTCTCGAGCTCAGGTGAGTTTTTGTCCTCCTTTGGTCATTTTCATGTTTTTCTCTACCCATCCCTCAAGTTTTCATGAGATTTACCTTTGTTTTGAAGTTTTGAAGCTTAAATAGGAGTTTTGGGAGCTTGGAGGATTTGGAGCTTGGATCCTCCCCACCTCCGAGTTAGGGATCGCACCACCCCTCGATCTTCAAGATGTAAGTGTAGATCCTTGCTTTCCTAGTGTTTTAATGAAGTTTTAAGTAAGTTTAATGATGTTTTGATGGTTGAGTTTGGGTAGATAAGCATGTTAGGATTTATGTGGGTTTTGTGCCCAATATGTATTTATGTGATGTTAAGTTGAAGGTTTAAGCTAGTTTATGCATGTGGGAGAGTGTATGCATGATTGGGAAAGAGCAAGTGAGATTATGGGTTATTTTGATGGTTTTGGCCTATGTGGGTCATAAGCTATCTATGTATGCTTTGGATGTTGTTTTTGGAGTTTAATCTAGTTGTTAAGCTCCTTTATGCATGGTTAAGGGTTAATGCTTGGTTTTGAGAAGTTTATGCATGTTTTAAGAGGTTGGATGCTTGTTTTGGGGGGTTGGGAGGCTTGTATGCACAAGGGCTGAGTTCTGGAAGAACTCAGGTTCGGCCGCCGAAGGTGGTTTCGACCGCCGAACCTGCCTATGGATGCATGGATTGGCCGCTAAACCTTGCCCCCGAAAGTTGTGTTTCAGAGCTGGAGCAGACTTTCGGCCGCCGAAAGTGCCTGACTTTCGTCTCTGGAGAGAGGGTTCGGCCGCCGAAAGTGCCCCCGAACCTGCATGACTTTCGGCTCTGGAAGGGACCTTCGGCCGCCGAACCTGCCGCCGAAAGTGCCCTGTCCAGCCTTTTCTTGGGTGTTTTCTATGCATGTTTCCATGATGTTTTAGGGGGGTTTTGGGTAGTTATTTATGAGTTGTTTAGAGTATGTTTGGTACCTCACTGGAGTCCACCTATGTAGGATCGGACCCGAGGAACCGAGGTGTTTAGCAGTGTCAGCCGTTTTAGAGTCGACCTAGAGCTAGTCAAAGGTGAGTGGAACTAAACCTTATGTTTTAAAATAAATCAAATGTTAAGCATGTTCATGCATCATGATTACCATGTTATGTAATAGGTTGTTTGCATTAGAATTCACGAATATGATGCATTGCATAATACGATGAAAGTGATGTGGATGAATCTTGAATGATCCTCTAGCCCTCAGTACGATATGATATGATATGATATGACATGGTATGATATGAGATAGAAAGACCAGGTCACCCCTGGCACTATGTTATATGTAAGCGAACACTAGGTGAGGCCTAATCGCCCCTGGTGTAGTTGGACATATTATGATATGAGTTAAGTAAGCGAATACTAGGTGTGGCCTCATCGCCCCTGGTATAGTTGGACATATTACGATATGTAGAGGGCTATTGGTGACAAATTCATCCTTGATGTGATATGTTTGTGATGTGATGCATTCCATGATAGCATACGTTAAAATGAACTGTTTTCTTTTATGGTTTCTGCTCACTGGGCTTTATAGCTCACCCCTCTCCCCTAACCCCAGGTTTGCAGGGTCAAAAGTAGTTCAGGAAGTCAACAGGATATGGCTATGGTTGTGATATGTAATAGAATAGTAGTGGACATAATGTAATGTAACGTTATGTAATGATGTAAAAGAGTTGTATTGTAAAATGATATTATGTATTATATTCAGAGTTATAGTATTGTGCTTGGCCCGAGTTGGATAATCCCTTTGTACATGAGTTTTATATTATGTTGATATATATGTTGGACCGAGTTTGACATAAGGTATGCTGACCCTAGGGGTTCTATGAGTTCAGTCATAGTGCATACACAGGTTAAACTGGGTAAAGGTAAAGTTTTAAATGTTTTATGGAAATGTTTGATCATGTTTGGGATTATACCAACTGTACAGGATGCATGTTAGGCTTGCTACGGGTCCTGGCGGCCTTAAGCCGATCTGGATCCTAGCGCCGGTAGCGGTCCGGTTTCCGGGTCGTTACAGATTGGTATCAGAGCCCTAGGTTCACATGGTCAGACCTATAGTGTGTCGGGCTCATAGAGGTTATAGAAGGGCAAGCACAATAGGAAAGATCATGTCCACTAGGATAGGATATGGAGTCCTGTCTTGTATGATGATGTGAAATGCCATGACAATATGCATGTGAATTAATGTTATGCTATGTATGTGTGGTAGGTTCATGTGTTTCCACATGAACCGTATGATGCTAATGATTATGTGATATGTTATGTTTTCAGAAGTCAAGTATAATACCCGGCTAGACTCCGGTATCGGAATTCCTACCGTCCGGTGGAATCTCGGATGTCGGAAGCCTCTAGTAGGGTAAAACCATATTTTATAAAATGTTTTAATGTGTTTTATGTTTTAAGCATGAAAGAAAATGAGTTTTTGCATGAAAATAGCTTTGGAGGAAAACTCAGGTTCGGCCGCCGAACCCTAAGTTCGGCCGCCGAACATGCATGCACTTCGGGAGTGCTTTAAGCCCCCGAAGGGCATAAGTGAGGAAAGTCCAGGTTCGGCCGCCGAACATGACATGCATGCGGAGGCACATTCGGCCCCCGAACGTGGTCTGGCCAGCCACTATAAAAGGGTCCCTTAGCCGAAAACGGGCGAACTTTTTCCCCCATTTTCGGCCAAGGTGAGTCTCCGCCGCCCCTCACCCATCTTTGATGTTCTTCCTCTAAATCTCTCAAGATTTTCACTTGTTTTCACGTTGTTTTGAAGATTTGAGCTTTTGAGCAAAGTTTTGGAGCTTGGAAGTTCAAGAACCCAATTTCTCCCAACTTCGAGTTTAGGTCGTCTCTCTCTCGATCTTCAAGAGGTAAGAGCCGATCTTAAGCTCATTGCATGTTTTAAGTAAATTTTCAGTAGATCTATGGGTTAGAATGCATGTTTAGGTTATGGTTATGTTTTTGGAGTTTATGGGTATAAATGTATGTTCATGAACAATGTGAGCTTCTTGATGTGTTGTAGATGGGGTTTATGTTGGTTTGAGGCCCCTAGGAACATGTATGCTTGTGTTTGTGTGTTGTAGAATAGGTTTGATGCATGTTTAATAAGTTTGGAGGCGAAATGTGCAAAGGGAGCCAATTTTCTGCCCTTTGGCAGAAACCAGGTTCAGCAGCCGAAGGACTTTCGGCCGCCGAACATGGCTGGGGAGGCAGCCTTTCGGCTGCCGAAGCTTGCCCCCGAAAGGGAGACTTTCGTCTCTGTCTGGCAGTTTCGGCCGCCGAAGGTGCCGCCGAACATGCATGAGTTTCGTCTCTGTCTGGGAGTTTCGGCCGCCGAACCTGCCTGACTTTCGACTCTGGAGGGACTTTCGGCCGCCGAACCTGCCGCCGAAAGTGCCCTGTCCAGGCCTTCCTTGCATGTTTTTGTATGGTTGTTTCAGGATGTTTTAGGGGGTTTTTGGGGAGTAGTTTATAGTTTTGTTCAGGTATGTTTGGTCCCTCATTTGAGTCCACCTGTGTAGGTTCGGACCCAAGGAACCGAGGACCCCAGCAGTGAGTTCAGCTGCTTCGGTGTTATCAGAGTCAGCCAGAGGTGAGTGGAACTAAACTTAATCTTTTAAATTAAATGTTTTATCATGTTTCATGCATCATGATTATGCAATAGGATGATTGCATTAGTTTCCACGAATATGCCGCATTGCATCGATTGTTGTTGATGTGGGTGAATATTGGATGACCCAATTAGTCCATGACAGGAAGACCAGGACCCCATTCTACGGCCTGGCACTATGTAAGGAAAGACCAGCACCCCATTCTACGGCCTGGCACGATTATGGGACTCGAAGACCAGGAGCCCAGAGGAGGCCCTGGGGCAAATGGTAAGTAATGTATGTTATGACAGGAAGACCAGGACCCCATGCTACGGCCTGGCACAATGTTAGCTTGGACTAATTGGTGACAAGTTCACCCAACCCTTATGTGAATTGTCTGTGTTATGATGCATTTCATTGGAGCATAGTGTTAATATGTTTTATAGTTCTTCTCACTGGGCTTTTAGCTCACCCCTCTCCCTTTACCCCCAGGCTTGCAGGTACAGTATAGAGCAGGAGTCCGGATAGAGTAAAGAAGTCATGTTTATGTAATAGCTAGCAATGGACATGATCGAATTGTAATGTAATGTCTTAATCAGTATAGTTATGTAATGAGATGATGTTTATGGTTTATTAGAGGTGTGCTTGACCCTAGAATGTTGTTATCCCTTTTTAATTACATGATCGTAGAGACTTTTATGATGTTTATGTAAAGCAACTCAGCATATGTTGTGTCACCCATTGGGGGCACTGATGAGATCCCACTGAGGGATCAATGTTATGATTATGTTAAGTATATGTATATGCACAGGTTGAGTTTGGTTGATGTATATGGAAAGAAAAGTTTTAATTTTTATGTATGTTGTTGATCATGTATGGGATTATATAGGTTTACAGATTAGATGTTAGGCTTGCTACGGGTCCCAGCGGCCTTAAGTCGACCCGGATCCTAGCGCCGATAGCGGTCCGATTTTCGGGTCGTTATAGAATGGTATCAGAGCCCTAGGTTCATATGGTCGGACCTAGAGTGTCGGGTTCATAGATGTTATAGAAGGTCAAGCACAATAGGAAAGATCATGTCCACTAGGATAGGTGTGGAGTCCTGTCTTGATTAATGATGTGAAATGCCATGATGATATGCTATGATATGTGATGTGTGATGCGGGTTCATGTGTGCCCACATGAACCATATGGTGCTAATGTTTGTGCTATGTGTACTGTTTTTCAGAAAACAGGATGAGGGAAACTCGTCGATCAGCGAGATTGACTGGAGTACCACCTGAGGATGAGGGCATGAGCGCCCGTCCTCTAGCATTGCCTAGGGCAATGTCTAGTAGGTCTAGCAGAGAAAGGGCAGCAAGAGACCCTAGGAGGTCTTTGGATCTGGGTAGGAGCAGATCAGTTAGAGGAACAGTTCAGGGCGGAATGTCAGAGGAAGTGGGGGACCAGATGGATGTAGAGCAGAGGAGGGATGGCAGTTTGGGAGTTAGCATGTCGGAAGAAGGTATGGGAGAGTCCCAAGGAGGCACTCAGGCCTCGGGATTTGTTCAGCCACCCCACTACCCACACTTCTCACAACATCCCGGGTATTCGATGGGAGGTACATCGGATTACCCTAGCTTCACTCCTTATCCCACACAGATGCCATACCCACCATACTACCCACCATATTCACAATACCCAATGTATCCACCCCCACCTTACTATCCAAATCCAGCAAACCCTACCTCATAAAATGTTGCACCACCTCCACCACCTACAGAACCAGCAGCCCCAGTTGCTCAACCTTCCAGACCTAGCTCAGCCAGTGGGAGCAAGGTCAAGATGACTGAATACATGAAGCTGGGTGCTCCCCAGTTTGAGTCAGGTGATGACCCGTTTGTGTATCTTGAGATGGTCAAGACTATTACAGAGGAGTTAGGGGCAGATGACAGTAGAGCCATTCAGATGGCTGGGTTCACGCTTAAGTGTAAGAAGGCACGAGAATGGTTCAAGAATTATGTGAACCCGAGAGTGGACAGCATGACTTGGGAAGAGTTTGCAAACGAGTTTACAGGTTGGGCTTTTCCCGATAGTTCAAGGGAGTTGAAGATGATAGAGTTCGAGCAGTTGAGGCAGACGGATGAAATGAGTGTAGAGGAGTACATCGACAGATTCTTGGAGCTGTTGCCTTTTGCTGGGCAGAGTCTGGACACAGATTCGAAGGGGTCAAGGAGGTATGTCATGAAACTTCATTCCAGGTATTCCTCCTTGATTCAGTCCGTGGACAGGGAGAGCTTCCATGCCATAGTAGATATGGCCAGGAAAATGGAGGCCAGTGCCATCATTCAGGGGACAGTTAAGCAGACAGTGGCACAGCCTTCTGGTTCTAAAACTCCGAGTGGGGGAAGGTTAGATCCCTCTGCCATGAGTGCAACAGCTTCAGGCAGTAAGAGATGGGGTAAAGCCAAGGGTAAGAAGAATAAGTTCTAGAATAAAGTCAAGTCTAGTCTGGGATTTGGAAGTGGCTCAAGCTTTGGTGCGGACAATGCAGTTTGTGCGAAGTGTGGTAAGCCACACAGGGGAGTATGTCGGTTTGGGACGAACGCCTGTTTCAGATGTGGTCAGGAGGGGCATATGGCTCGAGAATGTCCAAGAGCAGTCCCGATGGCTCAGTCCCAGCAGACAGCCTCAGGCAGTGTAGCGCAGCCAGCAGCTCCAGCCATGACTCAGGCCAGTGGCAGAGGAAGAGGGAGAGGAACAACCTCTTCTTCAGCGGGTTTCAGAGGTGAAGGTCCATCAGCTCCAGCACGGATCTTCACAATGACACAGCAGGAGGCAGATGCATCTAACACCGTAGTGGCAGGTAACTTAATTATTGGTTGTTCAGATGTGTATGCCTTGATGGACCCTGGTGCATCTCATTCTTTTATAGCTCCGAGAGCCGTGGGGAGGTTAGGTCTGATGACTTCTGGGTTAGAGTGTCCTCTCCGGGTCAGTGGACGCAAGTGTGACCCATCAGTGGCAGAGTCAGTCTGCCAGTGTAGTCCTGTGTTTGTTGAGGGAAGATGCTTGTCCGCCGACCTAGTGGTTCTAGATTTGACAGATTTTGACGTCATTCTAGGGATGGACTGGTTATCTACCCATGGTGCTACCTTGGACTGCAGGGACAAGGTAGTCAGGTTCAGAGGTCAGGATGGGTCTGAGGTTGTCTTTAGAGGAGACAGGAGGGGTACACCTAGAGGTCTGATATCAGCTCTTCAGGCACGTAGGTTGCTCAGGAGGGGATGTCAGGGGTATTTGGCTCATGTGAGAGAGCTTAGCAGTCAGGTCAGAGAGCCCGCCTCGGTGCCAGTGGTTAGAGAGTTCTTAGATGTGTTCCCAGACGAGCTGCCAGGTTTACCACCTGCTAGGGAGATAGAGTTCGAGATAGAACTGATGCCTGGAACCCGACCGATCTCTATCCCTCCCTACAGGATGGCGCCAGCAGAATTGAAAGAGTCGAAGGAGCAGTTATAGGAGTTGGTAGACAAGGGCTTCATCCGACCGAGTACCTCACCCTGGGGTGCTCCAGTCTTGTTTGTGAGAAAGAAGGATGGATCCCTTAGGCTTTGTATCGACTACAGGCAGTTGAACAAAGTCACTACCAAGAACAAGTACCCTTTGCCAAGGATCGACGATCTATTCGACCAGCTAGCAGGAGCGGGTTGTTTCTCCAAAATAGATCTGAGATCTGGGTACCATCAGCTGAGGATCAGAGATGAAGATGTGCCAAAGACGGCTTTCAGGACCAGATATGGGCATTTTGAGTTCCTTGTAATTCCGTTCGGGTTAACCAACGCCCCTGCAGCATTCATGGATCTCATGAATAGAGTGTTTAGCCAGTACCTGGATCACTTCGTTATTGTCTTCATAGATGATATCCTAGTGTATTCCAGGAATGCAGAGGAGCATGCCCATCATCTGAGGTTGGTTCTGCAGACCTTGAGGGAACATGGCTTGTATGCCAAGTTCTCCAAGTGTGAGTTCTGGCTGAGGAGCATTTCGTTCTTGGGGCATGTAGTGTCAGAGAATGGGATAGAAGTGGACCCTAAGAAGACAGAAACTGTGGCTAACTGGCCTAGACCCACTTCAGTGACGGAGATCAGGAGTTTCTTGGGTTTGGCAGGTTACTACAGGAGGTTCGTTCAGGACTTCTCGAAAATAGCAACTCCTCTGACCAGACTAACCAGGAAGAATTAGAAGTTTCTGTGGACCGACCAATGCGAAGAGAGTTTTGAAGAGCTTAAGAAGAGGTTGACTTCAGCACCAGTTTTAGCTCTGCCATCTAGTGATGAGGACTTTACAGTCTTTTGTGATGCGTCCCGAGTGGGACTGGGTTGTGTACTGATGCAAAATGAGAGGGTGATTGCTTATGCTTCGAGGCAGCTAAAGAAGCATGAGTTGAATTACCCCACACATGACCTTGAGATGGCAGCAGTAATCTTTGCACTCAAGATGTGGAGGCACTACCTCTATGGGGTAAAATGTGAGATCTTCACAGATCATAAGAGCCTGCAGCACATCCTGAGTCAAAGAGATTTGAACTTAAGACAGAGGAGATGGGTAGAGCTGCTGAGTGACTATGATTGCAAAATACAGTATCATCCGGGTAAGGCGAATGTCGTGGCAGACGCCCTAAGCCGGAAGTCACTAGGCAGTCTATCCCACATCACGGCAGAGAGGAGACCAGTGGTGAAGGAGTTTTACAAGCTCATTGAGGAAGGTCTACAGTTGGAGTTATCTGGTACAGGTGCCTTGGTTGCTCAGATGAAAGTGACACCCGTGTTTCTGGAGCAGGTGGCTCAGAAACAGCATGAGGACCCAGAGTTAGTGAAGATTGCCAGGACTGTTCAGTCAGGCAAGGACAGTGAGTTCAGATTCGACAATAAGGGGATCCTCCACTATGGGAGTCGATTGTGTGTACCAGATGACATAGGGCTAAAAGGAGACATTATGAGAGAGGCTCATAATGCAAGATACAGCATTCACCCCAGAGCCACCAAGATGTATCAGGATCTGAAAAAGGTTTATTGGTGGCCAGCTATGAAGAGAGAAGTGGCACAGTTTGTGTCAGCCTGCGAAGTGTGTCAGAGGGTGAAGCTGGAACATCAGAAGCCGGCTGGAATGCTTAACCCGCTACCTATTCCAGAGTGGAAATGGGAGAACATAGCTATGGACTTCGTAGTGGGGTTACGTCCAACAGATTGGACTCCATATGGGTGATTGTGGACAGACTCACCAAATCTGCTCACTTCATCCCTGTCAGGAGTGGCTATTCTGTGGACAAACTGGCGCAGGTGTATGTTCAGGAGATAGTCAGACTGCATGGGGTTCCTGTTTCTATAGTGTCAGATAGAGGACCCCAGTTCACCTCCAGGTTTTGGCGGAGTCTGCAGGATGCCATGGGTACCAGGTTGGATTTTAGCACTGCCTTCCATCCACAGACAGACGGACAGTCAAAAAGGACCATCAAGACCATAGAAGATATGCTAAGAATGTGTGTGCTGGACTTTGGCGGTTCTTGGAGGCAGCATCTACCTTTGGTGGAGTTTGCCTACAACAACAGCCATCATGCTAGCATCGGGATGGCTCCATATGAAGCTTTATATGGGAGAAAGTGCAGGTCACCTGTTTGCTGGGAGGAAGTTGGAGAAAAGGCCTTAGCAGGGCCTGAGCTAGTAGAGATCACCAGCAGGGTGGTGCCCTTAATCAGAGAAAGAATCAAGACTGCTACAAGCAGACAGAAGAGTTATGCAGACATCCGCAGAAGACTAGTAGAGTTTCAGGAGGGGGATCTGGTATTGCTCAAGGTGTCTCCAATGAAAGGAGTGGTTCGGTTCGGGAAGAAGGGTAAGCTGGCTCCGCGGTACATCGGACCCTTTGAAGTCTTGCAAAAGATTGGGAATGTATCGTACAAGCTGGATTTACTTGCTTCAATGGAGAGAATCCATCCGGTTTTCCATGTTTCCATGTTGAGAAAGTTCGTGTCAGATCCGGGCAAGGTTCTTAGTGAGCCTGATGTGGAGATCCAAGAGGATCTCACCTATGTTGAGCAGCCGGTACGGATCCTAGACACCCAGATCAGAAAGCTAAGGAACAAGGAAATCCCGATGGTAAAGGTCCTTTGGAACCACCACAATCTGGAAGAGTGCACTTGGGAGACACGGGAGTCTATGCTCCAGCAGTACCCTTATCTTTTCTAAGGTTAGGTTCTTATGAGTTTTATGTGTATGTTTCATTGTATGCCTTGCTTGTGCTAGTTGAGGAACATTCGGGGACGAATGTTCTTAAGGGGGGGAGAATGTAATACCCGGCTAGACTCCGGTATCGGAATTCCTACCGTCCGGTGGAATCTCGGATGTCGGAAGCCTCTAGTAAGGTAAAACCATGTTTTATAAAATGTTTTAATGTGTTTTATGTTTTAAGCATGAAACAAAATGAGTTTTTGCATGAAAATAGCTTTGGAGGAAAACTCAGGTTCGGCCGCCGAACCCTAAGTTCGGCCGCCGAACATGCATGCACTTCGAGAGTGCTTTAGGCCCCCGAAGGGCATAAGTGAGGAAAGTCCAGGTTCGGCCGCCGAACCTCAAGTTCGGCCGCCGAACATGACATGCATGCGGAGGCACATTCGGCCCCCGAACGTGGTCTGGCCAGCCACTATAAAAGGGTCCCTTAGCCGAAAACGGGCGAACTTTTTCCCCCATTTTCGGCCAAGGTGAGTCTCCGCCGCCCCTCACCCATCTTTGATGTTCTTCCTCTAAATCTCTCAAGATTTTCACTTGTTTTCACGTTGTTTTGAAGATTTGAGCTTTTGAGCAAAGTTTTGGAGTTTGGAAGTTCAAGAACCCAATTTCTCCCAACTTCGAGTTTAGGTCGTCTCTCTCTCGATCTTCAAGAGGTAAGAGCCGATCTTAAGCTCATTGCATGTTTTAAGTAAGTTTTCAGTAGATCTATGGGTTAGAATGCATGTTTAGGTTATGGTTATGTTTTTGGAGTTTATGGGTATAAATGTATGTTCATGAACAATGTGAGCTTCTTGATGTGTTGTAGATGGGCTTTATGTTGGTTTGAGGCCCCTAGGAACATGTATGCTTGTGTTTGTGTGTTGTAGAATAGGTTTGATGCATGTTTGATAAGTTTGGAGGCGAAATGTGCAAAGGGAGCCAAGTTTCTACCCTTTGGCAGAAACCAGGTTCGGCAGCCGAAGGACTTTCGGCCGGCGAACATGGCTGGGGAGGCAGCCTTTCGGCTGCCGAAGCTTGCCCCCGAAAGGGAGACTTTCGTCTCTGTCTGGCAGTTTCGGCCGCCGAAGGTGCCGCCGAACATGCATGAGTTTCGTCTCTGTCTGGGAGTTTCGGCCGCCGAAGGTGCCGCCGAACCTGCCTGACTTTCGGCTCTGGAGGGACTTTCGGCCGCCGAACCTGCCGCCGAAAGTGCCCTGTCCAGGCCTTCCTTGCATGTTTTTGTATGGTTGTTTCAGGATGTTTTAGGGGGTTTTTGGGGAGTAGTTTATAGTTATGTTCAGGTATGTTTGGTCCCTCATTTGAGTCCACCTGTGTAGGTTCGGACCCGAGGAACCGAGGACCCCAGCAGTGAGTTCAGCTGCTTCGGTGTTATCAGAGTCAGCCAGAGGTGAGTGGAACTAAACTTAATCTTTTAAATTAAATGTTTTATCATGTTTCATGCATCATGATTATGCAATAGGATGATTGCATTAGTTTCCACGAATATGCCGCATTGCATCGATTGTTGTTGATGTGGGTGAATATTGAATGACCCAATTAGTCCATGACAGGAAGACCAGGACCCCATTCTACGGCCTGGCACTATGTAAGGAAAGACCAGGACCCCATTCTACGGCATGGCACGGTTATGGGACTCGAAGACCAGGAGCCCAGAGGAGGCCCTGGGGCAAATGGTAAGTAATGTATGTTATGACAGGAAGACCAGGACCCCATGCTACGGCCTAACACAATGTTAGCTTGGACTAATTGGTGACAAGTTTACCCAACCCTTATGTGAATTGTCTGTGTTATGATGCATTTCATTGGAGCATAGTGTTAATATGTTTTATAGTTCTTCTCACTGGGCTTTTAGCTCACCCCTCTCCCTTTACCCCCAGGCTTGCAGGTACAGTATAGAGCAGGAGTCCGGATAGAGTAAAGAAGTCATGTTTATGTAATAGCTAGCAATGGACATGATCGAATTGTAATGTAATGTCTTAATCAGTATAGTTATGTAATGAGATGATGTTTATGGTTTATTAGAGGTGTGCTTGACCCTAGAATGTTGTTATCCCTTTTTAATTACATGATCGTAGAGACTTTTATGATGTTTATGTAAAGCAACTCAGCATATGTTGTGTCACCCATTGGGGGCACTGATGAGATCCCACTGAGGGATCAATGTTATGATTATGTTAAGTATATGTATATGCACAGGTTGAGTTTGGTTGATGTATATGGAAAGAAAAGTTTTAATTTTTATGTATGTTGTTGATCATGTATGGGATTATACAGGTTTACAGATTAGATGTTAGGCTTGCTACGGGTCCCGGCGGCCTTAAGTCGACCCGGATCCTAGCGCAGGTAGCGGTCCGATTTTTGGGTCGTTACATCAAGATGAGAGGAACTCATCGATCTGCTAGATTGACTGGAGCTCCGCCAGAGAATGAGGGCATGGATGCCCATTCCCCTGCTCTGCAGAGGGCAAGATCTTGTAGGACAATCAAGGAAGGTACATCAAGGGACCCTAGAAGGTCTTTTGTTGCAAGTCGGAGGAGATCAGTTCATGATGGTATATCAGCGGATGTGATGGAAACAGAGGAGGATAACCAGAGAAGAGATAGTAGTTTGGGCATGAGTATGTCAGGAGAGGCTATGGGAGAGTCCCAAGGAGGCACTCAGGCCTCGGGCTTTGTTCCACCACAGTATCCACCCTACCCGCAAGGGCCAGGGTATTCGATGGGAGGTACATCGGATTTCTTCAGCTATAACCCATATCCTACTTTCATACCCTATCCTCCCTTTTACCCACTGTACCCACAGTACCCCATGTTTCCATCCTCACCCTTTTTCCCAGGTCTAGCAAACCCTAACCCAGGGAATGCTGCACCTCCTCCTCCACCAGCGGAACCAATAGTCCCTGATGTCCAGATACCCAAACCTGGTTCAGCAGTTGGGGGTAAAGTAAAGATGACAGACTACTTGAAGTTGGATGCCCCCAAGTTTGAATCAGGTGGTGACCCTTTTGAGTACCTCAGAACGGTGAAGACGATAACTGATGAGTTGGGAGCAAGTGATAGTAGAGCCATCCAGATGGCGGGGTTCACATTGAAATGCAAGAAGGCAAGGGAATGGTTCAAAAACTATGTGGACCCAAGGTTGGAAAGCTTATCCTGGGAGCAGTTTGCCAATGAGTTTGCAGGATGGGCTTTTCTAGATAGTTCCAGAGAACTGAAGATGATTGAGTTCGAGCAGCTAAGGCAGTCGGAAGAGATGAGTGTACATGAGTTTACAGACAGGTTCCTGGAGCTGTTGCCGTTTGCAGGACAAGGTCTTGACACAGACCTGAAGAAGTCTAGGAGATATGTTATGAAGCTTCACTCCAGGTATTCCTCGTTGATTCAATCAGCAGAGAGGGAGAGTTTCCATGCTATAGTGGATATGGCACGGAAAATGGAGGCTAGTGCCATCATTCAAGGGACAGTTAAACCGTACGTGGCACAATCTTCGGGTTCCAAAGTCCCGGGGATAAGTGATGTTAATCTCTCCCCTCTGAGCGAGGCTGTCACAAAGAGTAAGAAGGGAGATAGAGGCCTCAGGAGATCGAAGAAGAGCAAGTTCTGGGACCGGATAAAGTCTGGTCTGGGAATAGGTGATGGTTCGAGCTCTGGTTCGGGTAGCTCCAGATGTACGCGGTGCGGTAGGCCGCACAAGGGAGTCTGTTTGATTGGGACAACGGCATGTTTCAGGTGCGGACAGGAGGGGCACATGGCATGTGAGTGTCCCACCGCGACCTTGGTGACACAGTCCCAGCAGACAGCTTCAGGTAGAGTGGCTTAGCTAGGAGCTCCAGCCATGGCACAGGGCAAAGGCAGAGGAAAAGGGAAAGCTGCTTCTTCAGCAGGTTTCCCAAGTGAAGGTCCATCAGCTCCAGCGCGGATCTTCGCCATGACCCAGCAGGAGGCTGACACATCGGACATGGCGGTGACAGGTAATTTTCACTCCCTTATGTTTTGATGTGTCTGCTATTATGAACCCTGATGTTTCTTTTTCCTTGTTGCTTCGAGAGCCGTAGATCGGTTGGGTTGATAGCTTATGGGTTAGAGTATCCCCTTTGGGTCTGTAACGACCCGAAAATCGGACTGCTACCGGCGCTAGGATCCAGATCGGCTTAAGGCCGCCGGGACCCGTAGCAAGCCTGACATACAATTTGTAAACCTGTGTAATCCCATACATGATCATACGAATACATAAACATGTAAACTTTTTCTTTCATAAATCAAGCTTAACCTGTGCATGCACACTAACATAACCATAAACCTCACACTGGAGCTCTCATCACATGCTCCAATGGGGTAAACAATAACATACCTTAAGCTTGATTACTCATCTCATCAATACTAATCGTGATCATGCATTAAAGGGATACCATATACATAGGGTCAAGCACAACCTCTAATCCTCAATATCATTTTACATATCATCACTACATAGAACATTACATTACAATTTCATCATGTCCACAACTTCTAACTATTACATAAAAACAGACTTTACTCCTGCTAATCTCCTGGTCTACCCTGTACCTGCAAACCTGGGGGATAAGGGGAAAGGGGTGACCTACAAGAGCCCAGTGAGCAGAATAATAAAAGCATTTAAAACACATGCTATCATGTAATGCATCACATCACAACCATATCACGTCAAGGATGGACTTGTCACCAAGGGTCCTCTACATAGTCCAACTGTGTCAGGGGCGTAGTGCAGGCCACACCTAGTCTTTCTCTTACATATATCATAACATACATGTCCAACTGTGCCGGGGGCGTAGTGCAGGCCACACCCGGACTTTCACTTACATAGTGCCAGGGGTGTAGTGCAGGCCACACCTGGTCTTCCATATCATATCATATCGTGTCTCATCATACTGAGGACCAATGGGTCATCCAACATCCATCCACATCAACATCAAGATATGCAATGCAACATATTCGTGAATTCTAATGCAAGCAACCTAGGATATCACATGGCATTCATGATGCATGATTCATGCTAAAGATTTTCATTTATTTAAAACGTAAGAGTTTATTCTACTCACCTCTGGCTGACTCTGACAAGACTCTGAAGCAGCTGTCACTGCTGGGGTCCTCGGTTCCTCGGGTCCGAACCTACAAAGGTGGACTCAAATGAGGGACCAAACATACTAGAACATGACTCTAAAAATACTCCCCAAAAACCCCTTAAAACACCTCAAATCATCCATGGAAAACATGCAAAGGAAGGCTGAACAGGGCACTTTCGGCGGCAGGTTCAGCGGCCGAAAGTCCCTCCAGAGCCGAAATTCAGGCAGGTTCGGCGGCACCTTCGGCGGCCGAAACTCCCAGACAGAGACGAAACTCATGCATGTTCGGCGGCACTTTCGGCGCCCGAAAATACCCTCCAGAGACGAAAGCCTCTTTTCGGGGGCAGGCTTTGACAGCCGAAAGGCTGGCCTCCCAGGCAGGTTCGGCGGCCGAAAGTCCTTCGGCTGCCGAACCTGGTTTCTGCCAAAGGGCAGAAACTTGGCTCCTCATGCACATTTGCCTCCCAAAACCATCCAAACATGCATTTTTCCTAATCTACAACATACATACTCAAGCATACAAGTTCCTAGGGGCTTCAAACTATCTTAAACCCCATCTACAGCACATCAAACATCCACATTGTCCAAAAACATAACATAAACCCATAAACCTAACCATAAGCTAAACATGCATTCTACCCATAGATCCACTTAAAACTTACTTAAAAGATGCCATAAGCTCAAGATCGGCCCTTACCTCTTGAAGATCGAGAGGAGAACGACCCTAGCTCAGAAAATGGGAGAAAGAGAGTTCCTTGAACCTCCAAGCTCCAAAACTTGCTCAAATGCTCAAAATCTTCAAAACAAGGGTAAAACTAATGAAAATCAAGAAAGATTTGAAGGAAGGAACTCAAAACCGGAGAAGGATTGCGGAGAGCTTACCTTGGCCGAAAATGGGGAGAAAAGCTCGCCCGTTTTCGGCTAAGGGACCCCTTTATAGGTGGCTGGCCAAGTCACGTTCGGGAGCCGAAAGTGCCTCCGCATGCATGCCATGTTCGGCGGCCGAACATAAGGTTCGACGGCCGAACCTGGTTTCCCTCACTTATGCTTTCGGGGGCCTAAGGCTCACCCGAAGCGCATGCATGTTCGGCGGCCGAACTTGAGATTCGGCGGCCGAACCTGGGTCTTCCTCCAAGATTATTTTCATGCAAAAACTCATTTTCTTTCATGCTTAAAACATAAAACACATTAAAACATTTTATGAAAACATGGTTTTACCCGTCTAGAGGTCTCCGACAATCGAGATTCCACCGGACGGTAGGAATTCCGATACCGGAGTCTAGCCGGGTATTACATTCTCCCCCCCTTAAGAACATTTGTCCCCGAATGTTCCTCAACTAGCACATGCAAAGCATACAACATAACATACACATAAAACGAATGAACTCACAAGGAACTAACCTTAGAAAAGATAAGGGTATTGCTGGAGCATGGACTCCCGTGTCTCCCAGGTGCATTCTTCCATATTGTGGTGGTTCCAAAGGACTTTCACCATCGGGATTTCCTTGTTCCTTAGCTTTCTGAACTGGGTGTCTAGGATCCGTACCGGCTGCTCAACATAGGTGAGATCCTCTTGGACCTCCACATCAAGCTCACTAAGAACCTTGCCCGGATCTGACACGAACTTCCTCAACATTGAAATATGGAAAACCGGATGGATTCTTTCCCTCGAAGCAGGTAAATCCAGCTTGTACGATACATTCCCAATCTTTTGCAAGACTTCAAAGGGTTCGATGTACCGTGGAGCCAGCTTACCTTTCTTCCCGAAGCGAACCACTCCTTTCATAGGAGACACCTTGAGCAATACCAGATCCCCCTCCTAAAACTCTACTTGCCTTCTGCGGATGTCTGCATAACTCTTCTGTCTGCTTGCAGCAGTCTTGATCCTTTCTCTGATTATGGGTACTACCCTGCTGGTAATCTCTACTAGCTCAGGCCCTGCCAAGGCCTTTTCTCCAACTTCTTCCCAGTAAACAGGTGATCTGCACTTCCTCCCATACAAAGCTTTATATGGAGCCATCCCGATACTAGCATGATGGCTGTTATTGTAGGCAAACTCCACCAAAGGTAGATGCTGCCTCCAAGAACCGCCAAAGTCCAGTACACACATTCTGTGCATATCCTCTATTGTCTGGATGGTCCTTTCTGATTGTCCGTCCGTCTGTGGATGGAAAGCAGTGCTAAAATCCAACCTGGTACCCATAGCGTTCTGCAGACTCCGCCAAAATCTGGAGTTGAACTGGGGCCCTCTATCGGACACTATAGAAACAGGAACCCCATGCAGCCTGACGATCTCATCAACATACACCTGCGCCAACTTGTCCACAGAATAGCCACTCCTGACAGGGATGAAGTGAGCAGATTTGGTGAGTCTGTCCACAATCACCCATATGGAGTCCAATCTGTTGGACGTCGCCGGTAACCCCACTACGAAGTCCATAGCTATATTCTCCCATTTCCACTCTGGAATAGGTAGCGGGTTAAGCATTCCAGCCGGCTTCTGATGTTCCAGCTTCACCCTCTGACACACTTTGCAGGCTTACACAAACTGTGCCACTTCTCTCTTCATAACTGGCCACCAATAAACTTTCTTCAAATCTTGGTACATTTTGGTGGCTCCAGGGTGAACGCTGTATCTCGCATTATGAGCCTCTCTCATAATGTCTCCCTTTAGCCCTATGTCATCTGGTACACAAAGTCTGCTCCCATAGCGGAGGATCCCCTTGCTGTCAAATCTGAACTCACTATCCTTGCCTGACTGAACAGTCCTGGCAATCTTCACTAACTCTGGGTCCTCATGCTGTTTCTGAGCCACCTGCTCTAGAAACACGGGTGCCACTCTCATCTGGGAAACTAAAGCACCTGTACCAGACAACTCCAACTGTAGACCCTCATCAATGAGCTTGTAAAACTCTTTTACCACCGGTCTCCTCTCCGCCGCGATGTGGGATAAACTGCCTAGTGATTTCCGGCTTAGGGCGTCTGCCACAACATTCGCTTTACCCGGATGATACTGAATCTTGCAATCATAATCACTCAGCAGTTCTACCCATCTTCTCTGTCTCAAGTTCAAGTCTCTTTGACTCAGGATGTACTATAGGCTTTTATGATCCGTGAAGATCTCACATTTAACCCCATAGAGGTAGTGCCTCCACATCTTGAGTGCAAAGATTACTGCTGCCATTTTCAGGTCATGTGTGGGGTAATTCAACTCATGCTTCTTTAGCTGCCTAGAAGCATAAGCGATCACCCTTTCATTCTGCATTAGCACACAACCCAAACCCACTCGGGATGCATCACAGAAGACTGTGAAGTCCTCACTGCTAGCTGGCAAAGCTAACACTGGTGCCGATGTTAATCTCTTCTTAAGCTCTTCAAAACCCTCTTCGCACTGGTCGGTCCACACAAACTTTTGATTCTTCCTGGTTAACCTGGTTAGAGGAGCTGCAATTTTCGAGAAGTCCTGAACGAACCTCCTGTAGTAACCTACCAAACCCAAGAAACTTCTGATCTCTGACACTGAAGTGGGTCTAGGCCAGTTAGCCACAACTTCTATCTTCTTGGGGTCCACCTCTATTCCATTTTCTGACACAACATGCCCCAAGAATGAAATGCTCCTCAGCCAGAACTCACATTTGGAGAACTTGGCATACAAGCTATGCTCCCTCAAGGTCTGTAGAACCAACCTCAGATAATGGGCATGCTCCTCTGCATTCCTGGAATACACCAAGATATCATCTATGAAGACAATAATGAAGTGATCCAGGTACTGGCTAAACACTCTGTTCATGAGATCCATGAATGCTGCAGGGGCGTTGGTTAACCCGAACGGCATTACAAGGAACTCAAAATGCCCATATCTGGTCCTGAAAGCTGTCTTTGGCACATCTTCCTCTCTGATCCTCAGCTGATGATACTCGGACCTCAGATCTATTTTGGAGAAACAACCCGCTCCTGCTAGCTGGTTGAATAGATCATCGATCCTTGGCAAAGGGTACCTGTTCTTGGTAGTGACTTTGTTCAACTGCCTGTAGTCGATACAAAGTCTGAGGGATCCATCCTTCTTTCTCACAAACAAAACTGGAGCACCCCAGGGTGAGGTACTCGGTCGGATGAAGCCCTTGTCTACCAGCTCCTGTAACTGCTCCTTCAACTCTTTCAATTCTGCTGGTGCCATCCTGTAAGGAGGGATAGAGATCCGTCGGGTTCCAGGCATCAGTTCTATCTCGAACTCTATCTCCCTAGCAGGTGGTAAACCTGACAGCTCGTCTGGGAACACATCCAAAAACTCTCTGACCACCGGCACCGAGGCGGGCTCTCTAACCTGACTGCTAAGCTCTCTCACATGAGCCAAATACCCCTGACATCCCCTCCTAAGCAACCTACGAGCCTGAAGAGCTGATATCAGACCTCTAGGTGTACCCCTCCTGTCTCCCCTGAACACGACCTCTGACCCATCCTGACCTCTAAACCTGACTACCTTGTCCCTGCAGTCCAAGGTAGCACCATGGGTAGATAACCAGTCCATCCCTAGAATGACGTCAAAGTCTGTCAAATCTAGAACCACCAGGTCGGCGGACAAGCATCTCCCCTCAACAAACACAGGACTACACTGGCAGACTGACTCTGCCACTGATGGATCACACTTGGATCCACTGACCCAGAGAGGACACTCTAACCCAGAGATCATCAACCCCAACCTCTCAACGGCTCTCGGTGCAATAAAAGAATGAGATGCACCAGGGTCCATCAAGGCATACACATCTGAACAACCAATGACTAAGTTACCTGCCACCACGGTGTTAGATGCATCTGCCTCCTGCTGTGTCATTGTGAAGATCTGTGCTGGAGCTGATGGACCTTCACCTCTGAAACCCGCTGAAGAAGAGGCTGCCCCTCTCCCTCTGCCTTTGCCATTAGCCTGAGTCGTGGCTGGAGCTGCTGGCTGCGCTACACTACCTGAAGCTGTCTGCTGGGACTGAGCCATCGGGACTGCTCTTGGACATTCTCGAGCCATATGCCCCTCCTGACCACATCTGAAACAGGCTGTCGTCCCAAACCGATATACTCCCTTGTGTGGCTTACCACACCTTGCACAAACTGCATTATCCGCACCAGAGCTTGAGCCACCTCCAAATCCCAGGCTAGACTTAACCTTGTTCCAGAACTTGTTCTTCTTAGACTTCCTAGTGCCTCTGTCCCACTTTTTACTACCTGAAGCTGCTGCACTTAGAGAAGAAGAGCCTGGGGTCTTAGAACCAGAAGGCTGTGCCACTGACTGCTTGACTTTCCCCTCGATAATAGCACTAGCCTTCATCCTCCTAGCCATATCCACTATGGCATGGAAGCTCTCCCTATCTGTGGACTGAATCAAGGAGGAATACCTGGAGTGAAGTTTCATGATATACCTCCTTGACTTCTTCTGGTCGGTGTCAAGAGTTTGCCCTGCAAATGGCAACAGCTCCAAGCACTTGTCGGTGTACTCATCTACACTCATCTCCTCTGTCTGCCTTAACTGTTCAAACTCAATCATCTTCAATTCTCTTGAACTGTCAGGAAAAGCCCATCCTGCAAATTCATTTGCAAACTCCTCCCATGATAGGCTGTCCAACCTCGGGCTCACATAGTTCTTAAACCACTCACGGGCCTTTTTGAATTTGAGTGTGAACCCAGCCATCTGAATGGCTCTGCTGTCATCCGCCCCTATCTCATCTGTAATTGTTTTGACCCTCTCAAGGTACACAAACGGGTCATCACCGGTTTCAAACTGGGGAGCACCCAGCTTCATGTAGTCGGTCATCTTGACCTTGCTCCCTCCAGATGAGGTAGGTTTAGGTATATGGGTTGTTGGAACTGCGGTTTCTACTGATGGTGGAGGAGGTGCAACATTTTCTGAGGTAGGGTTAGCTGGATTTGGATAGTAAGGTGGGGGTGGATACATTGGGTACTGTGGATATGGTGGGTAGTAGGGTGGGTATGGCATCTGTGTGGGATAAGGGGTAAAGCTAGGGTAATTTGATGTACCTCCCATCGAATACCCGGGATTCTGTGAGAAGTGTGGGTAGTGGGGTGGCTGAATAAATCCCGAGGCCTGAGTGCCTCCTTGGGACTCTCCCATTCCCTCTTCTGACATGCTAACTCCCAGACTGCCATCCCTCCTCTGCTCTACATCCATATCATCCCCCATGTCCTCTGACATTCCTCCCTGAACTGTTCCCCTCACTGATCTGCTTCTACCCAGATCCAAAGACCTTCTAGGGTCTCTTACTGCTCTGTCCCTGTTGGACCTGCTTGACATTGCCCTAGGCAATGTAGGAGGACGGGCGCTCATGCCCTCATCCTCAGGTGGCACTCCAGTCAATCGTGCAGATCGACGAGTTCCCCTCATCCTGTTTTCTGAAAAACAGCACAAATCACACAAACATTAGCATCATATGGTTCGTGTGGGAACACATGAACCCGCATCACATGCATCACATAACAATCATAACATTAATGCACATGCATATTAACATGGCATTTCACATCATTATACAAGACAGGACTCCACATCCTATCCTAGTGGACATGATCTTTCCTATTGTGCTTGACCTTCTACAACATCTATGAGCCCAACCCTCTAGGTCCGACCATATGAACCTAGGGCTCTGATACCACTCTGTAACGACCCGAAAATCGGACCGCTACCGGCGCTAGAATCCAGATCGACTTAAGGCCGCCGGGACCCGTAGCAAGCCTGACATACAATCTGTAAACCTGTGTAATCCCATACATGATCATACGAATACATAAACATGTAAACTTTTTCTTTCATAAATCAAGCTTAACCTGTGCATGCACACTAACATAACCATAAACCTCACACTGGAGCTCTCATCACATGCTCCAATGGGGTAAACAATAACATACCTTAAGCTTGATTACTCATCTCATCAATACTAATAGTGATCATGCATTAAAGGGATACCATATACATAGGGTCAAGCACAACCTCTAATCCTCAATATCATTTTACATGTCATCACTACATAGAACATTACATTACAATTTCATCATGTCCACAACTTCTAACTATTACATAAAAACAGACTTTACTCCTGCTGATCTCCTGGTCTACCCTGTACCTGCAAACCTGGGGGATAAGAGGAAAGGGGTGAGCTACAAGAGCCCAGTGAGCAGAATAATAAAAGCATTTAAAACACATGCTATCATGTAATGCATCACATCACAACCATATCACGTCAAGAATGGACTTGTCACCAAGGGTCCTCTACATAGTCCAACTGTGCCAGGGGCGTAGTGCAAGCCACACCTGGTCTTTCTCTTACATATATCATAACATACATGTCCAACTGTGCCGGGGGCATAGTGCAGGCCACACCCGGACTTTCACTTACATAGTGCCAGGGGTGTAGTGCAGGCCACACCTGGTCTTCCATATCATATCATATCGTGTCTCATCATACTAAGGACCAATGGGTCATCCAACATCCATCCACATCAACATCAAGATATGCAATTCAACATATTCGTGAATTCTAATGCAAGCAACCTAGGATATCACATGGCATTCATGATGCATGATTCATGCTAAAGTTTTTCATTTATTTAAAACGTAAGAGTTTATTCTACTCACCTCTGGCTGACTCTGAAAAGACTCTGAAGCAGCTGTCACTGCTGGGGTCCTTGGTTCCTCGGGTCCGAACCTACAAAGGTGGACTCAAATGAGGGACCAAACATACTAGAACATGACTCTAAAAATACTCCCCAAAAACCCCTTAAAACACCTCAAATCATCCATGGAAAACATGCAAAGGAAGGCTGAACAGGGCACTTTCGGCGGCAGGTTCGGCGGCCGAAAGTCCCTCAAGAGCCGAAAGTCAGGCAGGTTCGGTGGCACCTTCGGCGGCCGAAACTCCCAAACAGAGACGAAACTCATGCATGTTCGGCGGCACTTTCGGCGGCTGAAACTACCCTCCAGAGATGAAAGTCTCTTTTCGAGGGCAGGCTTCGGCAGCCGAAAGGCTGGCCTCCCAGGCAGGTTCGGCGGCCGAAAGTCCTTCGGCTGCCGAACCTGGTTTCTGCCAAAGGGCAGAAACTTGGTTCCTCATGCACATTTGCCTCCCAAAACCATCCAAACATGCATTTTTCCTAATCTACAACATACATACTCAAGCATACAAGTTCCTAGGGGCTCCAAACTATCTTAAACCCCATCTACAACACATCAAACATCCACATTGTCCAAAAACATAACATAAACCCATAAACCTAACCATAAGCTAAACATGCATTCTACCCCATAGATCCACTTAAAACTTACTTAAAACATGCCATAAGCTCAAGATCGGCCCTTACCTCTTGAAGATCGAGAGGAGAACGACCCTAGCTCAGAAAATGGGAGAGAGAGAGTTCCTTGAACCTCCAAGCTCCAAAACTTGCTCAAATGCTCAAAATCTTCAAAACAAGGGTAAAACTAATGAAAATCAAGAAAGATTTGAAGGAAGGAACTCAAAACCGGCGAGGGATGGCGGAGAGCTCACCTTGGCCGAAAATGGGGAGAAAAGCTCACCCATTTTCGGCTAAGGGACCCCTATATAGGTGGCTGGCCAGGCCACGTTCGGGAGCCGAAAGTGCCTCCGCATGCATGCCATGTTCGGCGGCCGAACATAAGGTTCGACGGCCGAACATAAGGTTCGACGGCCGAACCTGGTTTCCCTCACTTATGCTTTCGGGGGCCTAAGGCTCACCCGAAGCGCATGCATGTTCGGCGGCCGAACTTGAGATTCGGCGGCCGAACCTGGGTCTTCCTCCAAGATTATTTTCATGCAAAAACTCATTTTCTTTCATGCTTAAAACATAAAACACATTAAAACATTTTATGAAAACATGGTTTTACCCTTCTAGAGATCTTCGACAACCGAGATTCCACCGGATGGTAGGAATTCCGATACCGGAGTCTAGCCGGGTATT
The DNA here is from genome assembly GCF_001659605.2 of Manihot esculenta. Classification (NCBI taxonomy): domain Eukaryota; kingdom Viridiplantae; phylum Streptophyta; class Magnoliopsida; order Malpighiales; family Euphorbiaceae; genus Manihot; species Manihot esculenta. The sequence goes on from NC_035177.2 coordinate 13,741,358, forward strand.
ACAGGGTCAGTGGACCCATGTGTGATCCATCAGTGGCAGAGTCAGTCTGCCGAAATAGTTCAGAGTATGTTGTAAAGTAGATGCCTTCCAGCTGACCTAACGGTTCTAGATTTGACTGTTTGACGTCATTCTAGGGTTGGATTGGTTCTTCTACTAGTGGTACTACCTAAGTCTGCAGAGACAAGGTAGTCAGGTTCAGAGGTCAGGATGGATCAAAGGTAGTCCTTAGAAGGGACAAAATAGGGATACCTAGAGGTTTGATATCAGCCCTGCAGGCTCGTAGGTTGCTCAGGAGAGGTTGTCAGGGGTTTCTAGCTTATGTAAGAGAGTATAGCAGTCAGGTCAGGGAGCCCGCCTCAGTGCCCGTCGCCAGAGAGTTTTTAGATGTTTCCCCAGACGAGTTCCCAGGACTACCACCTGTCAGGGAGGTAGAGTTCAAAATAGAAGTAATGCATGGAATTGGACCAATCTCTATCCCTCCCCATAGGATGGTATCAACAGAGTTAAAGGAGTTGTACGAGCAGTTGTAAAGGTTGGTAGACAAGGGTTTCATCCGATTGAGTACCTCGCCCTGCGATACTCGAGTGTTGGTTATGAAAATGAAGGATGGATCCCTAGGACTTTGTATCGACTACAAGTCGTTGAACAAAGTCACTACCCAGAACAAGTATTTGTTACCTTGGATCGATGATCTATTTTAAGCCAGCTAGCAGGAGCTGGTTGCCCTTCCAAGATAGATCTGGAGTCCAGGTACTATCAGTTAAGATCAAGGAAGAAGATGTACAGAGAGCAATGTTTAGAACCAGATATGGGCACTATGAGTTCCTAGGAATGTCGTTCGGGTTAATGAACGCCCCTACAGCATTCATGGATCTCATAAGCAGAGTTTTAGTTGGTTTCTGGATCACTCCGTTATTGTCTTCATTGACGGTACCTCGGTGAGTTTCAGAAATACAGAAGAGTATTCCCATCATCTGAAATCAGGATTTGCAGATCCTGAGAGAACATGGCTTGGATGCCCAGTTCTCCAAATGTGAATTTCGGTCAAGGAGCATATCTTTCTTGGGTCATGGTAGGTTGGAAAAAGAAAAAAAAATGAGGTAGACCCGAGAAAGTTGAAGTTATAGCTGACTAGCCCAGGCCCATCGTAGTGACATAGATCAAGAGCTTTTTTGGGTTGGGCAGGTTACCTACTGGAGGTTCATCTAGAACTTCTCTAGAGTTGCCGCTCCTATGGCCAGATGGATCAAGAAGAACCAGAGGGTTGTGTGGTCTACTCAGCGTGAAGAAAGCTTTGAAGAATCGAAGGGAATGTTGATGTCAACACCAGTGGTGGCTCTGTCCGCCAGTAATGAAGATGTCACAGTGTCCTGTGATGCGTCCCGGGTGGAACTAGATTGTGTGTTAATGTAAAGTGGTAGAATGATTGCTTATGCTTCTAGGTAACTGAAGAAGCATGAGTTGAATCATCTTACACACGATCTAGAGATGGCAATGGTAATCTTTGCACTCAAGATGTGGAGGCGGTACCTGTATAAGGTATGATGATAGATCCTTACAGATCGATAGAGCCTGCAATACATCTTGAGTCAAGGGAGAAGAACCTGAGGTTTAGGAGATGGGTAAAAACTGCGTGGTGTTTATGACTTCAAGGTTCAGTATCATTCGGCTGAGGCAGATATTTTTGATAGATGCCCTCAACCGGAAACCACTTGGCAGCTTACCCCATCCCTTAGTACAGTAAGAAGAAGGCCAGTAGTCAAAAAATGAGAAGAATCAGAACTGCTGTGAGTCAGCAGGAGTGTTATGAAGTTGTCCGCAAGAGGCTTGTAGAGTTTCAAAAGAGAGAAGAGTTTTGTCAGAGTGCGCAGCGGAAGCATGTTGAGGTTCTCGAGAAAGTCGAGGTTTGCTGGAGGTGTCTCCCAAGGAGAGAGTGATTCGTTATGGGCAGAAAGGTAAATTAGCTCTCAAATACATTGGACCCTTTGAAATCCTGCAAAGGATTGGGAATGTATCTCACGAGTTAGATTTACCCACGTCAATGGAAGAGATCCATCCGTTTTTCCATGTTTCCATGGTATATGAGTTCGTGTCGGGTCCGAGTGAGGTTCCTGAAGGAACCAGAGGTGGAGATCGTAGAGGATCTCACCTATGTTGAGCAGCTAGTACGGACCGCAGACACACAAGTTAGAAAGTGTGGAAACAAGGAAATCCCGATGGTGAAAGCCCCTTAGAATCACCTTAAGATGAAAAGTGCACCAGGGAGACCGAGAGGTCATACTCCAGCGATACCGTGTTTCTTTATAGACTAGAATTTATGTGTTGTTATGATTGTGCTTATGTTATGTATATGCATGTGCCTGTTTGTTTGAACATTCGGGAACGAATGTTCTTAAAGGGGGGAAGAATGTAATACCCGGCTAGATTTCGGCATCGGAATCCCTACCTTCCGGCAGAATCTCCGTTGGAACCTGGAATTTTGATGATGCCAGAGTCTTCTAGAGGGTTAAAATGTGGTTTCTAAAATGTTTTTACTGATTTCATGGTTTTAAATGAAAAAAAACTGAGTTTTGAAAGGAAAAGACCAAGGAGGCTTTTGCCAGGTTCGGCCGCCGAAAGTTAAGTTCGGCCGCTGAACATGGGAAGGTTTCAGGAGCGCCTTTGGCCTCCGAAAGCCTTGTTTGAATGAACCAAGGTTCGGCCGCCGAACATGCATGAGTTTAGGGGGCACGTTAGGCTGCCGAAGGTGGTTCAATAGGCCACCTATAAAGAGCCCTCAGATCGGAAATGGGCGAGTTTTCCCCCCATTCTCGAGCTCAGGTGAGTTTTGGTCCTCCTTTGGTCGTTTTCATGTTTTTCTCTACCCATCCCTCAAGTTTTCATGAGATTTACCTTTGTTTTGAAGGAAGCTTAAATGGGAGTTTTGGGAGCTTGGAGGCTTTGGAGCTTGGATCCTCCCCACCTCCGAGTTAGGGATCGCACCACCCCTCGATCTTCAAGAGGTAAGTGTAGATCCTTGCTTTCCTAGTGTTTTAATGAAGTTTTAAGTAAGTTTAATGATGTTTTGATGGTTGAGTTTGGGTAGATAAGCATGTTAGGGTTTATGTGGGTTTTGTGCCCAATATGTGTTTATGTGATGTTAAGTTGAAGGTTTAAGCTAGTTTATGCATGTGGGAGAGTGTATGCATGATTGGGAAAGAGCAAGTGAGATTATGGGTTGTTTTGATGGTTTTGGCCTATGTGGGTCATAAGCTATCTATGTATGCTTTGGATGTTGTTTTTGGAGTTTAATCTAGTTGTTAAGCTCCTTTATGCATGGTTAAGGGTTAATGCTTGGTTTTGAGAAGTTTATGCATGTTTTAAGAGGTTGGATGCTTATTTTGGGGGGTTGGGAGGCTTGTATGCACAAGGGCTGAGTTCTGGAAGAACTCAGGTTCGGCCGCCGAAGGTGGTTTCGGCCGCCAAACCTGCCTATGGATGCATGGATTGGCCGCCAAACCTTGCCCTCGAAAGTTGTGTTTCAGAGCTGGAGCAGACTTTCGGCCGCCGAAGGTGATGTTCGGCCGCCGAAAGTGCCTGACTTTCGTCTCTGGAGAGAGGGTTCAGCCGCTGAAAGTGCCCCCAAACCTGCATGACTTTCGGCTCTAGAAGGGACCTTCGGCCGCCGAACCTGCCGCCGAAAGTGCCCTGTCCAGCCTTTTCTTGGGTGTTTTCTATGCATGTTTCCATGATGTTTTAGGGGGTTTTTGGGTAGTTATTTATGAGTTGTTTAGAGTATGTTTGGCACCTCACTGGAGTCCACCTGTGTAGGATCGGACCCGAGGAACCGAGGTGTTTAGCAGTGCCAGCCGTTTCAGAGTCGACCCAGAGCTAGTCAAAGGTGAGTGGAACTGAACTTTATGTTTTAAAATAAATCAAATGTTAAGCATGTTCATGCATCATGATTACCATATTATGTAATAGGTTGTTTGCATTAGAATTCACGAATATGATGCATTGCATAATACGATGAAAGTGATGTGGATGAATCTTGAATGATCCTCTAGCCCTCAGTACGATATGATATGATATGATATGACATGGTATGATATGAGATAGAAAGACCAGGTCGCCCTAGCACTATGTTATATGTAAGCGAACACTAGGTGAGGCCTAATCGCCCCTGGTGTAGTTGGACATGTTATGATATGAGTTAAGTAAGCGAATACTAGGTGTGACCTCATCGCCCCTGGTATAGTTGGACATATTACGATATGTAGAGGGCTATTGGTGACAAATTCATCCTTGATGTGATATGTTTGTGATGTGATGCATTCCATGATAGCATACATTAAAATGAACTGTTTTCTTTTATGGTTTCTGCTCACTGGGCTTTATAGCTCACCCCTCTCCCCTAACCCCAGGTTTGCAAGGTCAAAGGTAGTTCAGGAAGTCAACAGGATATGGCTATGGTTGTGATATGTAATAGATTAGTAGTGGACATAATGTAATGTAACGTTATGTAATGATGTAAAAGAGTTGTATTGTAAAATGATATTATGTATTATGTTCAGAGTTATAGTATTGTGCTTGGCCCGAGTTGGATAATCCCTTTGTACATGAGTTTTATATTATGTTGATATATATGTTGGACCGAGTTTGACATAGGGTATGCTGACCCTAGGGGTTCTATGAGTTCAGTCATAGTGCATACACAGGTCAAACTGGGTAAAGGTACAGTTTTAAATGTTTTATGGAAATGTTTGATCATGTTTGGGATTATACCAACTGTACAGAATGCATGTTAGGCTTGCTACGGGTCCTGGCGGCCTCAAGCCGATCTGGATCCTAGCGCCGGTAGCGGTCCAGTTTCCAGGTCGTTACAGAAACTACCTTCGGCGGCCGAACCTGAGTTCGTCCAGAACTCTGCCTCTCATGCAAGCCTCCCAAACCTTCCAAACACCCAAATCATGCAAACCACAATTCCACAACCTGCATATACTCAAGTATAGGCACAAAGGGGTCCAAAACTAACTTACAACCCCAACACACAACACATCTAAACACATAAGCATGCTTTGACCACAAATCAACCAAAAACCCACTTTACCCTAAACATGCATCTCTACCCATAAACCTCCATAAAACTCACTTAAAACTTCATAAAAGCTAAGGATCTACACTTACCGCTGGAAAAACAAGCGTTGGTGTGACCCCAAACGTGAAGATATGGAGATCCAAGCTCCACAAGTCTCCAACCTTCAAAATCTTGCTCAAAGCTCACAACTCTTCAAAACAAGGAGAAAACTCATGAAAACCTTAAAAGATTTGAAGAGAAACCATGAAAACACCCCAAGGAGAGCATGAACCTACCCTTGCACGAAAAGAGAGTGAAATACACTCCATTTTCGGTCAATGGGGCTTTTATAGGTGGCCAACCGCCTCTCCTTCGGCGGCCTAAGCTGCATGCAAAACCATGCAACGTTCAGCAGCCGAACTTCACCTTCGGCGGGCGAAACCATGCAATGTTCGGCGGCCGAACTTATCCTTCGGCGGCCGAACTTATCCTTCGGCGGCTGAACCTGCAAGTTCTCCCTTTGGTCTTTTCCCTTTCCAAACCCAATTCCTTTGCATTCAAAACCATAAAACACTTAAAAACATTTTGAAAACCTCTTTTTAACCCTTCTAGAAGGCTCCGACATCCTCGAATTCTAGATTCCAACGGCAATTCTGCCGGAAAGTCAGAATTCCGATGCCGGCGTCTAGCCGGGTATTACATCGGGGTTTGTCCAACCACCCCAATACCCACCCTGTTCACAGAACTCCGGGTATTCGATGGGAGGTACATTGGATTACCCCAGTTTTAACCCTTATCCATCTTACATGCCATACCCACCTTTCTACCCACCATACTCACAGTACCCTATGTACCCACCCCCATCCTGTTATCCAGGTACAGCAAACCCTAATCCAGGGGATGTTGCACCTCCTCCACCCCCAGCAGAACCTATGGTCGCAGAAGCCCAAGTACCTAAACCTAGCTCATCTGGAGGGAGCAAGGTCAAGATGACTGACTATTTGAAGTTGGATGCTCCAAAGTATGAAACAGGTGATAACCCATTTGAGTACCTCAGGACGGTCAAGATGATAACAGATGAGTTAGAGGCAGATGACAGTAGAGCCATTCAGATGGCTGGGTTCACACTGAAGTGCAAGAAGGCCCAAGAGTGGTTTAAAAACTATGTGAACCTGAGGTTGGATAGCCTATCATGGGAGGAGTTTGCTAATGAGTTTGCAGGATGGGCTTTCCCAGATAGCTCAAGAGAGTTGAAGATGATTGAGTTCGAACAGCTAAGGCAGACGGAGGAGATGAGTGTGGATGAGTACACTGATAGGTTCTTGGAACTTTTGCCGTTTGCAGGGCAAAATCTTGACACAGATCAGAAGAAGGCTAGGAGGTATATCATGAGGCTTCATTCCAGGTATTCCTCCTTGATCCAGTCAGCAGAGAGGGAGAGTTTCCATGCCATAGTGGATATGGCCCGGAGAATGGAGGCTAGTGCAATAATCGAAGGAAAAGTTAAGCAGTCAGTGGCACAGTCTTCTGGTTCCAAGACCCCAGTTGGGGGAAAGTTGGACCCTTCTTCTATGAGCGCAGCAGCTTCAGGCAGTAAAAGGTGGGCTAATACCACTAAGAAATCAAAGAAGAATAAGTTTTGGAACAAGATAAAGTCAGGTCTGGGATTAGGAGGTGGCTCGAGCTCAGGTGCAGACAGTGCAGTGTGTATGAAGTGTAGCCGCACAAGGGAGTATGTCATTTTGGGACGACAGCTTGCTTCAGATGTGGGCAGGAGGGACACATGGCACAGGAGTGTCCTAGAGCAGCTTTTATGGCACAGTCCCAGCAGACAGCTTCTGGTAGTGTGGCTCAGCTAGTAGCTCCAGCCTCGACTCAGGCCAGCAGCAGAGGCAGAGGGAGAGGGGCAGCCTCTTCTTCAGCGGGTTTCAGAGGTGAAGATCCATCAGCTTCAGCACGGATCTTCACGATGACACAGCAGGAGGCAAATGCATCAAACACCGTGGTGTCAGGTAATATCATCATTGGTTGTTCGGATGTTTATGCCTTAATGGACCCTGGTGCATCTCATTCTTTTGTTGCTCCGAGAGCCGTCGAGAGGTTGGGTTTGATGGTCTCTGGGTTAGAGTGTCCCCTATGGGTCAGTGGACCCAAGTGTGACTCGTCAGTGGCAGAATCAGTCTGCCAGTTTTGTCCAGTGTTTGTGGAGAGTAGATGCCTTCCAGCTGACCTTGTGGTTCTAGATTTGACGGATTTTGATGTAATTCTAGGGATGGATTGGCTATCTACCCATGGTGCTACCTTGGACTGTAGAGACAAGGTAGTCAGGTTCAGAAGTCAGGATGGGTCAGAGGTTGTCTTCAGAGGAGACAGGAGGGGTACACCTAGAGGTTTGATATCAGCCCTACAGGCTCGTAGGTTGCTCAGGAGGGGTTGTCAAGGTTTTCTAGCTCATGTGAGAGAGCTGGATAGTCATGTTAGAGAGCCCGCCTCAGTGCCCGTGGTCAGAGAGTTTTTAGATGTCTTTCCAGACGAGCTGCCAGGTTTACCACCTGCTAGGAGATAGAGTTTGAAATAGAATTGATGCCTGGAACCAGACCAATCTCTATCCCTCCCTACAGGATGGCACCAGCTGAGTTGAAAGAGTTAAAGGAACAGTTGCAAGAGCTGGTAGATAAGGGCTTCATCTGACCGAGTACCTCACCTTGGGGTGCTCCAGTGTTGTTTGTGAAAAAGAAGGATGGATCCCTTAGACTTTGTATCGACTACAAGCAGTTGAACAAAGTCACTACCAAGAATAAGTACCCGTTGCCAAGGATCGACGATCTATTTGACCAGCTAGCAGGAGCGGGTTGTTTCTCCAAGATAGATCTGAGATCCGGGTACCAACAGCTGAGAATAAGAGAAAAGGATGTGTCGAAGACGGCGTTCAGAACCAGATATGGGCACTATGAGTTCCTTGTGATGCCGTTCGGGTTAACCAATGCCCCTGCAGCATTCATGGACCTCATGAACAGAGTTTTCAGTCAATATCTAGATCACTTTGTTATTGTCTTCATAGATGATATCCTAGTGTATTCTAGGAATGCAGAGGAGCATGCCCATCATCTGAGGTTAGTCTTGCAGACCTTGAGGGAACACGGCTTGTATGCCAAGTTCTCCAAGTGTGAGTTCTGGTTGAGGAGCATTTCATTCTTGGGGCATGTTGTGTCAGAAAATGGAATAGAAGTGGACCCCAAGAAGGTAGAAGCTGTGGCTAACTGGCCTAGACCCACTACAGTGACAGAGATCAAGAGCTTTTTGGGTTTGGCAGGTTACTACCGGAGGTTCGTTCAGGATTTCTCTAAGATTGCAGCTCCTATGACCAGACTGACTAAGAAGAATCAGAGGTTTGTGTGGACTGACCAGTGTGAAGAGAGTTTTGAGGAGCTAAAGAAGAGGTTGACGTCGGCACCGGTGTTAGCTCTGGCAACTAGTAATGAAGACTTCACAGTGTTTTGTGATGCGTCCCGTGTGGGACTGGGTTGTGTGTTGATGCAGAATGAGAGGGTAATTGCTTATGCTTCTAGACAGCTGAAGAAGCATGAGTTGAATTATCCTACACATGACCTAGAGATGGCAGCTGTGATCTTTGCACTCAAGATGTGGAGGCATTACCTTTATAGGGTAAGATGTGAGATCTTCACAGATCATAAAAGCTTGCAGTACATCTTGAATCAGAGAGAGTTGAACCTGAGACAGAGAAGATGGGTAGAACTGCTCAGTGACTATGATTGCAAGATTCAGTACCATCCGGGTAAGGCAAATGTTATGGCAGACGCCTTAAGCCGGAAATCACTTGGCAGTCTATCCCATATCATAGCAGAGAGGAGACCGGTGGTGAGGGAGTTTTATAAGCTCATTAATGAAGGTCTACAGTTAGAGTTGTCTGGTACAGGTGCTTTGATAGCCCAAGTGAGAGTAACACCTGTGTTTCTGGAGCAGGTGGCTCAGAAACAGCACGAGGACCCAGAGTTAGTGAAGATTGCCAGGACTGTTTAGTCAGGCAAGAACGAAGAGTTTAGATTTGACAGTAAGTGTAACATACGTCCTGTGAACCTGTTTAATCCCATACATGATCAACAAAATACATAAAAATTTAAAACTTTTCCTTTCATTCATTCACCAAACTCAACCTGTGCATGCACTATACATAACATAATCATAAGCATTGACCTCTCTGTGGGATCTCATCAGTGCCCCAATGGGTGACATAACATGTGTTGAGTTGGTTTACATAAACATCATAAAACATCTAAGATCATGTATTAAAAGGGATAACAACATTCTATGGTCAAGCACACCTCTAACATCCATAACCATCATTACTTATCCATACTGTACTTTTACATTACATCATATTCATGTCCACTACTAACTACTACAAAAACGTGATTCTACTCCTGCTGACCTCCTGGTCTACCCTGGGGGTTAAGGGAGAGGGGTGAGCTATAAAGCCCAGTGAGCAGAATAATAAAACATTTAAAACATATGATAACATGAAATGCATCACATCACAGTCATATCACATCAAGGATGAATTTGTCACCAATAGTCCTCTACATGGTCCAACTGTGCCAGGGGCGTAGAATGGGCCTCACTGGTCTTTCGTACCGTATCATCATCATATCGTATCATACGAGGACTAAAGGATCATCCAACATTCATCCACATCATCAACATATTATGCAATGCAACATATTCGTGAATTCTAATGCAAACAACCTAGAATATCACATGGCATTCATGATGCGTGATTCATGCTAAAACTGACTTATTTATTTTAAAACATAGAGAGTTATTCCACTCACCTCTAGCTAGCTCTGACAGACACAGAAGTAGCTGAACTCACTGCTGGGGTCCTCGGTTCCTCGGGTCCGAACCTACACAGGTGGACTCAAATGAGGGACCAAACATACATGAACATAACTCTAAAAATACTCCCCAAAAACCCCCTAAAACACCTCAAAACATCCATGGAAAACATGCAAAGGAAGGCTGAACAGGGCACTTTCGGCGGCAGGTTCGACGGTCGAAAGTCCCTCTAGAGCCGAAAGTCAGGCAGGTTCGGTGGCACCTTCGGCGGCCGAAACTCCCAGACAGAGACGAAACTCATGCATGTTCGGCGGCACTTTCGGCGGCCGAAACTACCCTCTAGAGACGAAAGTCCTCTTTCGGGGGCAGGCTTCGGCAGCCGAAGGCTGCCTCCACAAGCGGGTTCGGCGGCCGAATCTGAGTTTCTCCAAAGTGGCAGAAACTCAGCTCCAACATGCACAAACGCCTTCCAAACCTTTCAACATGCATAAACCTATTCTACAACACTCCCAAACATACAAAACCAAGCATACAAGCTCCTAGGGGCTTCAAACCATCAAAAACCCCAACTACAACACATCAAACAACTCACATTGTTCATAAACATACATAAACTCATAAACCTAACAATAACCTAAACATGCATTTCTACCCCATAGATCTATTTAAAACTTACTTAAAACATGCAATGAGCTCAAGATCGGCTCTTACCTCTTGAATATCGAGAGAAAGACGACCTAAACTTGGAAACCAAAGGAAAGGAGCTCATGTGCCTTCCAAGCTTCAAAACTTGCTCAAATGCTCAAAATCTTCAAAACCAAGTGAAAACTCATGAAAATCTTGAAAGATCTGAAGGAAGAAACTCAAAATCGGTGAGGGACGGCGGAGAGCTCACCTTGGCCGAAAATGGGGAGAAAACTCGCCCATTTCGGCTAAGGAACCCATTTATAGGTGGCTGGCCAGGCCACATTCGGGAGCCGAACGTGCCTCCGCACGCATGCCATGTTCGGCGGCTGAACATAAGGTTCTGCGGCCGAACCTGGACTTCCCTCACTTATGCTTTCGGGGGCCTAAAGCACTCCCGAAGTGCATGCATGTTCGGCGGCCGAACTTGGGATTCGGCGGCCGAACCTGGGTCTTCCTCCAAGGCTATTTTCATTTAAAACTTAACTTCCTTTTTACTTAAAAACATAAAATATATCAAAACATTTTATAAAAACATGGTTTTACCCTTCTAGAGGTTTCTGACATCCGAGATCCCACCGGACGGTAGGGATTCCGATACCGGAGTCTAGCCGGGTATTACATTTTCCCCCCCTTAAGAACATTCGTCCCTGAATGTTCACCAAACATCACATAGCATGGCATACGCATAACATACACATACAGCACATAAGACTTACCTTAGAAAAGATGAAGATATTGTTGGAGCATGGACTCCCGTGTCTCCCAGGTACACTCCTCAATATTGTGGTGGTTCCAAAGGACCTTCACCATCCTGATTTCCTTGTTCCTTAGCTTTCTGATCTGGGTGTCTAGAATCCGTACTGGCTGCTCAACATAGGTGAGATCCTCTTGGATCTCCACATCAGGCTCACTAAGAACCTTGCCCGGATCTGACATGAACTTCCTCAACATAGAAACATGGAAAACCGGATGGATTCTCTCCATTGAAGCAGGCAAGTCCAGCTTGTACAATATATTCCCAATCTTTTGCAAGACTTCAAAGGGTCCAATGTACCGTGGAGCCAGCTT